>NC_133664.1:25147071-25520405 GCF_037893015.1 Macrotis lagotis
ACCACCTGCCTGCAACTATTATTGTTATTATTATTATTATTATTATTTTCTCTTTCCTTTATTGCTCATACAGGTCTATTTTTTTTAGGGGGAGGGGGTATTATGTTTACTCTTAAACAAGAATATTTTAGTAATGTATAAAAAAAGTATTTGTACAAAAATAAGAATAAATAAAATGTAAAAGTTTTGTTGAAGTGAATAGGTCCTTTACTACATCACTGACTATCAGACCTTGAATATCTTATCAGTAATCTTTACTGGGCCATTATAAAATGAAAAAAAAGATCACATGTACATTCTACCTGATTGCTTTCTTGTGGATATTTTATTTTCCTTTTAGGGCAGCACCTATGATTTTCTTGTTAAGAAAAAACTTCTACCAAGATTTTGAGAGAGTTGTCTCAGGCAACACTTTAATACAGTCGTATTTGGACCTTAAATTCATGGTTTCTGAGACTAGCTTATGCATCACTGCCTTCATGTTTCATGCAAATACTCTCCATTTAACAAAAGAAAATGTAAAATCTTTTTTTTAATTTTCCAAAGAATACTGTTTAGGTGAGGACCAGAACCTCAGACTATTATAAATGCAGAGGGTTCAGTAGTGGAGATAATATGGGGACTTATTAGACCCCAGTGTAAATAAAGGATTAGGTTTTCCTCCACTGACAAGATTCCCACAACATACTCCTTCATCCTATAATGAGAAGTAAAAGAACAAAAACCAAGAAGCTGAATCTTTAGGCTATTGGAAAAGATTTCTAATAGATATTCTACTTTGTGAAAAAAAATTGGACTTTAAACATTATAAAGATTTTTCTCAGTCCTTTCTCATCCTTGACCTCTACAACGTTTGACTTTCCTACAACTTTCCTCCTAAATATTCCCTCCTCCCTAAATTCTATCATGTGACAATACTCCTTTCTGGCCTTCTTTCTACCAGTTTGCCCACTCCTTCTTTGGGTCCTTGTTGGATCATCCTAAACGCAAGTGTCTCTCTTGTGGGTCTCATCTGATACTAATAAGGACAAAAAGAACAAGAAGGAAAGAAGAGAAAACAACTGTAAGGTACTGAGATGAGAACTTTTAGGACCTCCCACTTTGAGAAATTTCTACAGTTTAGAAAAGGTGCTTTGAGTTAATTATCCATGTTCAAAAGAGAAAGAAATATATATACCATATGGTCATGGGCAATGGGAAGGCTATATAGGTATATTTGTGAGGAGTATCTAAGTAGCATTTGCTAGTCTAGCAGCTGTTATCCTCAAAGTTCAATTGGACTATGAATGCACACTAAAACTCTAGTGAGATACACACTAACTTATAAATAAATACCTATTTAATAAAGTGTTCAAGTCATGCCATACCTCTGGGACCACAAATGACTACCAAAGGAAGAGAGGAATGGCAGTACAAGGACTAAGTGCTTTGAGACAAGTGCTCTAAAGACAAGAATCATCTTTTCTAGTCTATAATGTCTGTTGCAGCTACTAACGCTAATTCCTTTTAGCACTTAAGATGTTTAGGTCACAAACCTTTATTATTATAAGGAAGGACAAGGATCAATTCTCCTTTGTTTCGTTTTCTATATCATTTGGTTTGATATCATTTTACTGGGGGTGGGGAGTTAAACCAAAATGATTTTCACTCACAAACCTTTTTTTTATTTTTGGTAATGGGAACAGAGGGAAAAGACAAGGAAAGTAGCAAAGTAAAGAATAAAGGCTACAAAATAGTCTATATTTGCTCAGAAAGGAATTGCTGAAAGAACAGTAGAGAAGCAGCCATGTCTAGTAAAAAGTATCCCAGAAGGAAAATTTTATCTCTCTTGTATTCTCTAATATGTCAACAAATATTTATTAAATGAAAGGAAGTGTGGTCCAGCAAAAAGGGTACTAACTTTGGCATTAGAATTCAAATCAGGGGCAGTTAGGTGGGGCAGGGGATAGAACATGGGGCCCTGGAGTCAGGAGTCAGGAGAATTCAAATCAGGTCTTGCCTCTATCTATATAAGTTATTTGGTTACTGAGCAAGTCTCCTAACCTACTGGTACCCCAAGCTCTCTAATATGATATAAATTGCAAAACATTGCTCATCTGCATTGGTAGAAGGAGGTTTCATAATGAAAATTATCCATACCAGAGAAATCACAGGCCCAAATTTAAAAAAAAGTGAATGGGACTATAATTGAATGAAGCCTCCTTGATGGTTTCAGTGAGTCTTCCTTTTTCCCAAAGCCACATCAGCAAGAGTTGCAAAATTTCCACTTCCCCAAGGTCAGGTGGTAACAAAGATTATATAGCACTGTGCTGGTTGACCCCCATATATGGAAGGATATAGAATTATTTCTCTGATAGGGTAAAATTAATTATCTCTCTTTGATAGGGTAAAACTGAATCTGCATAATTATGCAAATTGGGCTTGAAAATTCTTTGTGCTGATTGGCTAGATACTCACAGAAAGATTGTGAGCCCAGCTATCTAGCCAAAGGGTGGGCTGGGCCAGGGGGTTGGGACTGTGATAAGGGCTAGGATAAAAGGGGCTTGCACAACTCTGTACTTAGCACTCCTGGTGCTGTAACACATATTACTGAGGTTGTGCCCTCTTCTCTAGAACAGTAAATAAATGCCTTTTTTGTTCTTCAATCCACACAGGTTCTGATTTCACACAAAAGGACATAGGGAAGGGAAGAGGGAGGGAAGAGGGAGGGAAGAAGGAAGTGGTACAAAATGGGATGCTAGACTCTTAGTGCTCCAGAAAAGATTTCTAATGGCCGTCACTATCTTACTAAAATCTTGAAAATATACCTAAGAAAGCAATGAATATATAATTGGCAAAATCTAATTAACATTTCAAGATTTTTAATGGTCATAAAACACTTATCATTTTATCATATTTAGGCCTGATGTCCAAATCATTTCATCAAAAATGATTTTTTGGGGGTGGGGAGGGGGAAGATCAGGGAAGATGTTAATGGTAAGGCCTTAAATATTAGGTATTTTATATATTTATTACTTTTTCAACTTTAATCTTACCTTGGCCAATTGCGCAATTTCACCAGGACTAGACTTCCTATAGGAAGTTGTGAATAGACATATTTAAAACCACGTTTAAGAACATGAGGTTCTTCAGGAACAGAACAATTATTATGGTTTGGGTCATTGTTCATGAAGCAAAACCACGGCTCATTGAGATCAACTTGGGCAGCATCTTCACTAGATAACAACCTCCATTTTAAACAATTCTCATTCTCACACTGAACCCATATTTTATCTACATACAAGTTGTCTTCATTTGTTTCAGTTTTCTTTAATTTCTTGCAATCAAACTCTTTTTTTCTTTCCAGGAACGACATTTATCCTAGGATTTAGAAAAAAATGGGGTAGCATAAGTATAAGAAACATGATTAGCAATAATAATATTATTAACAAGCAATTTTCATTTGTTCTTTTATATTTATCATCCTTATCCTCATTCCTCCAACCTGCAAAGAATGTACTCTAAACAAGTTGTGTCCATCAACAAGAAACAAGGGTACAAGAGTACAAAATAAAAGCATTAGTCACTGAAAGCATAAGTAGCCCAACCCACTGACTTTCTCCTTCATCACTAAACCTCTATATCTAATTTAAGCATGATGAAGCAAGAAAAAATTATCAAGATTTCTTTACTTTTAATCTACTAACACCAAATACATTTTTATTACTCCATGATTTAGGAAAATCAAATGTAGAACAAACTTACCTTGCATTATACCTTGAAATTAGTCTAACTGAAATTAGCAATAAATGAGTATGGAAAAGTACATAAAATAATCATATATGGAGAGAACAGAAGGGAAATGGAATAAGCTTTTATGTAGTACCTACTGTATACCAGCTAAGCATCTCATAAATATGGCACCATTTGATCCTCACAACAACCCTGTGAATCAGGTGCTCTTCTCACTTTATTTATAGTGGAGGACACTGAGGTAAACAAAGCTTTGCCCAGGGTCATCCCCAACTAAGTGTGGGATATTGCATTTGAACTCAGGTCTTGCTGAATCAAGGCCCAGTACTCATCTATCAACTAGGCCATCTAGTCTCTTTTGGAACAACTATGAATAAATGTTAATGAAGGGGGTTTTGATATATAATTTTTTCCTGGTACTGATTTAGTCCTTTAGTAATATTAACTATCTTAATAAAATAAGAAATAAAAGCAAACTAATGCAAATAAAACACATGATAGCAAACAATTCCTTTTGCATTACCAAAATATGATTCCTTCTACATGCTTATAATTACTAGTAAATTATTTCTCCTGTGCTATGACTTTTGAACTCAGGTCAGTCTGACTCCAGGGCCACTGCTCTATCCACTGTGCCACCTAGCTGCCCCATGTCATTCATCTCATTGGAAAAAAGTAATTCTAAATATAGTGAAAAAATTGGAAGCTAAACAAAATTCTGAATTCAAATTTGCTTGGATAAAGTGATTATTCAAAATATCAATATTTCCTTTTATATGCATTTTATGATAATGGCACATAATTTCCAACCTTTATTATGAAGGAAGGGTTTTTAAGTATCCCACTCATCCTAACACTTAAAATTCAAGTAAGTGATTTTGAAAAATGGAAACTGAAGAATTAGAAAATAATATAGAGCACACAGAACCTTAACAAAAATAATCACACCCAATTTACTCAGTCTTCTAATCCTCTTTCTCTCTTGAATTAAAGAGGAAGCCTTTATTTAGTTGAAGTTCCACCATTCAACTCTTTTCGGCCAAGAAGGATAATATTACAAATTAAAACCAGCAGTACTCAGAACACGATGCAGGGGTGGGGAGGAACTAGCCCTATGTTAATAGAGACAGAAAAACCCAAGTAAGAACAAGGAATAACTAAAACATTTCTGTCTAATAGTTCAATCTCAAAGTCAGGTAGTCAGGGAAAATCAAACAGAAGGGGGGGAAGTTATTACATTTGCTAAAGAAGTTCTGTTTTTTTCAATGATTGAGTAATTATTTAAAAAGCAAAGAAAAATTGAGCAAAACATAATTCAAAATAAACTACTAATAAGGTGAATGGATATGGAGGATGGTGCTTAGAGCAAAGTTACATATAAAGCCCATAAAAATAATTGATGGGAAATGGCTTTAGGGTTAGAAAAATAGTGGTGAGTTGAAGCTGCTACATACTTTACTAGAAATTAAACTAAATATTCTTCTGTCACAGATTTACAGAATGAAATACTATTGTAATCAATATCATGAATGCTCTCACTTCTTATACACGTTTAGACTGCTTTTCCCACCCATCTCCAGCAAGTTATTTGTCATAATAATAACCATAAAAATAATGCAGTAGTATTTATATAGAACTTTAAGATTTTTAAAGATTCTTTCATTTCTCATTTGATTGGTAGCAGAAAATGAACCAAGTTGTTTAGCACCACCTCACCCAATTTCCTCACTAAAACTGGGTCTTAAGAGAGAATTCAGAACAAATTTAAGTTTTTTTTTATCAGCTTTATAACAAGTGAGGCTGGGTCACTTAATCAGGGTGTACCTTAAGTGTCTGAGGGAAAAAAGGAAACTCAGATTTAATAGCCACTACCTCTGGACCTGGAGTCAGTAACTGGGACCCTTGGAAAGGTTATATTGGGAGGCAGGAGTGGCAACAAAGGACAACAGTTCCATAAAGAGGTCATTAGTCCAGTGACAGAGTAATAGAGTTAGCATGCCAGGAAAACCTTTTCCTTTTTTTTTTCTCTTAAAGGCAGAAGTATTGAGGAACTACTGACTCCTGCAGTAGCAGGACCATTAAGCAAGTGATAGAGAAAGATCTATCCTAGCAGAGGCCTAGGCAATGCCTGAAAATGTGATGTGGACTATTCCAGTGGGGCTGTGCTGAACTCAGTGAAGAGCCAGAGAGGCAAGAAGAAGGAGGTTCTGTCTATTAAAGAACTAATATTCTATATACACTTTGGAGATTGGACTGCACTTTATAAAATATCTTCTTTTGCCCAATTTTGTTTATATCTTATCTGATTTCCAAGTTTTGTGCTTTTTGGTATTTTATGGGGCTAAGTAATTTGGTGATTTTCTTTATTTCCTAGTACATACAATTCAATAGTCCTTTTCTTAAATGCCTTAATATAGGGCTTTAGGGATATTAATTTTCACCTATGGAATGTTGTAAGCTATACACTTAGTTAAAATGTCATTTTCCTTTAATATAGTAATTTATTGTTCTTAACTATCCATTGACATTATTCCTTAGGATAATATTATTTGATTTCCATTTGTGTCTGAGTCTTTTGTTCACACTTGCACTATTGATTTCAATTTTTGACACATTATGGCCTATGGGGATATAGTTATTATTTCTGCCTTTTTGCATTAATGGATGTCCTAGGCCCGTTGTCATTTTTGTATGGGTTCCATGCAATGCTGAAAAACAGATACACTAAGACAACTATTCAATGACCACACATTTATCCTATTTAATTTTTCTAATATTCTGCTTAAATCATTAACTTCTGTCTTAGTTTTCTGTTATATTTCTATGAGTTGAGAGAAGTATGCTGAACTCTCCTGTTATTCTTCTGTTATGTATATGCATACATATATGCATTTGCATGTATAGAAACGGAAGATAAAAGATCTTGCCACTATCTACAAAAGAAGAGGTGATAGAGGAGGCCAAGGGATCTTGGGTGCTAGAGGTCAAGGAAATTTTGGAGGTTGGGATGGTTTCTAAATAGGAGACAAGAAATCACAAGGAAAGAAGATGAAGTTCAAATAGTATCTCCCCCATCCTCTTTTCCCCTGCTATTTGAATGAACTTTGGGGGTTTTATCCTGTCATTTAATCACTGACAGGACATTCTGAGGAAATTTCAAGATGAACATGCAGTCCAGAAATCATCTTGAGAAAACCTGGATGACATTTCATGGGAGAGAGCATGTTGGTTTAACTGAATGGATGTTCCATATAAACTTTTTTGCAGAGATGAGTGTTAGATATGGGAATTAACCATTTTGTCTGAGTTGACTCAAGTTTATGTTTATACCCCATGTATAAAAGCAAATTTTTCTACCAAAAAGTTCCTAACATATTTCTTCTTTATAAGCAAGTGAGAAAAAGAAGACCAGACAGAAATCAAAAGTACTACTGTATGTAGTATGGTACTTTGAACAGTGGATACTGAAATGCTAATAATTAATTGACCCAGAAAGTTTGAGGCAATTAGCTAGACTCTTTGCAGAAGGTGACATTGAAGTTATTCTAGCAATATATAGAAAACAATTTCTGAAACTGTCAAATTAAAAACATTGAATTTGACTATTTTGATAAAAACCCTGTATGCTTATCCTAGGTTACTAATGCAAGGATGCAGGAATCAATAAAATAAGGATTTTCTTCTTGAATTCCCACAAAATAAGTATACTAAGCATCTTTACTAAAGAGGAGACTACATCTGATCAGAACTCATTAGAAATTTTTCCTTTTTTGAAGGTTTTAATTGACCATTAAAAGACTTTTTGAGGGACGTGACTAGTAAAAAGAAAATAGCCAATACTAAAATGAAGTTCCACAAATAAAAGAGAGGCAAGTTGAGGTTCTTATGCTGTCACTGATATTAAATCAAATTTGCATTGAAATGGTAGTAATTAAATAATTTTTAAAAATAATTTGGGAAAGAAATATGAAATATTCTCTAAAATAATCTTAATTTTTAAAAAACTATATCAGAGAAATATGGGATTATACTGTTTTAGGAATTAGGAAGGATTTAGGGCAGATAAGGAAACTAAAGCTCAAACAAAAATGCTTGCTAATTAGAGACCTAGTTTTTGGTAGAGCTATAAATATAATTTTTTTTTTTGCAAAGCAATGCGATTAAGTGACTTGCCCAAGGTCCACAGCTAGGTAATTATTAAATGTCTATAAAAGTAATTTTTTTTAGGTTTTTGCATGGCAAATGGGGTTAAGTGGCTTGCCCAAGGCCACACAGCTAGGTAATTATTAAGTTTCTGAGGCTGGATTTGAACTCAGATACTCCTGACTCTAGGGCCAATGCTCTATCCACTGCACCACCTAGCCAACCCTATAAGTATAATTTTAAAGAAGCTTCTGTCACATACACTATAAAAACAAAGATGTAGTTTTCCACTTTCATGTACCCTTCCCTGTTAACTTCAACCTATAATTTATTTTCTATATTACAAGGTATGTGTACCATTATACATTGCTAAAAAATTTTCCTTCTTTGTGAATTTGTTGTACTAATAAAATCAGATTCCATTCCATTAGAAAATAAAAACTTATTTTAGACAGTCCTAGCTCTATTTGTTACACACAATTCAAAATTTTATTATAATAGTTTCTGATGATATGATTATAATCAATCAACATGAATTTAAGTAATGTGATAAATCTTTGTGCTTAGCTTGTACAATCAATCTTTTTACTTGACAGTCACATAACTAATTAACTAGAACTAAAATCCAAAGTCAATTGTATTGTATGTGATTCTTGTAGACAAGGACTTGGATTTTTTTTATACTCTTCAAGGGATTAATGGAGAAGTAGACATGTGCTTCTTGAATTTCTGATAAGATTTGTTATCTTCAATGATGAGTATTCTCTTCAACAGTATGAAATGTAACACCTCCATTCCTTCCCAAACTGTGTAGCAATTGTCCATGTACTTCTGAAATTCATCTATATAATTTTCTTGACATATCACTGGACACCAGTAAAATACACTGATGATCCATTAGTAATTATTGCTGTCTCAAGCAAGTGGTTCATGCTCTTTCCTGGTTTTATATATTTTTCTCATAACATCTATTAGATCCTTTCTCTTGCACACTTTATTATTGCTGATATTATGCAGCACACTCATGCCCACCACACCTCTCCAATGTTCTTGGGTGATTTAATTAATTCCACAGAGACTATGGTATCTCATAACCATAATTCACACAGTATCACTAGAAGAATAAATAATGTTAAGAATACTAACCTTTGTTTCAGGAAAACGTTTAGGGTCATTAAAAGCTTTGTAAGATAACTCAAGGATAATCTATCATGTCCTAGTCTTGTATAGTTCTTGACTTTATGTCCAAGATAGAATACTAATGGAATAGTTCCATGGGTTGTACTTCCTACAGTATATCAGTCTGTACAAAGGCATCTTTCATCCACTAGGATTTTCCTATGTGAAGAGTTAGGTCAAATATAGAAATCAAAACTCTTGTCTTATTATTCTTATGACCTAAGACAGAGATTTTTTGATCAATTTTCGACTGAAAAGAATACTTAAAATGATATGGTGTTGTTAGGATTTAATACTCAGAAATGGAGCTTTATCAATGTCAGATTAATGTGTGAATAATCCTAAATCATATATATGAATAATTAAATTGAAATATTATGCTCATTTTCAACTTTCAAGACTTACCAGATTGTCATAGGATATAATTCATCAAATATAAATATATATATGTATACATTATATATGTACATCATATATTTCTTTCCAAAATTACATTACAAGTATAGTGCTTTTGCCAATTTCCCTTTTCTCTATTTCTGTGACAATTCTGTTTTCTCCTTATATGAAGATGCTATTCTTTGCTGTCCTATAATACTGTGGTGTTTCATAAAGGCAAAATTGAATGGAATATCTATGTATAAAAACACTTTTTCAATTTGTTTTGGCATTATATCTAGTACAAAACTCATGAATTGTAAATGTATGAGCTGCAGGTAATAAGAATACTTTGTGAGAGTGGATATACAGACTTAAGATTGGAGATACATGCCAAGTTTCTAATTTCAAAATCCATTTTCAATGAAGCAAAGGAGAAGAGAAACAAAGCAGAAATGGCCTGCACTTTCTCTATTTTACAATTGCCCAAGACTTTGCCCTTCTACTTGGTATTAGATTGCTATAAAGGAGAAAATATTCTAAGTCAATGACATTTCATGAGTGAAGAGCTTAGGAAAAATCCACTCTGATAGTCTATTATAAAATGTTAAAAGGATTAAAAAGATTACTTCTAAGTTATAGATAAAATTGTCAGATTTTCCTAGGAAGTCAGGAATCACAATGAATAGCACTGAGAGGATAAATCAACATTACAAAAATGTCATTATTACCCTAACATTGATACTTATTTTCAAATATACCTAACTTAAATCCCTCATTTATTTTATGTTTGACATAATGATCAGTTCGTTCACCCAGGTTAATAGTATTCCTAGTAAAGATTATAAAATGCTTACTCTCTTGAGACCAGATTCTCATTTCCTTCTGTTACCCATTTCTTCGACATAAGAAATTCCATTTGACTTCAAAGTGATTGTCATGTACAGAAGATGAGGTGTCAGAGTGTAATGGAAATAGGGCTGAGAAAACAACAGTTTTATAGTTTTAAAAAGTTGCTCCAAAAGATGATATCTGGTTCAAACTTTAAAAAAAGTATTGCCAAATTAGAAATGTATTAAAGGTAGTAATTCTGAAAATTTTTAATTAGACAAAATGTTTTCTGTTTAAATGAAGTCTGATTCCAGATTCCAAAAATTAAGTATCATGAAAAACTAGATAATCCATTTGGAAGTTCACAAAAATAATTAGTTTTTGAATATATAAAATAAGAAATTGCTAAAGAATTTGAGAATTTAGCACAAAGATGATCTATTATCATCTTTATATTATATTCGAATTATATTATTATATTATATTAGAATAATGGTCATTTATCTCCACTAAAGCAAGCAAGCAAGCAAATAAAAAAAAATAGAAAAAGAAAATAGGCTTAAAATGAAGAATGAAACACCTAGGAAAGAAGGAAACATTTTTCAAGAGATGCTCTGGAATTATGACATTACTTTTGCATATTTGTGCATTGCTTAAAATTGCTCTAAACTCAATGTATACACTAAGTGGATACACTAAATATTGATTAATATCAGTTCCCTAAATCTTGCTCAGATTCCCTTCTACTTCCTGTACAGCATCTGGAACTGGCTGAGTAATCTACAGAACAAATGGATTAAAAACTACTTTTTTTTCCAGTAGTTAAATTGAATTTATTAAATGAAAACAGAATGCCATTCTGTATAGTACCTCCCAAATATTCCCTAACAACTGTGGTCCTAACCGTTATTTATTGCATTAAAATAAAATTGTCTAGTCAAGAGGATTAAATTAAACTGGGGGAAAAAAATCCTACAATTGCAAAATTTTCCTATAAATTTCTCTTGTCCATATAAAGAGCTAAGAAAAAAAATTAGAAAACAAATCAATTTTTCTGGACTTGAAAAATTGGGAAGTTTCATTACTCAATAGGATATAGGTCTTTAAAAATGAAGTATGTCCAATGGGAATTCTTTTTTTAAAATATTTAAAGCATTTTGCGTTTTACAATTTTTCCCCTAATCTTACTTCCTTTCCCCCACTCCCCACAGATGGAAATTTGCCAGTCTTTACATTGTTTTCATGGTATACATTGATCCAAATTGAATGTAAATCACATTCTTAAGGAAGAAACACAAAGTAAAAGAGATAGCAAAATCAGACAAAAAAGATATGTTTTGTTTTGTTATTTTTCTAAATTAAAAGTAATAGTTCGGGGCAGCTAAGTGGCACAGTGGATAAAGCACCAGCCCTGGAGTCAGGAGTACCTGGGTTCAAATCCGGTCTCAGATACTTAATAATTACCTAGTTGTGTGGCCTTGGGCAAGCCACTTAACCCCATTGCCTTGCAAAAAAAAAAAACCCTAAAAAAAAAAGTAATAGTTCTTGGTCTTTCTCTGGATGTAGATGGTATTTTCCATCACAGACAGCCCCAAATTGTCCCTGAATTGTTGCACTGATGGAATGAGCAAGTTCACCAGGTTGATCATCACCCCCTTGTTGCTGTTAGGGTGTACAGTGTTTTTCTGGTTCTGCTCATCTCATTCAGCATCAGTTCATGCAAATCCCTCCAGGCTTCCCTGAATTCCCATCCCTCCTAGTTTCTAATAGAACAATAGTGTTCCATGACATACATATACCACAGTTTGTTAAGTCATTCCCCAATTGAAGGACATTTACTTGATTTCCAATTCTTTGCCACCACAAACAGGGCTTCTATGAATATTTTTGTACAAGTGATGTTTTTACCCTTTTTCATCATCTCTTCAGGGTATAGACCCAGTAGTGATATTTCTGGATCAAAGGGTATGCACATTTTTGATGCCCTTTGGGTGTAGTTCCAGACTGCTTTCCAGAAAGGTTGGATGAGTTCACAACTCCACCAACAATGTATTAATGTCCCTGATTTCCCACAACCCTACCAACAATGATCACTGCCCTTTCTGGTCACCAATATGAAATTCTTGTGATGTAACAATTTTCATTATAATGTGACTGATGTATTCCAGATGGTAAAATTACAATACACTAAAGGAATTCTCTACATCAGAACTTAATGAGAAAGCATGAATAAATAAATATATATATATCTCATAGGAATGAAGATAAATGTCTACTTATAATAGAAATTATTCATAAGTCAATGAGAAAAATAATAATTGTTTTCTAAACAAGGCATTATTCTTTTTCTCCCTAATTCTGATATTAAAAAATATACATTTTTAACTGAGGAATATCCCAGATGACACAATTACCCTAGGATTGGGAAAACAATAGCAGATTCGTCACTAACTATAGAGTTTTGTTATTTTAACTTTAAGGATTTACTTTGTATGATTTGCATTCCTAGTGAATCCTACCTTATTTATAATTTCTGATTAAGTCTGTAATACTCAACAGCTTTTAGTCTTGTTTTTAATTGTTTTAAAAAACCACTAACAAACTTTTTGAAGCCAAGGAGTATAATTTATATTGTGTATCATTCCACTTGGCTTGTGCACATTACATATACATATATATGTATATATATATACATACTAATTACTTTAAAATTTTGAAGAACTCCACTCATGAATGAATAGTTCTGTTTTTCTAAACTTCATACAATGGGCTTCAAAACTCAATAAGCTAATGATTTCAGTATCAATAGGAAAATTTTCTTAAAATTCACTTTGTAATGTTTTCTTTCTATACTTAGATTATTTTGTTTCTTGTCTTCTTTTAATATATTGAGTTTTCTCTACCCACTACTTGCACACATGAATACAGTGATGCAGAAATAAAACTTAGAAACTGACAGTCTCACTGACCAGCATGATCTAGGGAAACCATGGGCAGAAGGAGATGATAGGGAAAGCCTTGGCTCTACTTGCCACCAATAATAAAGAAGAATTTCTCACTCTGGAAACTTTCCCTTCTTTCCATAAGCTGGTTATTTCTTGTGACCAGTTATGCTAAATTAAACATTACCTAAAGAAAACCTTTGATAGTAGCAGAGGCTATTTACAGGAAAGTCAATACAATTAAAATGCTAACAAGACTAAGTTCTAGTGCAACAACTGCACATTGTCTACCTCCACAAAAGTAAAAAGTTGATCAAAATGTGAAAATAAGCATTAGGTCCCTTATAATTCTATGTTCCCATGCTTCCTCTCTCCTAGATAAGTCTCTAGGAAAGAGATCCTTCATCACACAACCCTTTCTTCTCCCTTTACTCGATTATCTCTTGGTAAAAGAAAACCAGATCTGAAAAGTTAATGTTCTCTTTGTTATACACCTAATACACTAATAAACTCTAGAGAACATTCTAGAATGGAAGTCAGTCCAGAAAAAAAACATGGAATCAGGAGATGGAATGTCACATGCAAGGATCAACCATGAAGCCAACATGGCTGCATCAAAGTGAAGAGTCAAATGTAAGAACCTGGGAAGACAGCAAAAGGCCAGGGCTTAGGTGCCTGAGAATTTTTATCATTGGAAGAACTCACCACCAAGGAAGCATACAGAGTAGTTTAAAGGGAGAGCCCAAAACCACAGTCTAAAGAGCAGACCAAATGTGGAGAACCTTCTGCTGGAGCTATCTGGGTCTATTTCAGGAAAGACCCTTTCAAGAGTCACTTCTTTTTTTTATTAATATTTTATTTGTTTTACAATTATATATAATAGTAGTTTTTTGTAAGGTTCTGAATTTTACAATTTTCTCTCCACCCTCTCTTCCCTCCCCCCATCCCCCCCAGGAGTCGCTTCTTTTGTACAGCACTAGTCCTTTGTATTCTGTTCTTAGTTTCTTATTTGTTTCATTATGAATTAGGAGTTCAAAATTAGGACCTAAAATTTTCATGGATTCTAATTCATGATAAATCAGTTTACTTCCCTCAGTTTCCCTAACCAGTAAGCAGTCTGCCTGTTCAGTCTTCTTTGGCAATACTGCAATTAAAACTGACACTACCATTTTCTAGTAGTTTAGATTGAAGATTTGAAGGAAACAAAATGACTCAATCTTCCCAACTTGGTTCCCGCCAAAACAATAGGTAATAATACACTAATGAGTAATGCTGATTAGACTCAGGGGCTTGTTGATATTTAATAAGTCAAGAATCTCTTCATTCAAAACTGAGATCTCTGTTGGAAAAGGAACCCTAAAGGCAGAAGACAGAGAAGAGCTGAGCAGGTTGATATCCTAGCATGTGCCCAGACAAATGATTGTTCCTCCTGACCTTAAGCTCCCTCCTGCCAGGTAGGAAGGAAAAAGAGCTCTAGGCTCTGTTTTTGGATTTTTCCCCCCCTTATCATGTAAAATGGAATAGAAATCTCTTCTCTTTCCCTCTGTCTTTTTCCTATCAAGCCAAGGGTTCCTGCTCTTGATATCATTATTTCTTTATCCTAATGGAGCAAAGAAGTGTTCTTTGACTCACTATCCTTTGAAGACAGATCCATAGTAGACCACAATGGGTCTGGGTCTACTAATAATGAAAAAACATTATCAGTAGAACCATATCTTTTCAGGGATATTTTCATGGCATATATATATATACATATATATATATATATATATATATATATATGTATATACATATATATATATATATATATATGTATATTCAAAGAACTAATGAATTCAAGATGCAAAATGAGATCTACCTATTTGGGCATACCCAATGCAAAAATTCATTTTACTTCATTGTATATTTGTTATAAAAGTTTTTTTTTAATTTACTTTTTCAATTGATGAGGGCAAAGGAGAAGTGGTAGGGAAAGAATAAATGCCTATTAATTGAAAGAAAAGTCTTAAAAAGTTATACTTAGGGGAGCTAGGTGGTGCAGTGGATAGAGCACTGGCCCTGGAGTTAGGAGTACCTGAGTTCAAATCCAGCCTCAGACACTTAATAATTACCTAGCTGTGTGGCCTTGGGCAAGCCACTTAACCCCATTGCCTTGCAAACAAAAAAAAAGTTATACTTAACCAAGTATTAGATAGGCAATGTAATTACTGGAATATCAGTTTCCTTTGAGAATTCAGTTGCTTGATACTGATTATTAAGCTCCTCTCATTGGATGTAGTTCTGTCAAACAAGTTGCCCTTGTTAACTCTAAAGATACTTAGGAGGAAATAGTATATTAACAGATCTGGGATTTTGTACTCATTAACAATATCTGAAGGAAGTATGTGGGCAGATTATAATAAATAAATATCTCTACCCTTCTCATTTCTGCAACAGATTTTTCATAAGAATATGGGCAGTCAGACATCTGGCCAAAATGGAGGAGAGAAGCCAGTCCCTCTGCTAAGGGTAAGGTCTCCTGATCTTCCCTCATAAACAATATGAAACAAACCTCTAAATGGAAGTCCTATCAACAAAACCCAGAAAGAGAAGCTAAGAAAAGAACATTTATCTCAAGGTCTGTCTTGAGGGATCAGGTGTGTGACAAGTGCAGAACAGCCAGTGGGGGAGGGGTGAGAGCCAGACTAATCTAAGATCGGCCCTGGGGGCTTTCACTGGGAACCACTTCTCTTTGAGAAACAACCAGAGTGGAGGCATGGTCGTGGGACTTACAGAAAGGGCTGGAGAATAGGATGCAGCCTCCAGCACTCCCTACTGGCCAGCTGGAGATAGTAAAGCCTCTAGGGATCTCAGTACCAAACCTCTTTGAACCAGCCCCTCCCCAACACAAGATCTTAGGAAAACAAAGAAAGGCCAGTGAACAAGGGGGAACCATAGGAAAATTCCTAGTAGGAAAAGAACATAATTCAGAGAGATGTAGAATCTCTGAGGAGAATATGATTTGGTCTCCAGCACAGAAAGATTTCCTTGAAGAAATTAGGAAGGAATTTAAAAATCAATAGGAAAATTTGGGAAAAGAAACCCAAGAGAAGATTAACACCTTGCAACAAGAAAACAATTCCTTGGAAAATACAAATGGACAAATTCAAAAAGAAAATAATTCTCTCAAAACCTTAAATGATCAAAGTTTTGGAAAACTCTTACAAAAATAGAATTGACCAACTGGAAAAGGAGTTGCAAAAGGTAAATCAAGAAAATTCTTCCCTAAAAAAAAAGAATGGAGTCTTTAGAAACCAACGACTTCATGAGACAACAAGAATTTGTTACACAAAATCAAAAAATTGAAAATATTGAAGAAAATGTTAAATACCTTGTCAGCAAAACCACTGACCTGGAGAGTAGATCAAGAAAGATAACCTAAAAATTATTGGTCTTCCTGAAAACATTGAAGAGAAAAAAAGCCTGCACTCAATATTACAGGATTTAGTGATGGAAAACTGCCCTGATATCATGGAAACTGAGGGCAAAATAGTTATTGAAAAAATACATCAATCCCCTATGGAAAGGGATCCCAAAATGAAAACACCAAGGAATATTGTAGCCAAATTCCAGAACTATAAGATAAAAGAGAAAATCCTGCAAGCAGCCAGAAAGAAACTATTTAAATACCAAGGAGCCACAGTAAAGATTACACAAGACCTGGCAGAATCAACATTACGGGATCAGAGGGCCTAGAATGCAATATTCTGAAAAGCAAGGCAGCTTGGAATGCAGCCAAGAATTTGCCAATATCTGGCAAAACTGAGTCTTTTCTTACAGGGCAAAAGATGGACATTTAATGAAATAGGAGACTTCCAACTTTTCCTGATGAAAAGACCAGAGCTTAATAGAAAATTTGGACTTCAAACAGGAGACTCAAGTGACACATGAAAAGGTATTTTTTTTAAAAAGGGGGGGGAAGGGAAAAGATTGTTATCAAATAAGATGAAACGGGCAATATCCCCTACCTGGTAGAAAGACTTTAACAACTCTCAAGAATTGTAACTCTATTAGAGAGAATTTAATTAGCTAGGAGATGGACATGCATGATTTGAGAAACTGTTATCCAATAAGATAAAACTAGCTATCCCCTTACCTGGGAGAAAGACTCTAATACTTCTCAATAATTTCAATTCTAGTAAAGAGAATAGCCAGAAGTGATAGACACTCATGACCTTTCTGTGACTCAGAATGATTTAAAAAAATATCTCCTTAAAAAAGGACAGTAGAGATGGGAGGATGGAGGGGACTGAATGGGGTAAATCTCATTACATAAAGAGGTACAAAGGACTTATTGCAATAGAGGGGAAGAAGGGAAGAGGTGAGAACAGCCTGAATCTTACTCTCATCAGAATGGTTTAAAGTTAACATACACACACTCAGTTAAGAAACCTATCTTACATTTAAAGTATTAAAAGGGGGAAAGGGGAGGGGAAGGAAAGGGGGAATCAACAGAAGGAAGGGAAGGAGGAAGGGGCAAGGGGAAAGGGGAAAAATGGGGAGGGGGTTTGGATATAGGAGGGCAAACACTGAAGGTTGTGGTATTCAAAAACCAAAATACTGTGGAATGGATAAAGGAAAAAAGGGAAAATACAGAGGGAAGAAAACATGGAGGGCAATAAAGAGAAATTACAACTTTGAATGTGAATGGGATGAACTCTCCCTTAAAACATAAGCAAATAGCAGAGTGGATTAAAAACCAGAATCCTACAATATGCTGCTTACAAGAAACTCATCTGAAGAAGGGAGATACATATATGGTAAAGATAAAAGGTTGGAGCAAAATATATTTTGCTTCAGCTGAAGTGACAAAAGCAGGGGTAGCAATCCTTATCTCAGACAAAGCAGCTGCAAAAATAGATAGCACTGAAAGAGATAAGGAAGGGGGGCGGCTAGGTGGTACAGTAGATAGAGCACTGGCCCTGGAATCAAGAGTACTTGAGTTCAAATCTGGCCTCAGACACTTAATATTTACCTAGCTGTGTGGCCTTGGGCAAGTCACTTAACCCCATTGCCTTGCAAAAACCTAAAAAAAAAAGACAAGCCATTCCCCAATTGACAAATGGTCAAAGGACATGCAAAGGCAATTTACAGATGAGAACATCAAACCAATCCTATAGTCATATGAAAAATTGCTCTAAATCACTAATTATTAGAGAAATGCAAATTAAGACATCTCTGAGATACCACCTCATACCTCTCAGACAAACCAATATGACCAGAAAGGATAATGATCAATGTTGGAAGGGATGTGGGAAATCTGGGACACTGATGCATTGTTGGTGGAGCTGTGAAATTCATTCAACCTTTCTGGAGAGCAATTTGGAAGTATGCCCAAAAGGCAACAAAAATGTGCCTACCCTTTGATCCAGGGTCTATACCCTGAAGAGATTATGAAAAAGGGTAAAAACATCACCTGTAAAAAAATGTTCATAGCAGCTCTGTTTGTGGTGGCAAAGAAATGGAAACTGAGGGAATGTCTATCAATTGGGGAATGGCTTAACAAACTGTGGTATATGTATGTGATAGAACACTATTGTTCTATTAGAAACCAGGAGGGATGGGAATTCAGAGAAGCCTTGAAGAATTTGCATGAACTGATGCTGAGCAAGGTAAGCAGAACCAGAACATTGTACACCCTAACATGGGAGTGATGATCAACCTTAATGGATTTGCCCACACTAACAGGACAATAATCAAGCACAATCTTGGGATATCTACAACGGAGAATGCCATCTGTATCCTGAGAAAGAATTGTGGAGTTTAAACAAAGACCAAAGACTATTACCTTTCATTTTTTAAAAAAAATTATCTTATTATGTAATTCTGCTATATTACATATTATATGTTTCTTCTGTAAGGATATGATTTCTCTCTCATCACATTCAATTTAGATCAATGCATACTATGGGAATGATGTAAAAACAAACTGCCTTCTGTGGGGGGTGAGGGGAGGGAAGCGAGATTGGGGGAGAAAATTGTAAAACTCAAAATAAAATCTTCTAAACTTAAAAAAAAGAATATGGGAAGTCTCCCCAAAATTCCCTTTGTCTAGTGCAAAACAGATAACTGGTAGAGAAAAACAAGTAGTCTCATTAATAAACCCCTGTCATTTTAATAAAATTATTATGAAGACAGAGCTGTTTATCTTTTCCCTATTAACTTGATCTGCTTTCTTACATGGAAAATGCTTTCATCTTTCCAAACAATCCCGCAATTTTTTTTACTCGTAAATTTTAATACTTTAAAAAATGAAATATCTCCTCCTTTCCCCCCATCTAATGGAAAACCTACCCTGGTAACCAGGCACTTGTAGGCCATCTCCCAGAGGGTCAATAACAATTATGACAACAATAATGATGCTGACAACATGACTGACGACTACTACTACTATTCCTTTCCTCAGTATTCCAGAAATAACTTGGAGGTCTAGAGTTTAACACTGTAGTCCTGAACCCCCAACAGTGTGCTCCCTATTTTCCATCAACCAAATGAATTCCATTAGATATCTTATAGGGATTTACTGAGAATATATATCAAAAATAGTAATTACAAATAAATTCCCTCCAAACTGGGGGCTCACTCTATCTTCCTGCATACAAAGAAGTAGGAGTTAACTTTAATGAGGTATGTCTGTAAAGATTTGACCAAAGGGCATTCTTGGACTGAAAAGTTCTTTTTTTCCCCTTTGTGATAATACACCTGAAGTTCCCTGTAGGTGAAGCTCTTGCCTTGGCCCTAAGCATCAGTGCTGTTCTCAAGTCTACTGCTGACCTTTTCTTCTTCAATTTCTTGAGGCATTCTCAAATGACTGGTGGCCACTGCCTCCAGGTCTGGTCGCCAGTGAGAATTCTGATGACTCTTCTGAAATCACAAAATTTCCTAGACAATTTTATCTCTGAAGAATCAATCACATAATATCGGGGAATAACAAGTACAAATGAAATAGAGGCTCCATGTGCTTACTGGTATATAATGGTTGGGGGATAAGGGCGGGAAGGAGTGGCAGAAATACAGCTTCTTGCTGTTCAGCACCTCCAGCAGCTCACCTCACTTCTTGCCTTACTTGATGGAGAAAGGAAAAAAGCTGAAAGGACAAATTATCCCTTATGTATTTAAACTCAGTTCCAACTTTGCATTTCCTGAGTCATTCTTGAACAATTAAAATATTTTTAATTTAATTTTTTAAATATTCATTTTTTTAAAGTTTGTTTCAAATTCTCTCCCTCTCTCCAGCCTTGCCCCCACCCATTGAGAAAGCAAGCAGTATATTACTTATATATGTGAGTTCATACAAAAGACAGCTCTATATTAGCCATGTTACAAAAAAAAGAAGGCAAGAAAAATAAAGAAAATAAAAACAATATGCTTCAATCTATACTCAAAGATCATTAGTTCTTTCTCTGGAAGTGGAAAGCATTTTTTATCATGCTTTCTTTGGAATTATTATGGATCACTATATTGATCAGAGCAGTGAAGTCTTTCACAGTTATCAACACTACAATATTGTTGCCACTGTGAGAATGTTTTCCAGGTTCTACTAACTTCACATCAGTTCTTATAAGTCTGGTCTGACCATGTTTTTCTGAAACCATCCCCCTCATCAAATTTTATTGCACAACGATATTACATCACCAATCATATACCACAACTTGTTCAGCTAGTCTCCTACTGAAGGGCATCCCCTCAATTTCCAAATCTTTGGCACCAAAAAAAAATAGTTCCTATAAATATTTTTGTACATATAGATCTTTTTTTCCTTTATCTTTGCAGGGATTCCTCATCCCCTTCAATATTTATCATTTTCCTTTTCTGTCATGTTAGCTAATTTGACAGGTATGACATAGTACTTCATAGTTACTTTAATTTGCATTTCTCTCAATTAGGGCAATTTTTTGTCACTACTTAGTACCAGTCCTTCACTCATATATGACTAAAAGCAAGTTCCCTTTTAACTCTTCCGGCAGTTGCTTGAACTAGAACCAGTTAGGGATATATTTGTGCAGGCTCTAAGGAAGAGACCTACACTGCAAATATTTGCATATGCTTCAAGGACTGGACCTATGTTGGCCAGGCCCTCCATTACAATATCAGTTATCTTATTTGTAAAATGGGAAGACTGGAATCAGTAATCTCTCAGATTCCTTCCAAATCTAAATACACGATCCAATGAAAATCCATGATCCTATAAAAATTCCCCTGAATGATAGAATTTAACTATCTAAATGCAATTCCCACAGCTAATTGCCTTCTGACTAATTTCCACAATTTCTTTACTAGAAAAGAATTCAGCAAACTAAACCAGTAGTATTTTGGCTATTTCATATTTATAAACATCTAATTAAAATGACATGCATGAATAAACGTTTTGTGGTTTTTACATATTATTTCAAATATCATGTTCAAATGTGTCACTGACTGAAAAATATAAAAATGCCACACTCATAATACATGTGTAGTAAGTGTACAATTTTGAGTGTTTTTTGATATGTTTTCAGTTCATGTTACTTGTCTTTAATTAGCAACTATCTCTTTTTTTCTAACATGACAGAAATTTAGGTGAATTGTTTCTAATAACTACTGGATTATATTTGTTTTACATTTTTAAATATTGCAGAAGCAGACCTATAAGCTTGGATTGTACCTTATTTTATTTTGAGCCTATTTTTAGTCTTAAGAAAATAAAATTATCTGGACTGTTACAAAGTCTATGCTTCCATCATTTGTATTATACTATACTATTTACAGAAAGAGATTCAGAGCTACTTCTTCAAATATAAATTCCTGTCAGGGAAGGAAGAAAAAATATAAAACAGGTGAAAAATGAGTAGTTTTTGCCTGAACTCCATAATGAAGAGAGAAACAAAATGAGAATTTCTAACCTTAAGTACCTCCCTAGTGATTTTATTGGGGTAAGCAATACTTCCCTATACTTTTAACTAGTAAGCATTTTGAGAAGCAAAAGAACCTTTGCTATAACAGAATTTAAAAAATAATAATAATAAAATAAATTAAAAATAATAAATTTAAAAATAAGTTTTACATTCCTCCAAAAATTAAAATTATAAATATATTTTAAAATATTTTTATATATTCTGGTCACATACATATATTTTGAACCCAAATTTTAATGATTTGAGTTCTGTATAATGTTATACATTATATAGTGTAATAAATAAAAGTATAAGTATAAAATATTTATATTATCATCATATTAAACACATAAGATATATCATTATCTGGAGACGTTTAGAAACATTAACAGTTGGTCTTTTTAGGGATATAGAAGGAAAATGTACTAATTTATGTTATTTCAAGTCCACTCCCTTTTTAAAATTTAGCATAATTTGCTTATCAAATATATATAGAAGTTTGGCAGATTATTGGGAAAATTTTATATTTATTACATAATCAGAATTAATATTATTGCTACAAACATAATGTATTCTTTACATTAAATTTTAAATTAGTCATGAACTCAAAATTCTATTTTTAATTTTTATATGTGAATAGTTTCAGAAAAATAACCACATAAAGAGAACTTTCCTCTTAAAATTCCATTTAATTAAAATAGTTTTTCAATAATCATTTACTCACTATTTCAGGGGAACAATTCAATCCAGATGAGTAGTGAAAATTTTTAATTTAATTAATTTTGTTAAATTTTAATTCAAGAGAAAGGTAGAATTAAAATTGTAAATTTTTTTAGTTTTTAATTGCTGTATAATAACAAGTTAGTATTTATACAGCAATTTTAAGGTTTGCAAATGTCTTTACAAATGTCTCATTTTATCCTCAAAACAACTCTGAAAGGTAAATACAATTATTATCCCCATTTTACAGATAGGAAGCAGAGGCAGATATGACGTGCTCATGTTCACACAGCTACTAAGTGTCTAGGAACAGATTGGAATTGAGGGCACATTTTTAGCTCACTACTTCTTGATTCCAGGTCCAGCACTCTATCCATCATGCCACCAACTATTGCATTTGGTAACTGACCAAACTAAAACTAATTTCTCTGAACTATTTGGGAAGATATAGTACATCAAAGGGTTCAATAATATTAAGCTAATTCAATAATACTATTAGCTTTATCAGTGGGTAGAATAGGCAGCCACTTAAGTATCTTTTTTAAATATACATGCTTATTATCATAATTTTCATTTATTTTTCCCAAAGCAATGGTGCTAAAGGGACTTGCCCAAAATCACACTCTAGGTAATTATTTAGTGTCTGAGGTCAAATTTGAACCCAGGTCCTCCTGACTCTAGGGCCCGTGCTCTAGCCACTATGCCATGTAGCTGCCCCATTTATTATCTTTTAAGGAGCTTGAGTCTAATAATCTTCAACAACTAATCACCATATAAGGCTCATTTGATTTCCTCATTATGGCAATGTTTTGAATATCTATTAAAAAAGGAAAGAATCCAGAGACAGAAAGAATGGAGTAACACCCGAAAACACCAAAGTAATCAAATCAGAGACACTAGAAGTCACCAGAAACTGCAATGACCAATTACATCTGGATACCCCAGGGTTCTGAGGATCCCTGGAACACTATTTTAAGAGAGCAGAGAGAGCTCTGGAGCTCCAGAATTCTAAATATAAAAAATTCAAAGGACCCTAGCCCAGGAGATGGAAGTTAGCACAAAAATCCAAGTAACCCAGGTTGAGGTCAAGCAGAGGAAATCACCCCATTCAAAAGTGTAATAGGGGACAGAGCCTGTCCCTCATACAAAGTCCTAATTTGAGAATTAAGCTTCTGGAGAGAAGTAAACTAAAGCGGGGGAAAATGATCACAACAAAAAATTATTATAGATCCAGAGATTACTAAAACTCAATTCTGAGAGTAACACCATAAAAAATGCAAGCAGAGGTTCAAAGGAAAAAATAGATTTTCCATAAGACTAAGTAAAACTGAGAAGAAATTAAGCAATATGTAAAAATAAAACCTTTGGGGGGGAAATTTTAGAAGAAGTTATAACTTAAAACAGAAGATAAGAGACTTTGCCCAAGCAATGAACTCCCTGAAAACCAAAATGGATCAAGAAGAAATTAATTTTGCGTAAGACAGCAAGAAATATTAAGAAAAATCAAAATATGAAAAACTAGAATACATAAGATATCTGCTATAAAAAAAACTGACCTGGAGAAACAAGTCAAAATAATTTAAGATTCACTGGACTCCCTAAAAATTTACTTAAAAGTTAACTTGTACATACAAATAAAAACTGGATCTATTAGAATCAGAGTACAAAGTAAAGATAGAAAGAATCTACTGATCATTTCGAAAGAAACTCCAATAATGGAAAGGTCCTAGGAATGTCATACTTTTTGTCAAAGGAAAAAATACTGGAAGCATCCAGTTTAAGTATACAGGAAGTAGTTATGATTACAAAAGACTTAGCAGTTACTAATATAAATGACAGGAGAGCTTGGAATACAATATTGCAAAAACTAATAAAAATATTACATAAACTTAAAGTATGCTTATCAGATCTTTTTTTATGATCACTAAGAATTGGAAATCATAGAGATACCCATCAACTGAGGAATGGCTAAAAAAACTGGTATATAACTGTAATGGAGTATTATCATGCTATAAACAATGGCAAGCAGGATGATTACAAGATTCAAAGCACAGTTAATTGAATCAGGAGAACATTGTACACAGTAATAGCATATTGTTTGATGAAGAATTGTGAATGACTTAGCTATTTTCAGCAACACAATAATCCAAGACAATCTCAAAAGATAAGATTTACTAACTAACACCAGAGAAAGAACTGATATTAACTGAATTTAGTCTGAGGCATGCTATTTTTCACTCTTTTTTTATTTTTTCTTTGATTCAAGTCTTCTTGTACAAAATGAATAACATGGAAATGTTTTATATAATTGCACATTATAATCTATATATGATTGCTTAATATTTCAGGGACATGAGAGGGTAGGAATGGACTTGCAACTCAAAACTTCAAATAAAATATTTAAAAAAAATTTTAATATTCTTATAACCAAGAATAACTTACCCTGAAAAACTCAACTTGATCCTATATGCTTTCATTTTAAAATGTACCTTAATGAAATAAAGAACTTTGAAACATTTTTTATTAAAAAACCAGAGCTGAGTAGGAGCTTTGAAATGCAAACACAAGAGTTGAAAGAAAACTAGAAATTTAAATTACCTCACCATTCTGAATAGTCATGGCTAGATGAAGGTTGGGTCTTTTACCTCAGCTTTGATCATTAAAGAACTGAAAGAACTACTCCAAGACAGAAAGGAGTAGGAAAATATTAAATGCAATGAAAATATCAGTTTCCATGAGATTATTAATATTGTTTTTAAATTATGGTATTGATCTCTGATGAGGGCCTCTCTAGAAGCAATAAAGAAGTCCTTGGGATGGTACAGTCTATGAGATAAAACAATGATGGCAGACATACTTGTGATCATTGATGAAATCAATACTGATGCTGTGGAATACCTAAATGGTTAAGATCCACCAAGAAGACTATTGAAATAAGTGAATATTTGTCACCTCCTCTCCCCAAAAGGTTTCTGAAGAAATAACTCAAGCAATATTTCCCTATTATTATTATTATTATTATTTAGGTTTTTGCAAAGCAAATGGGGTTAAGTGGTTTGCCCAAGGCCACAGAGCTAGGTAATTACCATGTGTCTGAGGCCAGATTTGAACCCAGGTACTCCTGACTCCAGGGCTCTATCTACTGCGCCACCCAGTCACCCCCCCAAATATTATTATTAATAATATTATTTCAAGAGCTTGCACTTTAGAAATTCAGGCATCTTCATGTCACAAGAGGCTTCAGAGCTGACCTTGAAGAGGATTTGCTGGAAGTACTCACATCAATACTATAAATCCATTGAAATATAAAAAATTAATTTTTTAGAATTTTTTGCCATCCAAAAAAAGCTATAAAATAGGTTTTCCTTTTTGTTATTTTTTAAAATCTCCTTGGGAAACAGGCCTACAAGTGGTATGGCTGGGCCAAAAGATAGGCAAAATGTAATAGCCCTTTGGACATAGTTCCAAATTACTCTCCAGAATGAATGGATCAGTTTACAACTCCACCAACAGTGCACTGGTATCCACATCCCCTACAACACTAATCCACATTCCTTTTCTGTCATGTTTTCTGTCACTTTTCATAGGTGTGAAGTGGTAAATGAATTGGTTTAATTTGCATTTCCCTAATTAATAGTGTTTTAGAGCATTTTTTCATGAGTAGAGATAGCTTTGATTTCTTCTTTCGAAAATCACTTGCTAATATCCTTTGATCTTATATCAACTCGAAAATGACTTGCATTGTCATAAATTTGATTTAGTTCTCTACACATCTGAGCATTGAAGTATTTATCAGAGATCTGATGTAAAAAAATTTTCCCAGTTTTTTGCTTTCCTTCTAATTCTTTCTTCATTGCTTTTTGTGTATGTGTGTGTGTGCAAACCTTTTAAATTTATTGCAATAAAAGTATTCGCTTTATATTCTGTAATGCTCTATATCTCTTGTTTGGACATAAATGCTTCCTTTATCTAATAGATACTTCCATGTTTCCCTAATTTCCTTATTATTTGAAAAAAATTACTTTTATGGCTAAATCACATACCCATTTGTGCTTTATCTTGGTATACAGCATGAGATGCTGATCTGTACATAATTTCTGCCAATTTTCACAAATTGTGAGTTCTTATTACAATTGTGCATTGTGTACCCAATACAGTCTGCTGGTCCACCACTATTTTTAGTTCATACCTGATTTTTTTCAATTGCTATTTTATTTTTCCAACTACGTTATGAGTTTTCCAACATTCATCCACATGCATATACATATGTATATAGTTTTTTAGGTTTTTGCAAGGCAAATGGGGTTAAGTGGCTTGCCCAAGGCCACACAGCTAGGTAATTATTAAGTGTCTGAAACCAGATTTGAACCCAGGTACTCCTGACTCCAGGGCCAGTGTTTTATCTACTATGCCACCTAGCCGACCCCATATGTATATTTTTAAAGTTACATAATTTTCTTCCACCTTCCCTTCCCACCCACTCTCCCCTCAGTAACTAACACTCAAGTGAATATTGTACATATACATTTTTGTTATGAGGAATTAGGATTACGGGAAAAGAAAGAAAACCATGGAATAGGGAAGTAATATATGAGAAATTTTTTTAAAAAGTGAATAGGGGCAGTTAGGTGGTGCAGTGGATAGAGCACCAGCCCTGGAGTCAGGAGGATATGAGTTCAAATGTGGCCTCAGACACTTAATAATACCTAGTTATGTGACCTTGGGCAAGTCACTTAGCCCCATTGCCTTGCAACCCCCCCCCCCCACCGCCCAAAAATAAGTGAATCTAGTGTTCTTCAGATTCTGAAGAGATTTTTTTTTGTTTGTTTTGTTTTTCTTCCTCTGTGGATAGTCCATATTCAGCCTAATAGTGTCCTGGCTCTCTGAACAGGTGAAAGGAGGTGCATCCATCAAGATTGATCAACTCACAATGTTGCTGCTAATGTCTACAATATTCTCTTGGTTCTGCTCCCTTTGCTCAGCATCAAATCTCACAAGTCATACCATGCTTCTCTAGAGTTCGACCATTTATGGCTTCTTATAGAGCAATAGTATTCTACAATATTCATGTACCATAACTTGTTTAACTATTCTCTAATTGATGGACATCCCTTCGATTTTCAATTCTTTGCCACTACAAAAAGCTGCTATGAATATTTTGGAACATATGGAACATTTCCCATTTTTTATAATTTCTTCTGGATATAGGACTGGTATTGGTTCTTCTGGAAGGGTATGATCAGTTTTATAGCTCTTTGGGCATAGCTCCATAGTGATCTCTAGAATGTTGGATGAGTTCACAACTCCACCAACAATGCATCAATGTCCCAATGCTCCCACAATCTCTCCAACACTGGTTGCTTTCCTTTTTTGTCATCTAAGCCAATCTGATCTGGGTGAGGTGGAACATCATAGTTGTTTTAATTTTATTTCTCTAATTAATACTGATTTGAAGTATTTTTCATAATTATATACAGCTTTAATTTCTTCATTTGAAAATTTTTCACACCCTTTGATCATTTATCAATTAGGAATACCTTGTAACCTTATACATTTGATTTAATTCTCTAAATATTTTAGAAATGAAACTTTGTCACAACCCCCTACCTGTGATTGTTTCCCAGCTTTCTGTTTTCCTTGTAATTTTGGCAACAATGGTTTTATCAGTACAAAACCTTTTTAATTTAATATAGGTAAAACCATCCATTTTGCAATTTATAATGTACTCTATTTCTTCTTTGGTCATAAATTTCTCCTCTTTCCATTCATGTGACAGAGTATTTCGTGATTTGTTAATTAGTCTATGGTGCTGCATTTTATATGTCTACCCTGGATTCATTTTGACCTTATTTTGGTATAGGGTTTTACCAGATTATTTTAAAGATTGTAATTTTGTATGCAATTTGAGATGTGATACTTACTTCACATATTTTTCATTGATTTCCTTGATATTCTTGATCTTTTATTCTTGCAAATGAATTGTTATTAATTTTTCTAAATTCATAAAATAATTTTGTTAGTTTGGTATAGAACTGAATAAGTAAATTAATTTGAATACCTTTTTACCAACCCATGAGCAATTAATATTCTTTCCAGTTGTGGAGATCTGACTTTATTTGTGTGAAGCATTTTATAATTATGTTCATATAGTTCCTGACTTTATCTTGGTAGGAAGACTCCCAAATATTTTATATTAAGCTTAGTTATTTTAAGTGGAATTTCTTTCTATTTCTTGCCATGCTGATGATTGATTTGGGTTTATTTTATATCCTACAATTTTGATAAATTACTTCAATTAATTTTTGAGTGGAATCACTAAGATTCTCTAAGTAAATCATATTATCTGCAAAGAATGATTTTTGTTTTATTACCTATTTTTTACTACTTCAATTTTTTTCTTATTGCTGTAGTTAACATTTCTAGTATAATATTGAAAAATGGGAGTGATAATGGGGATGATAAAGACTCAAATGACTAAACAAATCTTTATTTTTACACTATCTCTCCTCAAACGTGTTTTGCTTCTGTCCACTGCCTCCCCCAATACAATCTCCCTTTTTATCTGTCCCTCCTCTCCTCTTCTCTCCCTCCCCTCTTATTTCCTTAAAGTGCAAAATAGATTTCTATATACAACTATGTATGTTATTTCTTCTTACAGCCAATTTCAATGAAAGTAAGAGTCAAACATTGCCTGACATCTCCCCATCTTCTCTTCCACTGTAAATTCTCTTGAGATAATTTGCCCTATTCTACTCCTCTCCATTCTCTCATCCACATCAGAGTAACTAACTCCAAGTTGTTTTAATTTGCATTTCTCTAAGCCATAATGATTTAGAACATTTTTTTCAAATGACCATAGACAACTTTACTTTGTCTGAAAACTGTCCATTCATATATTCCTTTACCATTTACCAATTGAGCAATGACTCATTTCTATAAATTTAACTGTTCTCTATTTATTTGATAAAGGTCTTTTTTAGAGAAACTTACTATAAGTTTTTTCAAAATTATGATTACCTATTATGTCAGATAATTTATTCCATTCCACCTCTCCCTTTCCCCTTCTCCCAGTGCATTCATCTTTCTCATCCTTTAATTTTTTTTAGATAATCATTCCATCATATTTAACTTATACTGTGTGCTATATCTATATGTTCCCCTTCTGACCTTAGACTAATCATTTTCTCTTAACCTTACTGAATGCCTTTCTTATTTAACTTTTTTATGCTTCTTTTGAATCTAGTTATTTGAAAGTCAAAGTTTATATTCAGCTCTGATCTTTTCATCAGGAATGCTTAAAAGTCTTCTATTTCAGTAAATATCAATTTTAAACTGAAGGATTACACTCAGTTTTCATGGGTAGGTAATTCTAAGCTGTACTCCTAGTTCTTTTGCCCTCTGGAATAGCATATTCCAAGTCCTCCAATACTATATGTAGAAACTGCTAAATCTTGTGTTAGATTCTGACTGTGATTTCATGATATTTATATTGTTTCTTTCTGGATGCCTGCATATTTAAAGTCTATTTCTCAAATTTTAATTCTATGCTAAAATGAGGCTCTGCTTCTGCAGTGCAGGGGGCATCACACCAACCATCAGGGTTTTTGTGCAGCTGTTTTCAGAGATAATTTATGGGGAACTACAAGTTTTTAGTTCTTCCAAGGTAGTACGATATAAGGAGAGGTAAGTTCAGTACTCTCCTGGTCTGTGCTATGCTCTGTGGGTGATCACAAGTATTTTTCCATCCTTAAAATTAGGACAGAGAACCTTGCTCCTGGTAGTACTCCTTGTCCCTGGAACTGAAATCTGGAAATGCATATGACCAACCAACATAACAGAGTACCACATCGAGTGCCAGGAAAGGGTCCCATTTAATTTCCTTCTGACTACCTGTCTCACTCCAGTCACCTTCAGAGGATTGAATCTCCAGAAGTTCGCACCACTGATGCTTCAGTTGCTCTCAGAGTCTACTAGGAGTTTTCCAGAGCAAGGCTCTGGACTGTGCTCTACTCTCACCCTAGTGAAACAGACCTTTTCCTGACAACCATATAAGCTGTCTTAGAGTGGAAAACTTTCATTTCATCCTTTTGTCAGTTCTGTTGTTTCAAAACTCATGTTGTGGCATTATTTTAAAGTTTTTTGGAGGGGAATTTGCCTTTACTTTACAGTCCTGGTTCTACTCCCTTCACTAGATGCTTTTTTCTCTCATCTAGTACTCTTGCTTTTGGACACTGTTTGATCTGTTGGCACTATCATCAAAAGCTAGGTGATGAAAATAATTTGAGACAGTATTTAAATCAGCCAGTGTTCTTTCATTTTAATAATGCTGATAAAAATTTAGTAGGTGACCAGATTAAAACTGTTGGTTAAAATCACCATTAATAAGATCATGAATTTAAAAATAAGGTGGTCCAATTTTTCCACACTAGCTTAAAAATAACTATCACAGATTTTGAATTTGTGACCTATGCCAATAACTTAAGCTCTTATGGGTGTGTTTCTTTAGCTATAAAATAAAGAGGCCTCAAAAGGTAAATTCTTTATAAAACTTACATTCAACAATCAAATAAGCATTTATTAACCACATGATGCCTATTTGTGCTATAACCATAAAAGAAAATACTAAAACACAAAGGAGAAAGCTTAGACCCCAATGTAAAAAACACCGCGAGAGCAAAAATAATTTTATTCTTCATGAATGTAAATGCAACTGAAAATTAAAAACTATGTTTCTGCCATGAATAATGTTTTGTCTTTGAACACAGAATGTTTTGAATCTGGATCTGGTCCTCTCCATTTTTATTATTTGTGCTTCACAGGCTTATTGGAAATCAAAACTGAATAATAATAGAGAAAAAAGGATAAACTTGACTTTAACAGCTCCAATATTATTTGGGATTCATTAGTGACTACAGTAAATATATTTATCCTATCAATTATACTTTTAAATATCACACCATTTCCCTTTTAGTTTAAATTTCCCTTTTATTTCCATTTCTCTTTTAACTAACATTTTCCCTCTCAAATACAGGTTAAAATACTTATGTGCAGAGGCAAAGGTTACTTTGAAATAACGAAGATGCTAAGCTATTTAACAGGTAAACAGTTTAAAGAACATGTTTCTTAATCACAAAGAATAATAAATTCAAAATCATAACTAATAAGCCTAGTACCTGAAGAAAATTCAGTTAAGCAAACAACATGAACAGGCTCTGTAAAAAGGGTCTAATAATGGGTAAAGTCATGTTAAGATTGGGGAATGCTCATCCCCTCCATTGTCTGTAGTTCCCAACCCACCAGGGTTTGGTCTTTCAGATATGATGATGGGCTTTGGACAATAGCAGGGAGGAAGCCTCTCCCTATATGTCAGCACTTAAAACAGATCTTCAGTCACATTCTTTTGGTTATAATCCTGACTCAGTCTAGCTCAGGAAAAAATATTACTCTTCTTAAAAACATTTCATCAGGTCATATGTATGGGCTCTTTTTAGAAAGAAAATGTTAGAACAAGCTATCTAGGGTGCCTAGGTGGCGCAGTAAATAAAGCACTGGCCCTGGAGTCAGGAGTACCTGGGTTCAAATCTGGGCTCAGACACTTAATAATTACCTAGCTGTGTGGTCTTGGGCAAGCCACTTAACCCCATTTGCCTTGCAAAATCCTAAAAAAACAATCAATCTACATCACTGTGAGGTTTGCCAAGAAATGCCTGGTAGTTATTTTTAGGTTAAGTTCTTAGAGTTCTGATTCTAGTTTCACGCATACCGCAGAAATATCTTAGTCTTCAGTGCCTGAACACTAGGCAGAATCAAGGAACATGTTTCTAACTTGCACAGATTCTAAGACAGACATGTTTATATTGGAATATTCTGGTTATACCTAGTCAGTCTGGTATCCTATCTAACACCTTTGAGGACAGAGCTATGAGATTTAGGGTTTAACATTATTTTACATTTTTGAATAGTTTTCAAAATAAAAAAAGATGGTTTGGTACTAATCTTTCTTTGAATCAAGACATTAAAATGTCATTTTAATTTTATAATATCATATATAATAAAATTTATTCTATTTGAGGGATTTAGCTCATTATCAGATCAATATAAAAAGTATTTCACTTCCCATATGCCTAAAATATTGACTTAGGTGACAGATATAATCTGGTAGATAGAAGAACTTTGTCTTAAAGAGAATTTGTCAGTTGTGTGTGTTTGTGTGTGTGTGTGTGTATGTGTGTACCAAAGCAGAAATTTAGATAGAAAATAAGATTAGTGATAAAGATAAACTAAAATTTAAAGATAAAGTGAAAATTTTAAAAAAGAAAAATCAGCTGACATAATTTCAATATTAGTATTTATATAGTACTTTAAAATTTGTCTCAATTTGGTTACTGAATGGAAAAAATATTTTACTTATACTCAGGAAATTTACCTAAGACAATTTATTGTTCTTAACACACACTTTCCAGAAACAAGACAGTGTGATAGAAACCACCATCTAAATCCAAAGAAAGAGTTATAGAGTCTGAAAGCAGATCAAAGCATACTATTTTCCACTTTTTTTTTGTTTTTTCTTTCTTGTGGTTTTTCCCTTTTTTTATTCTTCTTACACAATATAACTGCTATGGAAATAAATGCAGCACAATTATGTATACACAACTTATTTCAGATTACTTGCTATTTTAGAGAGAGAAGAGGAAAGGGTGAGAGGAAGAGAATTTTACAAAAAACAAAAAAATAACTTTGCAATGTAATTGAAATAAGTAAATTGAATGGAAAAAAAGATGGTGATCATTCTCCTATACTATGTCCTCATCAGACTACACAGGGAGTACTATATTCAGTTATGGGCAACATTTAAGAGGGACGTTGATAGCCAGACAGCATCCTGAGGAGGGTGATTGGGCGAGGGAAATTATCTGAAGGGCTGTCAAATGAAAGAAGAATTATACTTGTTTTGCTTGGTCTCAGGAGTAGAACCAAGGTCTAGGAGAGGAAGTTACAGAGGGAAATGCATGCTTTAATTCAGGAAAATCTTTTCAACAATTCAAGTTGTCCCCAAGTGGAATGGGCATTCTCAAGAAGTGATAGGCTTTCTTATTAGAGTTCAAAAATCAAAGGATGGGTGAGAGTCAAGAATGTCATAGTGGTGGATTCTTTCAGGTATGGGCTAGATTAGAAGGAAAAATTGGGCCAATACCATGCTCACCTAAGAAGTTAAGGTATCTTACCCATGGTGGGTGTGATATAAAGCAGAAAAATAAGGCAACCTAAAAAAGATGTGTGCACAATTACATCATAATCACCACAGGTACTAACCATTTGTTCTGATCCTGAAATACACTGTGATGCATAGAAAACTCAGGAACTGTCCATACCCAACTAGGAATACAGGCTGGTGAGTTTTGTAATCTAACCTCATACATCTATGACGGCAAAGAAAGAGGCAGGAGGCAATAAGAGCCAGACCAGTCAAACCATTACCATTACCTTGACTTTCATATCTCCTCAAATCTCAGTGGAGATCCAACCCAGAACACTGAACCTAGAAGCCTCAGGAAGTAATGACCCAAACAACTACATTGACTTCTAGTAAATAAGAGAAATCATTTTGGAAATGATGCTAATCCACCTCCCTCCCACCAAATGCCCCCAACAATCAGAGAAGCATAAGAGTCCTAAGGAAGGCAGCATCCCCCAGATCATAGTTTCTGCTTTCAGTCTAATCATCACAGTGATCAACTAGGGAGATAACTCCAGTGAAGTCATTCTCCAGCCATTCTTACTAACTGCCAATCAACTGCCCACCACAGGGTAGCAAGACAACCAAGCTGAAGGAAAGATGGGTATGTGGATGTGCTCAGCAATTCAAACTGTCATCTTCCTTCAGACCCACATGAAGACTTCCCAAGACCTGAACTCAAAGATCTTTGAGAGCAATATTTCTAGCACAGTTCCTGTAACCTATATTGTGGATATGCAGCTTGGTAAATACTTAGGTACTTAGGACCCAGAAAATAAAGTTTTTCTTACTGAAATCTCTGTGCTGTCTAGTCATTCAATATCACAGACTGATATGATTTTATCTGTAGAAATGACATTATGATTTTGAAGAGGTAGCATTCCCATCTGCTTTGCCACTTTAAGGACCATAAGACCTTTCTATCTGACTGAAAGCTTAAATCTTCCTATATGACCTCCATGAGAGCTAGAGATGACTTGCTTTTTTCTCTTTGTATCCCCCCCCAGCACTTAGCTCCGTGATGCATAGAAAACTCAGAGCAGGGGCAGCTAGGTGGCACAGTGGATAGAGCACTGGCCCTGGAGTCAGCAGTACCTGAGTTCAAATCTGGCCTCAGACACTTATTACCTAGCTGTGTGGCCTTGGGCAAGTCATTTAACCCCACTGCCTTGCAAAAACCTAAAAAAAAAACCTCGGAGCACAGTACTCTGCATATAGAGTTTAATAAATGCCTTTTCATTCGTGTATTTACTCATTCATTCATTCAGCTAAGTGGCACAATGGATAAGGTTCAGGGCTGGAGCCAGGAAAACCTGAGTTACATTTGAGATAATAAATTTGTTCTCAGACAATTACTAGCTATGTAATCCTGGACAAGTCACTTAAGTGTCAGTTTCTTTATCTGTAAATGGGGAATGTAGGGCTATTGTGAAGATCAAATGAGGAAATGAGGTAATGACTGCAAGTGCATACTTAGCACACAGTATGTGCTTTGTAAATGTTATTATTATTATTATTATTAATTAGCATACCTCAATTGGTAGTTTTTTTAAGGTTTTAGTTAGTGGTTATACCTTATGTACTCCTAAGTCATTGGCTATTTTCATCAATATATTCCCTTTTCCTACTATGTATGGAGGTTGAATGAAAGAGGGGCAACAAGTCTGATCGATGTGCCTTTTTACAAAGGATCTTCCTTACAACAATCCTATGAGGCAGGTAATGCAACAATATTGTTACCACTTAATAGAGGAGAAAATTGAAACTTAGGATATCAGTTGACTTGCTCATGTTCTCAAAATTAATGATAGTCAAAGCTAGAATTCAAATTTCTATGTAAATTGGGGAAATATGCTCTTATTTTCAAAACAATTATAAAGATAATCTCAGTTAAGAAAAAAACTTGCAACAACGAATGTTGAAAATTTCCCACTTTGGTTCAATAGTTTCTAGATGACTATTGTTAAGTCTAGTTTAATACCTTTTCAAGGACCTTGAAGTTTCAATAAGCCAATCTCTGATTACTACTTGATAGTTATAAAAGCCTTTTCTTTAAAAAGCTCATTTTCTCCTTTACATTTTTATAACTGATATGTCTCACAACAGAATTATAATTCTTCTTTGTGTTTAGATGTGGAAAGTCAAAAAAAATTTCATCCTCCAGAGGTAAACACAGAAGCAATCATAAAACATGGAACAATTTCTCACTCTCCATGTTATTGCATACCACATTTCTTTTACTTCTTGACAATGTAATTGATTTCCTTTGCATGTATTTTTATTTCTTTATATTTTGCAGTTAAGCCCATTCATAGCCTCGATAATACAACAGTGGATCATTAAGCCTTAACAGTGCTACACAGTGTTACTATTGCTTCATTTAATAAGTGGGATTACTTCTTCACAAAGACTGCTACGCTGTCCTTCCCAATCTTTCTATACAAACCCAATTCACTCCTCCTTGATATTCATTTATGTTTCTTCCTTGTTTTTAATTATTTTTCCAACTACATGTAACAAAAGTTTTTATCATTTTTGGTAAGGTTTTGAGTTTCACATTTTTCTCCCTCCCTTTCTTCCCTCCCCCCCCGACAGAAAGCAATGTAATATAAGTTATACATAACTATGTCAAACATATCCATATTAATCATGTTGTGAAAGAAGGATCAAATCAAATGGAAAAATATGAGACAGAAAAAACCATAATACATAGAAGAATTTTTTAAAAATTGCAGATAATAAGTTTTTTCTGCATTTAAAGTCCATAGCTCCTTCTCTGGATATAGATGTTATTTCTATCACAAGTCCTTTAGAATTGTCTTTGTTGTACTGCTGAAATGCACAACATCCAATATTGCTGTTAGTGTGTACAATGTCCTTCTGGTTTTACTCACTTCACTCAGCATTGGTTCATGTAAGTCTTTACAGGTTATTTTGAAGACCCACCCCTCATGATTTCTTATAGAACAATAATGTTCCATCACATTCACATACCCAATTTGTTCAGTCATTCCCCCACTGATGGGCATTCTCAATTTCCAATTCTTTGCCACTACAAAAAAGATCTCCTATAATATTTTTCTACCTGTGGGTTTTTTTTTACCTTCTTTTTGTGATCTCTCTGGTATACAGAGCTCGTATGGTATCGCCAGATCAAAGGGAATACAATTTTACTGCTTTTTGGGTGTAATTTTAAATTGCTCTCCAGAAAGGTTAAATCAGTTCACAACTCCACCAGCAGTATATTAGTGTTCCAGTTTTCCCACATCCCCTCCAACATTGATCATTTTCTTTTTTAGTCTTATTAACCAATCTGATGTGTGAAGAGTACCTCAGAGTTGTTCTAATCAATGATGATTTAGAGCATTTTTATGACTATAAATAGCTTTAATTTTTTCATCTGAGAAATGCCTTTTCATACGCTATGGCCATTTATCAATTGGGGAATGTCTTATAACCTCATAAGTCTGACACCATTTTCTATATTTTTAAAAAATGAATCTTTACTAGAAACACAAATTGTAAATAAATGTTACCCAACTTATTACCTACCTTTTAATCTTGATTGCATTTGTTTTACTTGTGCAAAAACTTTTCAATTTATACTTCTGTATCTGAATAGTAATATCCTCTTGATCTCCAACCCTTTTGCTCCTTGAAAATTTCTTCTCTATTCCCCATACTTTAAGCATTTTCTATGGCTATCAATTCTTAGTTCTATATATTCCCTCAGTTTTCCTAATTTAAATGACTTTATAAATGACAACTACATCTAACTTACAAGTTACAATGTCTCTCTGTCCAATATGATTTCTTCTTGTCTTACTAGCATTCAAGTCAAAAGGCACTAACAAAAAAATTGTTTGTCCCGTGGGACTAGGTAATAAGGAACAAAAGAAAGAGAAAATATATGTACATTTATGTAGCTTACAATCTTAACTAAGATGAAATATATTAAACAACTAGAGAATTCTTAAGCTGATGTGTACTTAATTGTGTAGTGTAGAATATAAAAGTTACAGTAATTCTTTGCAAGAGACATCACTGGGAGTAGTGTACCCAGAAAAAGCTTCATGGAAGGAGGTCTGAAGCTGGACCTTAAAAGCACAGAATATAGTTTGGCAGAAGAAAGAGAGATCATCGTCCAATTTCTTTGACCTCCAAAATCTAAATACCTTACACTCTCTATCTTGTATTTCAGTCTTTGCCAAACCCCTAGATATTGTGTGTCTCAAAGTAAAATGCAGGCAATCCATCAATTTGTTCTTGCTATACTTATGTTCAGGCTGTTCCACCTCCATTTTGTCATAGAGGCTGCTGATAACGTTCTTTATATCTATGTGATTCATTTGGTATATACCGCAGCCTATACATACCCACCATGTGCCCCTCTGTTGCCCTCTGTGTAATGGCTAATTTTTTCCCAACTACATACAACAGTAGTTTTCACCAATCTTTTTTTGCAAGGTTTTGAGTTTTACATCTTTTTCCCTTCCTCCCTTGCCTCTCCTCTCCCCTGACTGAAAGCAATCTAATATAGGCTCTACATGAGTATTGTTCATGTTGTAAAAGAAGGATCAAATCCAAATGAAAGACAAAAGAACTTAAACAGAAAAAAATGACATAAGACAACTTTTAAAAATTGAAGATAGGGGGTGGTTAGGTGGCACAGTGGATAGAGCACTGGCCCTGGAGTCAGCAGTACCTGAGTTCAAATCTGGCCTCAAACACTTAATAATTACCTAGCTATGTGGCCTTAGGCAAGCCACTTAACCCCACCGCCTTGCAAAAAAAAAAAAAAACCTGTAAAAAAAACTGAAGATAATAAGCTTTGGTCTGCATTTAAACTCCACAGTTCCTTCTTTGGACAAGGATGATATTTTCCATCACAAGTCTTCTAGAATTGTCTTTGATTATTGTATTGCTGAAATGAACATGTCCATCATAGCTGATCATTATCCAGTGTCGTTAGTGTGTGTATATACATACATACATATATATATGTATGTATGTATGTATGTATGTATATATTATGTTCTTCTGGTTCTGCTCATATAACTCGGCATCAGTTCATGTAAGTCCTTCCAAGAAATTCTGAAGTCAAACTATTTTGAAGTGTTCCATTACATTCATATACATCAATTTGTTCAGTCATTCTCCAATTGATGGACTTTTTACCCTTTTTTGTGATCTCTTTGGGGTACAGACCTAATAGTGGTACTGCTGGATCAAAGGATAGGCACATTAACTTTAATTCTTTAAAGTTCATAGTATATCTTCTGCCCTGAAATTTATTATAGCTAACCTTATAAAGATAAATAAGACTGATGAATATAAAAGTCAGACCCAATTCCTTGGCAGTAAAGGATTGCTAAGAATATTGGTATATCAAAGTTAACCCAGATTTAAATCTTGTCTTTCTCTCCATGCAACCCTGAGCAAATCATTTCTTAATGTTTCCTTATGTATAAAATAAAGGATTGGAGTAGATGCCCCATAAAATTCCTTACAACTCTAAATCTAGGATACCATAATCTCTAAGAAAAAGAGAGGCAGACAATGCACACATGGGAAACTTCTTCAGAAAGGATTTGATGTTGTATCTGCCCAACTCTAATTCTAACAAACCATTCATTATACTACAGTGCCTCCCTTTAAGTTTAGCTAATGGGCCATTTTCTATATCTTATTTTTAAATGATTATGACTAGCAAAAATATCTATCAAATAAACAGAACATAATATATCCAAGCTAAATTGATAATGATTTAAATTTTTTAAAGTGTTTTAAATACACTTTTTAAAGTTTAAAAACTTATATTGCATTTTCTCAAATGTTTTGATACCTGCCCCAAATTCAGCTGCTTTCAGTCCTGTTTTGTTTTGTTTTTTAAAGTAGCTGTATTTAGTTCTGGTTATATTGATGTCATTCTGCATCACTTTGCATAGGTATAATTTCATTGCATGCTTCACATTTTACACTTTATGGCAGTGCAGAATTACCTTATATGCTATAATTTATTCATTATCTTGTATTGGACATAGTATTACTTTTTAAAAAAATATTACAAATACACAAGCAGTATGCTTTTTTGAGGGATAGATTCTTTTATGGAATCACTGAGTCAAAAGGTATGATCAGTTTTGTCACTAATGGTACAGTGTTCTCCAAAATATATTTACCAATATGCAATACTATCAACAATATATTGGAACAATAGTTCTTAACCTGGGTTCCATGGACTTGTTTTTTGGTATTGTGATAATGACATTCTAATACATTTATTTGACTTCCTTCATAATTCTATATAATTTCCTTTGTAATTCTGTGTGTTTTAATTTATGATCTTAAAAAAAATTATCCTGAAAAAGGGTCCTTGGGTTTCTTCAGACTGCCAAAGGGGTTCTATGGCACAAAATTATAGACCCCTGTATCAGTGATATTAATTTCCCCTGAGCCCCACAATACTTTACCTCATTGAATTTTATCTAAGTTTTTGCCATATTACCATGAATAGGTTTCTTAAAATTTCACTCAATCACAATTTTAATTAGCTATTTGATCATTGTTTCATGCACTTTTTCTATCTTTGCAAATTGTCTACTCCTATCCCTTGATCACTGCTCATCAGGATGAATATCATTAGCTTTGTAAAATATGTGTTAGCTCCTTAAGATGTCTTCAGTTAGCTTTTATTAAGGGGTTACCATGTGTCGGGCACCACACCAAATACTGGAGATACAAAAAAGACACAAAGGACAGTCCCCATACTTGAGGTGCTCACAATCTAATATGGGAGAAAATATGCAAAAAATAAGTACAAATAATCATACATGCAGGATAAATAAGAAAAAATAACAGAAGGAAGGCACCAGAATTAAAGGATTGGGAAAGTCTTCCTGTAGAAGGTGGGATTTTATCTGGAGCTGGAAAGAAGCCAGGCAGCAGACAGATTTTTGTATTTGATCCTAGAAAGTAGAGGGACCAATGGAGTTTAGTGAGCATGAGGGTAACATGGTCAGAGTTGAATGGAGGCTGTATTGAAAAGTGAGGGAAGAGACTTGAAGGCAGGCAGAGCCAGCAGCAGGACACTGCGGCAGTCGGGGGGGGGGGGTGAGAGGGGTCTCACTCAGGGAGGGGGCAGTGACAAAGGACTGGGGAGATGTTGTAAATCTGAAATCAACAGGTCTTGACAACAGATTGGAAATGGGGGTGGGGGCGCAGGGTAGATAGTGAGGTGCCAAGGAACACCACTAAATGGTGAACTTAGGGGAGGATGGTGATGTCCTTGATAATATCAGGGAAAGTTTAGGGAAAAGATTAAAGGTCAGTAGAGAGGATAGGGCTGGATAAATAGATTTTATTAGCAGCAGCAGCAGCAGCAGCAGAGAGATGATAATTAAATCTTTTTTTTTTAGGTTTTTTGCAAGGCAAACGGGGTTAAGTGGCTTGCCCCAAGGCCACACAGCTAGGTAACTATTAAGTGTCTGAGACCGGATTTGAACCCAGGTACTCCTGACTCCAGGGCCGGTGCTTTATCCACTATGCCACCTAGCCGCCCTGATAATTAAATCTTGATGAGCTGATGAGATCACTAAATGAAAAAGTATGGAGGGAAAATAGAAGAGGGCTCAATATCTGTCCTGTGCAACACTCAGGATTAGTGGGTGCCCTAGATGAAGATTCTGGGTGTCAAAATTTTAACATATATTTACTTATTTCTCCATTGTTTCTTAAAAAAAACTATAGCTTTAGTTGTGTAAAATTATTTTAGCTTAATCATATAAAACTCACTGATTTTGTCTCTGATGATTTTCTTCTGTCCACTCTCTCAAAAGTTGAAGTTATTTCTTTTTCTTCCACTTTTTAAATTCTCTCCCTCACCACTTACTTGCCCAACCACTGAGAAGGCAAGAAATGATATCCATCAAACATATGAAAGAATACAAAACGTATTTCCACATTAGCCAAGTTCTTCCCCCCCTCAAAAAAAAAAGCAAGAAAAATACAGAGAAAAACTATGTTTCAGTCTGCATTCTGAGTCCATTTGTTCTTTCTCTGGAAGTGAATAGTATTTTACATTATGAGTCTTTTGGAATTGTAGTAGCTTGTTGCATTGGTCAAAGTAAATAATTTGATTATGTTCAGAATATTGCTATTACTGTGTAGATTATTCTCCTGGTTCTACTCATTTTACTTAGGATCATTTCATAAAAATCTTCCCAGATTTCTCTGAAATCATCCCCTTCATCTTTTCTTATAGTACAATAGTATTTCATCAAATCCACATACCATCTCTTGTTCACCTATTTCCCAATTAATGGATATCCCCTCCATTTCTGATTCTTAGCCACCAAAAAAAAAAACTAAAATTTTTTTTACTTATAACCCTTTTACTTCTCCATGGTCTCTTTGGCAATGTCTAATGACCTTTACTCTTTCATGCCCCCTCAGGCAGGGGCATGTATGCAGACAGGGCAGGAAAACACCTTTTGGCTTCCTGGGGGTAATGAGGATCACCTGTTTTGTCACAGTGCCTTTTGAGGGTTGGGGACACTTTCCAGACTGTGGAGGCTCAAGAAAGCAACCTTTCATGTCCTTCAATTTAGGCCTTGTTTTCTTTCCTTTTTTTTTTTTTTTGTAACTAGTCAAGCTGCTTTTTGTCTAGGTGCCTCACTGCATTTCCAATTCTATTTACTGTGCACCAGACACTGTACTAGGTAGTAAAGACACAAATGAGAAAAATGGCACCCCTGTTCTCAAGGAGCCTACAAGGGAAAGAAGCAGCACCCAAAGGAAGCTGAATGAAGGAGGGACCCGAGGGGCACCTCTGGCATTGGGGGAACCTTGCTCCAAGGATGGAGATTCCAGTTCTTGCCCTTTCTAAAAAAAACTCTAAAACTAGACTCTAAAGAATTTACTGATATTCCCCCAAATCCTCCAATCAGAGAGCAGAGGAGGCTGTGGAAGGTGGGGAGGTAGGGAAGATACAAGGCTGGGGTGATGAGGTTTAAAATGATCCATTTATCCTGAGAGGAGCATCTGGTTTCATAGTTAAAACCAAGTACACTGAACTGACAAAAACAAACCCCTTCATGTGACACCAGTCACCTTGCTGACACTGTTTCTAGAAATGAAGTGTTCATTCCATAGGGGCCTGCTCTGTTCAAACAACTTCAGAAGCATTGTAGTCAGTGCTTGGCCACCAACTTAAGAAGAACATTGATAGTGCACCAAAGACAAAGGGGTTGATGAATGGCCTCAAGTCCATAGAGAAGTGTTTGAAGTAACATTAGCCTGGAGATGAAGATTCATACACAATAGCAGTCTTGAAATATTTGGAGTTTATCATGTGGAAGAAAGTTTGAACATGCCTTGTTTTACCTCTGAGGTCAGAAACAGAGGAAATAAGTGGAAGACACAAAAAAATAAATTTAGAGTTAATGTCAGGAAAAACTTCTTAACGTGAGCCATCCAAGAGGAATCAGTGCTCATGGGCAGGAGATGCCCTCTTAATGAAGCTCTTGGAGCACAGATTATTGTTGGATATATTACAGTGGCATTTAGGGTTGGACTAGATGCTTGCACAGTCCTTCCCAAGTCTAAAATTCTGGGATTCTGTTTTTAATTAATCTATTACTTGGTGGTTTTTTAGTGTGGATTTATCAAACTAATATATTTATTCACTGGATTCTTTTTCTGAGTCCTTTATTCCAGTAATATCAAATTCAAATGAAAGCCATTAAACTGTACCTAAGACTCCTTGAAGGCTGCATATTAACTTAGAAAACTACAAATAATATTATCTATGTTTTTATATTTTATTTTGTTAACTATTTCCCAATTACATTTAAATCTGATTTCTCCCTAAGGAAGATTGCAGCTGCATGTCTGACACTTCTGCTTTATTCTATTCCTTTACCTATTTCTGTCTTCCAGTATCAGGCTCAGTGTATATTTTGTTATTTGATGGTGCTAACTCTTCTTCACTAGTTTTCTTTTCCATACTTCTTTTGATATTTTAGCCCATCTGTTTTTCCCCTGAAAATTGTTATGATTTTATGTAATTCTATGAAATAACCTATTGGCATTGTACTTAGTATGAGAAATATTGCATTTTTTTTTAGTTTTTTTGCAAGGCAATGGGGTTAAGTGGCTTGCCCAAGGCCACACAGTTAGATAATTATTAAGTGTCTGAGGCTGGATTTGAACTGAGGTACTCCTGACTCCAGGGCCAGTGTTCTATCACTGTACCACCTAGCTGCCCCAAAATATTGCAATTTTTACTATACTTTTTAAAATCTAATCATGAGCAGAAAATATCCCACATTTACTTAGTTATTTCTTAGTCTCAGTAAAAATTATTTAAGTTGCTTTTCCATAGATTTCTTGTATAAATCTCCCAATTTCAATTTTCCCAATTACTGTCTTTCAAATAGCTGCCAAAGTGATAGTCCTAACACAGATATCTGAGCATGTCATTCCCCTGTTCAGAAAGTGCTAGGGCTTCTCTATTGCCTCCATAATAAACTATAAACTCTTCTGTCTGGCACTTATGGCCCTTCAAAATCCGGTTCCGCCTTGCCTCTCCAGAATTATTAAACATTATTTTCCTTCAGGCATTAAAGTCTAGTTCATAGAATTACAAACTAAAATTAGATTATAGAAGTTAGAAATGTCTTTTCCACCTAAAGAACCTCTCAGTTCCGAACTCAAACTTAAACTAAAGTCAGTCATAGCAAAGCATAATTTCTAAAAAAAAAAAAAAAGAAGAAGAAGAAGAAGAAGAAGAAGAAGTCAGACTCCTTGTTCTGGAGACCCAGGGGAAAAAAAAAACCTTAAAACTTAGGTAGAAATAATATCTAGGGTCTCCCCAAAAAGGTGAATTAAGATATTGAATATATAATGTAGATCAGAAGAGTGGGTAGCTATTATTTCTGCCATTCCATGCCTTCTCCTCTGACCCTACCTTTCAACATAAAAAGCTAAAAATGTGAATTATAAAGACTTACAATGTGCTAGGGACTTAACATTCTTATAATCTCCCAGGAAGCTATATTTACAAATCCTCCATTTAGATTATAAACACCTTGAGGGTAATGACTGTCTTTTGATCTTATTGTGTCCCTAGCTCTTAGCCAGTGCCTGGTCAACAATAAGTTGCTTAACAAATGCTTGTTAATTGGTTTATTGATCACAGAATGAGTTCCTTTCACTTTCGAATGACTCTGAAATAGCTGAGCAACTTCCTCAAAATTCATGTCTTCTGGAAAACCAAGTCAGGTCTTAGCTCATCCTGGAGGCTGCAGAAAACTTAAAGGGAGCATTTCCCATAGTGCAGGGGTCACAGACTGAGGGTCAACCTAAGAACTCTATTACCTTTGAAATTTTCAAATTATCTCCCAGGCTGGAATCATCCAGGGATTGATGTTTGGACACCTATGCCCAAAAAGGAAAAAGAGAAGCCAAGAATCCCAAATCCAGGCTTAGGCTCAGCTAAACAAACATGTGCTCCAAGCTCTTTCCTCCCAAGAGGAGCCCCAGTTGGCAGTCATTTTTTTCTAAGGCCTAAGTGGGCCAAATAAGGGAATAGTTCAATCATCCTAATGTTCTTCAGAGTACAGATGAACTCCATGAATGTTCTAATGGGATTTCTCAGACTGCCCTCATACAGAGCATAACATACTGGGACTAGGAACTAACTGTCCCCAGGCCAAGAGTGCTCTCCCTTCATGCTCAGACAATCTTCTTCCAAATCTCAGTACAAATACTCCCTTCTAAAGGACAGCTTTCCTGATTTCCTCCAGCTCCTAATGCCTCCTTGCCACGATATGCATTCATTGTGTATGATATATTAGTATATATCTATTGTTAATACTTTATATATGAACATACTGTTTTCATGGGGTGTAGGGTATGTTCAAGGAAGACTAGTACCTATGGTGTGAGAGGCCAAGACCTTTTCAGGCTGCTTTCCACCTCTAATGTCTTCCTGAGCCACCTAACTCTCATCTGTGGCTCCAAGAAGCTGTAGCATGCACAGGAGCCACACCCCATTAAACCATTTTGGCAAGCAGGCTTGAGGTTGAGGGTAACCATGGGAGTCTCAAACTCATCAATGAGTTGTGGGGGTGTCTACTCCAAGCATGTAAAGTCTTTCACTGGTAGAATGGGCAGATGTGAACACTGTTCCAACAGCCACGAAGGCAGCTGAAGCAGGTTCTTAGAGCTTGGTTAGGCATAGAAGATACCAAGGTCATTCACTACATCTAGAGACATCACCAATTGTCTTGACTCTGTCTTGTCATTAGATTATGATGACTGTGGAAGAGAAAGTAAGGCCAATGACTTTGGGCAACTCTACCTCACATAAATCCAATTTATACGCACACATCAAAAGACATCACCCATTACCATTTTACCATTCCTCAAAAGTCCTATAGTGACCAGCAAGTGATGAAGCAGCAGGTGCAGATTCACAGGGAACTATGGTCATAATCCTGCACATAGGCAGCCCAGGCCATAGGGTCATTTCCCCACTGAAAGTTGCAGTGGAATTTGGCAGCCACTGGGTTACTGAGCAGCCCTTTTAAAGATCACACTGCTCACCTCCTGATGTGAAGAAGGGGCTAGAAAAAGTACCCTAAAAATTGTCTGCTTACCTAACCCTGGCCTGATTACCTCAGTAGGTGGGGATCCCACAGTGCAGCAGACACACACACACACACACACACACACACAATCTAAAAAAAACTTCTTCAAAGAAGATTCCACATACCATCAGAAAATAGAACATGTGCACACTCACAGACAACTCAAGATCCAATAGACATGAAAGACAAATAGCTCTTGTTGCAAGAGAACTCAGCAGGTATCATATCCAAATAGCAGCCTTGAGTGAAACAAGGCTTACGGAAGTTGGAGCTGGATACACATTTTTCTAGAGGGGAGCTCTAGGAAGCTGGGATGGGTTTTGCATTCAAAACTAATCTAGTCTAGGGGTGATAATCAACCTTGATGGACTTGTTCATTCCATCAGTGCAACACTCAGGGGCAATTTGGGGTTATCTGCGATGGAAGACAAAAATCTGTATCCTGAGAAAGAATTGTGTAGTTTGAACAAAGACCAAAGACTATTACCTTTAATTTAGAAGGGAAAAAAAGCTGTTATTATATTATGTAATTTTGCTATCTCTTATACTTTATTTTTCTTCCTTAAGGATATGATTTCTATCTCATTACATTCAACTTAGATCAATGTATACCATGGAAACAATGTAAAAACTAACAGATTACCTTCTGGGGGGGGGGAAGCAAGATTGGGGAAAAATTGTTAAACTCAAAATAAAAAAAACTTTCTTAAAAAAACTTAATCTAGTCAACAAAAGGAGAGAACAATAGAGTCATGACAATGCAATTTACAGTTCTTGTCCCTGGGCACGAGGGCCACGAGATCTGCCCTGCACTCTCTTGAAGTACTGTGTGCTCTCCAACACTTAGGAAGGAGGCTGATGGTTTAGAAAAGGGCCCCAGAGAAGCCAACCAGAATTTGTGTTGTATGAGGATTGCAGCCTAGAGATTTGAGGGGGGGGACCTCTCACTGACTCTGGGGTTGAGGGGTGTGCGTTTGGACCCATCAGGCAGGAATGGCCCAGGGGGCTCACCTTGAGAGCCTGCCGACCATCCACACTAGACTGAGATTTCCTGTCAGGGACAAATTGTGCCTTTGTGTCAGCTACTGTGTTTCGTAACTCAGGGAAGGCCCTCATGATGTGGCAACTGGTCTGATCCTGTGTGTTCAGGCATTGTTAATAAACGCATGTGCATTCTGGTGGTGTCAGGAAGAGGTTGTCCTGGGCTGTGGACCGCCCTGCCAGGGTAATCCACCCCCCCCCCCACATACACACACACCCAAGCCCTGGAAGGGTGTCATCCATCCAGGACCAGATCCCATAGAGTCCTGCCTCCACTGCCTGGCTAAGTGGATCCTTCAGTAACCCATATGTGGAGTTGGACTGACTCCTCCAGATGCCCCTCTTGTAGAACTCAGAGCTCTACAATGCTAAAATAATCAAGGCCAACATAGTAGGATCTCAGAGGAGAACTACAATTCTGTGTTAGTCTTTTCTACAGATCTCCCAGCTTTGACCTCAGGAGCCGTGCTGTTGCCTGATCCTATAGCCTTCCATGAACAGATGGAATTTCCCCTGCCCTTGAACTCTTCTACATCTAAACACTCTCCCTTTTCCTTGCCTCCAGTTCACTTTTACTTGCAATATGTTACTTTTGACAAATAGATGGAGAAGCATAGTGAATATGTACAGCTTTCTTTTTTTAAAACGCTTCCCTCCTCGCCCCCCAGCAGACACAACACACGCTGCTGTGAATAGAGTAGATGTTCTGTGTCATGTCTTGTAATGATGATGATGTTTGTTCTTTGTTCTTGAATAAGACCACACATCAGGGAGGTGATACATGATAAGCACATGAGCTGGATTGGAGTGTGGGAGTGCTGGGCTAAGTTACCAGTTTCACTTTCTCCTCCAGAGCTATCTGGGTCCAGTGGGCAGATATGAATCAGGACAACTGGAGATGGTCCTGGATGGGAAGCAATCAGGGTGAAGTGACGAGTAAGAGTAAGTAGGAGTCCAGTGTTTGAGGCTGAATTTGAACTGAGGTCCTCCTGACTCTAGGGCTGGTGCTTTATCCACCTCACCTAGTTACCCTCCATTTAGGGCCAGTGCTGTGTTAGTATTCTAAATATCAGTACTGTTCCCCTGTTCAGGTGAAGATATTTCTTTTTGTTAGTGTTTTTGTATTCCAGACTTGAGATTTCAGAGGCAAAATAGTCTTCCCAATTATAGATTTCACTGAACATCTTAGGCATCAAGTCATTTAGAATGTTGTTCAAAAGATAGGTCTTAGAGTTTGTAAAATAAAAATTTCCCATATTATTTCTGCATTGCTTTCCACTTGGAGGTAGATACAGGAAATAGGGCAGATACTCCCACTTCTGGATTGAACTTGAACCTGGGGGTTTATTTCCAACCATCTATACTGACTCAGGCTCTTGACCTCTGTACCCCAGGCAGCTTTCTAAGACTCTAAAATTGAAGAACAGTTGCCCATCAGCATCAATAAAAGGAAGTTACCTTATCAGGAATTCCCAGATACTGTACTAGTTTTTGAACCCAGGCAAATCATTGAACCTGTTTGCCTTAATTTCCTCTGCTACAAAATGTGGGTCTCAAGCCTGCACCTGCCTTATAGGGTTATTGTGAGACTTAAATGATGTGAAGCCCTGGGTGGACTGACCCCTGCCCATTCTGGCATTTGTTGTTATGCTTTTGAGTATTGTGGGGTGTCTTTACAAATGGGGAGCTAATTTTGCCTGTGCCCCAGAAGAGCTCCAAGGGTAGACACCTTTAGGGACTAAACTCTAGGATCCCACCCCCAGAAAAGAACAGGTACCACATTTCATCAGAAGTTGTAACTAGCTGAAAGTGATCTGGCAGGCATTAAGAAGTCTAGTTTCTTAGTGACTTGATAGTTTTTTTGGTAGGAGTATAAACAATGAAAATGCAAAATTTAACATCTGGTTCCTTGTGACATGAAATTTGTTCTGAAATTTCATGTAAAAATTTTTGTGATATAATTCACTTCTCTTTTAACATGCCCTCTGAGAATGAGTCAGAAGAACTGGAAATATTTAGCCTGGGAAAGAGAAGACTTGGGGGGGACCTGATAAATATCTTCCAATAATTGCTGGTCTTCCCTGTGAGGGGAGGGTATAGACTTATTCTGTTTGTTCTCAAAGAGAAGTAACAAGAACCATGTTGAGACACATTGCAGAGGGACAAACTTAGAGTGAATGTCTGGGAAAAACCTCCTAATAAACAAGGCTGAAAAGAAGTGGAATGAGTTGGGACCTGTGTAGGAGGAGTGGGGATCCATCGCCTCCTTGGAAATATTCAGGTAGAGACTGGATGATCAATTATCTGGTATAGAAGAGGGAGATTTTCTTTTGTGTAACTTAGATGGCCAACAAGTCCCCTTCCAGCTCCTAGAATCAGTGATTCTCTGACATCATAGGGGAGTTCCTTTTTAGAACAACATTTTATAAAACTATTTTTTATGTAATAGCAGTTTCCATTTTCATGGATAGTTCAGTGAATTCCACATCATATTTAGAGCACTAACATAAACAGCAGTGTAAAGATTTGTTTTTTGTTGAAAAAACTCCTCTGTCCTTCCCTCAATAAAATTTCTATTTAGAATTCTAAAATATTTTATAATTGGGGGGGATCTAATCAACTTAGATCATTGATTTTTTTTAAAAAGCCATATACTATGAGTTAGCCTGACTTAAATAATTCTATATTTTTTGTCGTGAGTCTTAAGTATTTTGAATTACTGGTGTTTGGTCTTGTCTGTCTCTTTGTGACCACATGGACTATCCTCCACTACCTCCTCATCTGTCCAATAGGCCAATTCCTTTATAATCACTACTAGAAAAACCATAACTTTGACTTTATGGACATTTGTTAGCAAGGCGATATCTCTGCTTTTTAGTATGTTGTCCAGATTTGCCTCAGCTTTACTTTCAAGGGACAGGTGTCTTTTAATTTCTTGACTGCAGGCATTGTTATGGTGATCTTTTGAGTCCAGGAATAAAAAAATCTGACACTGCTTCCATTTCTTCTCCCTCCATTTGCCAGGAAGTGATGAAACAGATGCCAGGATCTTAGTTTTTTTCACTGTTAAGATTCAAGTTAGGATCTTCTGATCAAGAGACTTCTTAATTTCTCTTCACTTTCTGCAACCAGTCAGATTGTTTGCATATCTGAGATTGTTGGTATTTTGCAATAAGTCTTAAGATCTGAACCACACCCACTTCAAGTCTCTAGCTCTAATTTACTTGAAGAGATCTGGTTTTTTCCCATTCTCTTGTTGTCTTTTACTTCTTTGCATTGCATTATTTAAGAAAATCATCTTATCTCTCCATAACATTCTCTGGAATTCTGCAATCTGTTGAGGATATTTTCCCCTTCTCCTTTCCCTTTCCTTCTTTCCTCTGCTATTTATAAAGCCTCTTCAATCATCTATTTTGCTTTCTTGCTCTTCTTTTTTATAGGGATGTTTTTTATTGCCTCCTGTACAATATTGTGAATCTCTGTGTACAGTTCTTTAGGCACTCTACCAGATCTAATCCCTTAAATCTTTTCATCACTTCCACTTCATATTTATATGAGATGAAATTTGGGTCAGTTGGTATTCTCTAATTTTCTTCAGTTTGTCTGAATTTTTCAATAAAAAGCTTATGATCTGAACCCTAGTCAGCTCTAGGTCTTGTTTTAATTGACTGGGAAGAGGTTCTTGCTACCTTTGGCTGCAAAGTATATAATCAGTCTGATTTTGGTATTCTTCATCTAGAGATGCCCATGTATAGAGTTCCTTCTGAGTTGTTGAAAAAGTGCTTGCTATGATCAGCAAGTTATCTTTACAAAACTTTATTAGTCTCTGCCCTGCTTCATTTTGTACACCAAGGCCAAACTTGCCTGTTGTCTTTTGATTTCCTTCATTAGCATTCCAGTTCCCTATGTTGAAAGTGGCATCCATTTTTGGTATTATTTCTAGAAAATGTTTTAGGTCTTCATAAACCTGATCAACTGGCATCAATGGTTGGAGCATAGACTTCTATTACTGCAAGGTTGAACATTGGAATTGAACCTGTAGCATTGTCATTATTTTGAGATTCTACTCCAGGACTGCTTTTCTGACCCTTTTATTATCTATGAAGGCTTTTCCATTTCTTCTAAGGATTCTTGCCCTTAGTAGTATATTTACCGATCATCTGAATTAAATTAACCCTTTCCCATCCATTTAAGTTCACTGACACCCAGGATGTTGATATTTAAACTTTGATTATACCGGCTTATCTTTGTTCATATATCTTATACTCCAGGTTCCTGTGGAATATTGATCTTTGCAGCATCAGACTTTCCTTTCTTTCCCAGACTTATCCACAGCCGAACTTCCTTTTGGCTTTGGCCCAGTAGCTTTATCTATTTTAGAGCTCCTTGTCTTCCTCCACTCCTCCCCCTGACTTGTTGGGCACTTTCTGACTCAAGGGACTCCTCTCTTTTGTACTGTCCATGGGGTTTTCTTGGCAAAGATAGGGAACTAGTTTCCCTTTCCATCACTGGTTAACCTTTTTTCTGAAGTCTCAGACCTGCCCATCCTGGGTAGCTGCACAACAAAGCTCATAGTTTCATTGAGAGAAGCCATGACAAGGCAGTGATCTAAGAGGGGGAGTAATTTGACTACTGTCAGTTATATTAACTAGTTCTTTAAATATAAGAGATTATTTAATATTAAATTCTAATTTAGTTAGTGGACTAAATTGATGAATGATCCTTTGAAAGTAAAAATCATTTAAGATTCCTTGTGAATCAAAGGATCTTTTTTTTGGGGGGGGGAGTGGTCATCAGTATTCATTTTGTTTATTTGGAATTTGAATTAGATGGGCTCTAAGATCCCTTCCAATTCAATATGGAGGTGAACAAAATTCCCATTTCCAACACACCTTTCCATGTAGGCATCTAGCCATTGCTTGGAGACACCCAAGGAAAGGGGACATCCCTATTAACTACCTCTCAAGACAACCAATTCCACTTGTAGGCAGTTCTGATTGTTGAGGACTTTTCCTTAGATGAAACCAAAATTTGTTTCTTTTCCCATTTCCTCTCCCAAACAAATCTATTACTGAGGGCCTACAGCACTCATGTTCTCTCTCTCTTCTTCCATTCTCTTTTAAACTTAGAAAAACAATGCCTTCTTCTCATCCTCTGGTAATTTCCATTCTCCGGGATCATCTGGAAATTGCCATCAGTGATTCAGAAGTTTTGTCCCAGTCACATGAATTGAAACTCTTCTAGGGCAACTGGGAGCCTAAATTTCCTCCCTCTCTCCTTACTTATCAGATCATAGCTCCTGTTCTGAGATGCAATGAATTAAAAGCCAGGAGGTCTCTCTCCTGTTTTGCTTAAAAGCCATGGAGCTGGGATGGGAGCTGATAGCTAGCAGAGCATGAAGGGGAGGTGCTCTTTCCCTTGGACCGTTCTTGACTTTCAGCTCCTTTTTGTTTCTTTTTTTTTTCAAGATCAGTCTCCTTCACAAAAGTGCAAAATGACAGTTAAACAGTCCTCTACTCTCCCCATTATCACCCTATCCACTCTGAGTAGCCCCTTCTTTCCTCTGACTCTTCCTCTATCTTAAACTCTGGTACTTTTTTATCTTAGCCTTCCCCAACCAGCCTGGGTGATTCTGAGCTGTAGCTCAGGTGTGTATTTCTGAATACACCTTGATTTACCTGTTCTTCCTTCTTCCGTATTTACTTTTGCAAAATCTGTGTTGATTCATGACAACTGGGCACCCCCAACTTTCTTGTTAAACAGTTGGCCTTTTTATTTCTTGTCAAAATTGTGTCTTTGTATCAGTATGCTGTTTCCAAGTACCTTGAGTGCTTCTCATTCATCCTGTAATTGATATTCACTGTGGAATTTTAGGTTCTGGAATCCTGAGTATTTCTCCTCCAAATCTACTTTCTTTATACTGAGAATGCATTTCATACTAGGCCCCATTTTCTTCTTCTTTGTCACAAATCTAGATGGAATATTTACTTCCTAAAGATCTTAGCAATTTATGCCAAAAATTATTCATTATGATCAAGATGTAAGGAATGCAAGAATGGTTCATCATTAAGAAAATCAATATAATCATATAAAAACAAAAATATCCAAAACCATAAAATATCAATAAATGAGGAAAGTCCCTTTGATAAAGTACAACACTCATGTATACTAAAAACCATAAGCCATAGAAATGTCTAAAACCAGAAGCTTACAATGTGAAAGCACTAGAAGGTTTTCCAGTAAATACAAGAGTAAGGCAAGGATGCCAACTTCCCTCAAAAATGGCAAAGAGTAATAAGAGAAGAAAAAGAAATTAAAAGCATAAGGCTAGGCAGTGAGGAAACACCATCCTTATTTTCTGATGGTAAAATCCTTAAAACTTAATAAAGAATTAATTGTAAGTTTTCCATCATTTCCACCAGTTCTTCCATAATACTGAGAGACCAGCCCAGTGGTTCCCAGCTCTCTCAAAGAATGACATCATCATTAAAGCACATGAAATTGTGAAGTGTTCAACTCTGACCCCTTTCCTACCTCCTTTCCAACCCCATTTCATATTCTATCCAGCATGTGTTTGTTTTTGGGGAAGCAGGGACAGTAACTGTTAATTTTTCATTCTTGTTTCCTTAGCCCATCAGATGCCTAACAGGTACTTAACAGCTCTGACTTGGTTATTTGTTAACTAGTCTCCTTAAAACAATTTCCTTGATATCTGTGACCCTGAATTCTCTTGGTTTTTCTACTTGTCTGATAGGGACACCTTTTATACCCTTTCCTCATTTTGATTTTTGTGATGAGGTTGAGAATCTCAAGGTAGAGGGGAGAAAAGGTTAAGGCCAAGTATTGTTGCTCTTCTTGAGAGACTTACCCAGGAAAGGGCCCAGAGAATCACGAATTGTTGACCAGTCCCAGAACATACAGGTTAGCTTGTGGCCAAATAAAGAGGATGGAAGCACCTGTGATGAGTGAAGTTCACTAAGGGGGCAGGATTTGGCCAGGCAGACTCAAGTGATTTAAAAGAGTAGAGGGGAGATTGCAGATCTTGTATTCCATTGCAGGTCATGAGTTCTGCTAAAGAAATCATTTCAAGCAAATCATATTGCAGAAATAATTGTTAGGAGGTTTACAGAAACGTTCTCTTAAGAACAGGGTCAAGCTCAGAATATCAGCCCCTGGACTGAAAGGCCAAAGCCCAGGGGAGGGATCCTTGGAGAAGCCTAAGAAGGAAGAGAATTTGAGTCCTCAGAATCAAGGCTTTGATAACCTTTCCTTGTGTGATAGACAAAAAGGGAAAGAATATGTCTAGGGAATTGTAGACAGGTGAGTGGTGTCTGCACTCCCTCTGACTCCCCCCCCCCCCCCAAGTCACATCCACAGCACTTAACCTCTGCTCCTGTTTCTCATTCCTTATCACTCAGTCTGAAATCTTGAACTCTTTCCTGTCAAACAGCTGATTATTGATCAGGTCCTCCCAGGGTTTTTCCTCAGCTCTTTTCCTCCTCTTTGGATTCCACTTGCCAGTTCAGTTTCCTCTTTATCTAATCTATTTGTTATCTCCCAAATTGTCCTCTTGTTTGTAGTCTTTCCAGATTAAAGGCAGTTGTACTGCATAGTGATGTCTACTCCAGTGCTCCCAAAGAGCTTGACATTTATGTCTTGTTGCAAAACACTTTGCATGCATTTTATCTTATTGGACCCTACTAATCCTATGAGGAAAATGCTATTGTCTCCATTCTAGAGATAAAGGAAATGGAGACTGAAAGGGGTCAATGATGGAGAGTGAGGGTCACACAGTTCCTGAGGTGGAGACTGAAATTCTCCACAGAGTTCTCCTGATTTCCTAACTTTTCATATTCCTCCCATTCCAGACTGCAGGAATTCTCTTTCACCTGAGGAAAAAAAGGTTAAAATCCTTTTCTGGATTCTCCTTTATTGTCCTCCACCATCTGATCTAATCTATCTAACATGTCTCTTTGTGTCCATCCTAGTCTCTAGCCAAAGTATACTATTTGTCATTCCTTTAATTTGTTCTGTGTCTTTTTGTCTTTTGTTAGTAATATGACTTCTTCATATTCCTTGTTTAGTAAGACAGTGGTCATTAGGTGCTTAACAAATCCACTATTACAATAGTAATTTCATGAATTCTAGTCATTGGACTACCAGGTTGGTTTTGTTTTTTTTAATAAAGGAACAAACTGCTATGAGCTATTCTGTGAGTCCTGATACCAAGTGACCCCTTGGACACTCTTCAGGGAGTTTTCTTAGCACAAGAGCTGTTTCAGCCATTTTTTCTCCAGCTCATTTCACAGATGAAGAAACTGAAGCAGACAGGATACAGTGACTTGACCCAAGGTCACCCAATTAGGAAGTGTCTGAGACTGGATTTGAACTCTGATATTCTGGACTCCAGGCCCAGCACTCTGTGTACTCTGGCATCACCTAGCAGCCCCACACATGAGGAAACGGGCTCAGAAGAGTTCTGTGATTTGTCCATAGTCATGCCAATAAATAGGAGGAGCAGAAGTGAGATTCTGATGCCCAGGAGTGCAGACTCCCCAACCTGCCTTAGAAGAGGGTTCATCCCCAAGCCTTTTCTTGTTCCAGAATCATGGATTTTGAATGGACCCTCTGACCCAATTTCTCATGCTTCAGTCTCCAGCCCATTCCTCCTTCCAGCGCTGCCCTCCTGCCCCTGGCTCCCCTTCCGTACCTCTGTCACTTCCAACATTCTTCTTCCTGTCCTGGTCAGAGAGACGTCAACCTCCATCTCCCTCCATGAAGTAAGAGCCTGGAGGGTGACTTGGCATCCCTAAGATCCGGAGAAACCCTGATGCTTTTTTTCATTCTCTGAGCATGTGTTCGGCACCTAGGAGCTTAGGAAATAGAAAAATAAAACCATGTCTTACCCAATAATCCTTCGGTGGTCTCTGACATATAGCGTACAAGAGGGACAAACACCTTGGGCAAGATTCTTAACTCAGAGTCAGGATAATTGTTTTTTGTTTAGTTTTAAGTATTTGATAACCTTATTTCAATCTGAAATCATCCAGGAGTGAAGAAGGAGCCCTGACAGAGGCTAAGGATGCCAGATGCCAGGGGACAAGTGGGCAGGAAGGGGGCATTCTGGGCATTTGGGTGGGTGACCTGGGCAAAAGCACTGGAAGCAGCCCAGCGCATCCCCCTTCTCCTTAGAGAGTGCCCAGCTGGGCAACTGGACCCTCAGAGGGGAAGTTACAGGAAGTAAGTCTGGAAAAGTGAGCCAGAGCCACAGGGACGTTGCTTCAGAGCAAGCTTCAGAGATGTTCTGGACAGTCCAACAGCCAGTGTGAGGCAGGCGAAGCTGGTGCTTTGTATGGAGAAGAGGGACAGTAAGTAAGAATCTAGCCTGGGTGGGCTGCCACCTCTGTTGCCTTCTCTTGGGTACTAGCACCAGAGTAGCTGAAGCCGAGTCATCGAGCAGAAGGAGAGACCGAAGGCAGCGCAGTCAGATTGGGTTGGATGGATCAGGAGGAGCAATGAGGGAAGGCACTTTGTGTTTAGATTGTGAGAACATTTGTTCCACAAAATGTTCTCCCTCTTCAAATGATTTCTCAACATTTAAGCACTAGGCCAACACCCAGATGCTCAATTCCATTGTCCCCTGTGCCAGGTTCCTGCTGACCGTCTGCCTGAGCTATGATGATCAATTCAGACCATAAGGGGTCTTGGGAGGTCCTCAAACTCATTCTCTCATTTAACAGATGAGGAAACTGAGTTCCCTAAAATTGAAATAACTAACTTGTAAAAATCCCATGGCTTAAGTTCAACTTTGTCTTGTGGAGATGACGGAGGGAAGACACTACTAGCATGAATTAGGGTGAAGTATGGTTGTAATGTTTCCAAGACCTTACTGTAAAGGGACTTGGAAGCATCTCTCCATGGCCTGTTACCTCACTTTGCATCCCATTTATATGCTGTGGAACCACATCAAAATCCCTACCATGGTAACTTAAGTTGAATTCAGATAGGTCTTCAGGTTTATAAATTTAGAGAGACTTAGGTTCCTAATCCTCAAAAATGGCAATGATGGAAAGGTTAAAATAGGGACTTGTTTTATCTTGGTTTTAGGACATATGTGAAAATTGCATTTCACTGAATTGATTTTATTTTGGAAAAATTTCAAATTTGTGACTAAATAATGCCCTGGGTATTTTACCTGTTGGAAGGTTAGTTTTCTTTGTGGTTAAGCTTTTTATATATGTTGTAATATATATTATATATATTTATTTATTTATGGTTTTTCTTTTAAACAGCTATTATCATGGATGCATTAGTGGAAGATGACATCTGTATTCTAAACCATGAGAAGACTCAAAGGAGAGATACTATCACTCCTCTGTCAATCTATGCAGGAGATGAGTCTATGGCTTCCCACTTTGCCCTTGTCACTGCCTATGAGGACATCAAAAAGAGACTTAAGGATTCAGAGAAAGAGAATTCTCTCTTAAAAAAAAGAATACGATTTCTGGAAGAAAAGGTATTTTGCTTGTTTTGCTTTGGTATTATACAATATTATATGAAACTTTACCCTTTTTCATTGACCTGATTTAAAAGGTTTTGGAAGAAATGATGGGTTTCAGATTTTTTTGAGGGAGGGAATTTCCTGGTGAGGAAATGCCCTCTATCTCGCAAGGGAGAGTAGTAACTCTTCTTTAACTGTGAGTCATGAAGAAGGGAAGCTTCTTCCATTTGACTACTAGGGTAGTTTCTTTGGAAGGACAGGCTTCTATTCCCTTTTTTTTTCTCTCCACCTTTTTTCTTTTTCCTATTTTTCTTCTTTCTTTTAGGCTGGAACCTGGGATTTCCTTGGTATAGGTAATGTCTTGTGTGGAATTTCTCTGCAGATCCACACTTCTGTAACTTTGAGTCTTGGAGCATTGCCTGGGCCATTGAAGGGTGCGGCTACTTGCCGAGGGTCTTAATGAAGCAGTACTGGAAGCCAGGTTTTCTTAACCGAGGCCAGCTTACCCTGCACTGGACACTGCTTATAAGGTCCCACTCACTGCATGTTGTAGAATCTTGAAGTCTTTTTGATGGAATACATTTTAAATACAAAGTCATACCAGAATCTATCTGTGATCTCATTTCTGTCAATGTTCACAGCAGCAACACAGATAACAGCCTGTCTGTCTGCCACGCACATCCCACATGGATCTTCTACCCTCTAGGTATAAATTTCATATTCTTGGTTCTCGTGCTGTAGTAGTTTTCCTAGTATAGAATGCTAATAGAGAACCTGAATTTTTATCTATTACAAGGAAAATTAGGTACAATTGCTCTCATAAACCTCATCTGATGGGGTGTATTCTTAATTTTTCCTAGTTAAGTCTCAGGGCTTTGTTGTTGGGGAATATATATCCATGATACCTTAATATTTAGTGTTCTATATATATGACTGTATATGTTATAAAATATATATTTCATAAAAACTTGCCATTTCAGAATTTATAAATGAATAAACTGATTAAATTATTAAATATAAAATATTGAAGAATTCTTAGGTCCACTGGGCTTTGATTTTTAGTCAGTATGCTTCTCTTTCTGTTTACTGTACTATTGAATCTGCCTCTTTAATCTTTCCATTTTCATTTCTAAAAGCCAGCATCTTCCACAAAGTAGTAAAAATATATTGTTTAATCAATCAGCTGTTATGCTATACAATGTCAGAAGGAATTTGCTAGTAATTAAGTCGTTTTAAAAAATTTAGGGGGTGGTTAAGTGGCACAGTGGATAGAGCACCTGCCCTGGAGTCAGGAGTACCTGAATTCAAATCTGGCCTCAGACACTTAATAATTACCTAGCTATATGGCCTTGGGCAAGCCACTTAACCCCATTTGCCTTGCCAAAAAAAAAAAAACCAAAAAAGTGAAGAGAAAATTTAGTCTCATTACTCAAGCCTAATAACTGTACCAATTAAAAATAGAACTCCTACTTTAGTAGGAGGACTTAAGGACTATTTTTTAAAATTATTGTTAATAAAATAGAATTTTTCTTTAGGAAGTTTATTTTTAAAACTTGAATTTATGTGACAACACTTAGAATTCAATTTTTCAAAGGCAATATAAGCTTCAGTTTATAATAGCTTAGTGGGAAAATATGGTATGTAGAAATGTGGTATGCCAACTTTTGTTGTATGTATTTTCAGGAATTAGGTATTTTTCTTTTTTTTTTTTTTGGTTCAAATTTATATTTTATTCATACCACCTGTTTTCTATCACTACAATTACTGATATAGTCTTTTCTCCACTCCTTTTTTTAATTCTTATTTTTTTCTTTTCTCTCTCTTTTTTTATTTTTCTTTTCTTTTTTTTTTTAAGGCTTTTGCAAGGCAGTGGGGTTAAGTGGCTTGCCCAAGGCCACACAGCTAGGTAATTATTTGAACTTAGGTAACTCTTGACTCCAGGGTCAGTGCTCTATCCACTGCGCTACCTAGCCATCTCAATTTAGGTATTTCTTTACATGGTATTTTCCACTTACATGTTAATTGCTTGAATAAATTAAAACTAGCCAGATAATTCATCAGTTTATTCCCTATCAAATTAAAATTAATATTTGTGGATTTGAATTTTACAAATGTCCTTCTTTGATTGCTACTTTAACTTAAGGAATTATCATTCATAAAGAATTTTATTGTGGAATTATTTTTCTTGGCAAGAAGTTCATATTTTCTTTTTACATTTTGTTCTTTTAAAATTCTGTTAGTACAGATTGGTTTAGTAATACATGGAACTTTAATTTTCCTTTGATTCTTTTTCTTGGTACCTAAATTGCAAATTTTGAGATAATCAGTTAGACCTTTAGATAAATTGAAAACCCTAGTTTAAATTCTTGAGTTTTTCCCCCCCATTCTTCTGTATTTAGCTTCTTGAAACCCGATTAGATGAAGAAACAAGCTCAGTAGGACGAGAACAAGTAAACAAGGCCTATCATGCTTATCGGGAGGTCTGCCTAGACAGAGATAATTTGAAAAGCAAATTGGATAAAATGGTAAGTCCTTTTGAGAAATGGAGTGAGATTAGCTGAATATAAATGACTTCTTACCTCAGCCACTCTGTTTTTTTTTAAAAGATGCTTAAAACATGTAAATTTTTTTCAAATTTTTTGTTTTAAAAATATAGATATTAAAAATAGATTAACAATTTTTGAGATATTGTAAACTATAGTTATAATAAAAAAATAGTGTAATTAAGAGTATAATTTCCTGAAGAAATTAAGATTATATTAAATTAAGCTTTAGTTTTAAAATATGGCTGGTATTCATTTAAAAAAATTTTTTAAAAAGAAATAATTTAAATAAAAGATAAACATCTAAAATTCATTGAGGATGTCAGGGATTTGATACTATCAATAAGGAAATCCAGTAAATAGAATATTCTAAATAAACAAGAAAAATAAATTGATGACAGCCCAACTCAAACTTCTTCACCTAGCCTACTTATTGAAAGGCTAAAATAGAACTTTTTAAAAATTTTGTTTTATTTATGGCAAGGGGATTCAGTGACTTGCCCAAAGTCACACAGCTAGGCAGTTATTAAATGTCTGAGACCAGATTTGAACTCAGGGCCTCCTATCTACTCTCTATCTACTGTGCCACGTAGTTGCCCCTACAACTTTTTTTTCTAATACCTTTTTAGAGACCAAAAGAGATGCCAAGATGTGGTTTTTATACACTTAGTCTTGTCTTTTTTTTTTTCCTTAGAATAAAGACAACTCTGAATCTTTGAAAGTATTAAATGAACAGCTCCAGACTAAAGAAGTTGAGCTCCTACAGCTCCGGACAGAGGTCGAGACTCAGCAAGGTAAGAGGCAGCAACAGCAAAAACTTGTTGAACAGCTCTGAGGCTTGGACAACACTTTTAACTGCTCTTGGAAAAGGTTCCTTGATAAATAGTGTAGGAAGCCAGAGTGTCCTGTGGAAAGGACACTAACTCTTGGACCACAAGTCAATTTGATCCTTGGTCTCTGGATGGCCTCAAGTGAACATTCACCTTTAAAACCCTGTAAAGAGTGGCTTCCAGTTTTGACTCTAGGATATTGTGGTTTACATTGTCAGATCTAGTCACAGTGGATAATGTGTTTGATTAGTTTTTATTTTTCCTTAGATTTTAAATACTGCTTGTGTTAGTTGATCTATTTATTGCATCCTCAGTTTTCTTTTACTATTTTTTTTTATGTAATGTCCATAGTTTTTAATATAAATTGTGCTGTTACCTCCCCCAAGAAATAATAGCTGTGTATGTGTGGTGGGGAAGGCAGTTTTGGAGGGATTCTCATCCATCTCACCAGGCCAGGTGCCACCCTCTTTCCTATGGAATGGAAGGCCTGTGGTGTGTATGGAGAGAGGGATCACACCCTAGAATGATTAATTGTTGTTTGTTCTTCTTGATATCCAGGAGGTGATGCCATGTTATACATGTGAATTGGATTTAAATGAGGGAGGGCTGACACTCCTTATTTCTCCTTTGAAGCTAATGGGTACAGCGGAAAGCACCTGGAGATGACCCTGGATGCAGTGGGAGTCCTTGAGCTTTTAAAACTAAGATCTTTAATAGATCTTAGATTGACTGAGGCAGTACCCATTCAGTGTTTAAGGCTACATAAGAAATGAGGTAGAGAATGGCCTCTTTGTTCTGCCCAAAGTAACGGAACTCTCTGAAACCTTCCAAGATTTCTTGGGGTTTTATAGGCTGGATTTCTTTTTAACTCAACTCAAATCACTCTGACTCATAATTGATTGGCCAATTATGATAATGATGATGATAATAACGATGTTTGTCCTTCATTCTCAAAAACAACCATGACATCAGGGAGGTGATGCCATGACAAGGGCATGAGTTTGAGTGAGGGGAAGTTGTTCTAAGTCTCCAGTCTCACTTTCTCCTCCAGAACCATTTGAGTCCAGTGGCCAGACAGGAATCAGTATGATTGGAGATGGCCCTGGATGTGAGGCAGTCAGGGTGAAGTGACTTGTCCTAGGTCACACAGCCAGCACATGTGAAATCTATGAGGTCAGATTTGACCTCAGAGCCTCCAGGCCTGGTGCTCTGCACACTGAATCACCTAGCTGCTCAATTGGCCAATAATAGTTCCCAGACCAAGCTTCACTTGGTCATTGTTTGGGCCCTGTTTGGCTCAAGATGAATGTAAATAGTAATTGTTTCTGTTTTGACCAGAAACCCTGAAAATGTTTGCTAAAAGAATGAGAAGGGATGAAGCACTTCTGGGAAGGGCTCAAGGGAGTACTGCCCCATCAGTGAACTTAGTCTTGAGTGGGCCTAGAAAGCCAGTGGATAAAACAGGTTCCCCTGGTTGACTAGGGCTCCAAAAGTCTCTGCCTTTGATTCAGATGGCCCAGGGGTGGCTCCTGCTCTAGATGGGGGGACAACTGGGGGGTGTTACATGTAACATCCTTCCTGTGTTTCCTTTGGGCTTCAACACTTGGAGGCCCAGTGGCCATGCTAGAGGTTTATGTAGTGGACTAGAAAAGCTGATTGGAAAATTTAAATGGATTTCCATCATACTGGAACTTTAAGGAGGATGGAAAGTTTTATGTTAAAACTATAGTCGACTCTATTTTTGCATGGCAAATTTTTTATCCCAGTTTGGCCCCAAGGGCATGCTCCCATCCCCTAATTAGAACATATAATCAAGACTATCTGCTGAGGAGAATGTCATAAAATAAGCTATAAAAACAAAATAGTTCTTAGATTGCTGGTGTTTGGGACCAGTTATACTACTGCTCTTCATACTGTGAGTTCTTTAAGACATGACTACTGTTAATTTCATTAAAAGTTCATTTCTGCATTTTTTTTCCCCATAAGTGATATAGTGGAAGAACATTGCATTTGAAACTGTGACACCTGGGTTTAAATGTTGACCTTGCTACTTCGCAGTTTGTGACCATATCCAAGTCATCTCAGTTCTCAGGGCTATAGATTCTTTTGTAAAATTAAGAAATTAAATTAAAATAACTTCAATCCCTTCCAGCTATAAATCTTGCCATATTTTGACACTGTTTGCTGATGACTTGAATTGTTGTTGCTTCTTTTTTTTGAAGTGATGAGGAATCTAAATCGACCTCCATCTAACTGGGAGGTAGAAAAGTTAAGCAGCGACCTGAAAATCCATGGTTTGGAACAAGAGCTGGAACTGAAGAAAAAGGAATGTACTACGCTAAGAACAGAACTGCAAAGATCTAAAAACAAGGTACACCAAATTCTTAACCTGAATAACCTCCATCTGCATCACCATATCAGAGTTATTGGTATTTTTCTTGAATCTTTAAAAACAGACTATGAATAAACTCCAGTTGTGAAAACTCTGTCTTCACATGTAATCATCTCCTATAGTTATTGCTTTGGCATGTATTAAGGGCTTGCTGTGACTTTGGATTATGTTGTTGTGTTGAATAGTTTACCAATTTAAACCTTGAATTGCATTGGTTTTCTTCAGTTAGTTGAAGAAACCTAGGGAATGGTTAGCATAGAGAAGACAAGACTGAAGTGGGGAGACAGGATCACTATCACTATCAAGAATTAAAGGCCTGTCATTTGGGAGAAAGACTCATTTCTCTCATTTGTCTCCAGAAAGTAGACCTTGGAGCTGTGACCAAGTAAGTGCAGTTCTAGTTCACTCTCAATGGAGAAAACAGGTCTCCCTCCTGGAACTCCTAGATGACCACCTGTCTGAAATGCTGTAAAAGTGATTCTTGTTCAAGTAAGGTTTGGACAAGATGACATAAAACATCCCTTGATGATTGGTGAAATCTGTCATCCCCAAAGTCTGGTTTGCCTCAGGAGTTTGTCTCCAAATTTTTTTTAGGTATTTGTCTATCTAGATTAAATCTTAACCTGGAGCCATAAACTTCTTGGGTTTTTTTTAATGTTTTTAAACTACACTTCAGTACAGTTGGTTTTTCTTGCAATCCTATGAATTTTATTTCTTTAACATTCTTCTGAAAAGGATTCTGTAGGCTTCATCAGCCTGCCAAAGAGATCCAGGAGGTCAAAAAAAAAAGTAAAGACCTCTGAGATTAGATGAAGTTGGGGTAAAGATTCTGGTCAGAACTATACAAATTGACTTTTCTTTGCTTTGAGTACTCAAAACTGTTTAAAAAAAAGAGAGAGGTTGGGTTTCTAGTATCCTCAGTTATCTAGAACATATTAAGTGAGCATTCCATTTCTTAACTATTACAAAATGTTTTAATTGTTAGAGAAGATAAGAGAAGAAAGGGTTAGATAATTGAGTTCATTTAAGTTTTTTGTATTATTTTTTGCAAAATGGTTCTGTGCATGCAGCATCGAGAAGGAAATCATGTTGAAATAAACCAAGTCTTCAATACATCATGGTTGGAATTTTATCCAGTGTTGAGCAAGTGTTTACAGACATCATTAACTTCATAGTTATTATATGCTCAAAATGAATTTAACTGAATGGCATCTGATTAGTTCAGGGGCAGTTTAATTTTGTGGCAGGAACTCTTGGGCTATCCTGGGTAGGGATGTCTGCCAGTGGTCCCTACTGACAAGGAACCTCTGAAGGCCTCAGTTTCCTTCTTTGTATATCAAAGAGATGATTTAATTTCCCTTCCATCTTTTAAGTCCTTGATCCTAACTGTGCTTGGAGCAGCTCATATAGTTGAGGGAAAAGTCAGTGCTGAGGCCAGGTTACTCTTAGGACTTCCATTTACCTTCTCCAATGATGGCTGTGGCTTTTTAAAAAAATGATTCCTGGCTAGTGGCTCCTCTCTTACCTAGCTTCTTGGTTATGACAGCCTGTGTGATCTGGAGGTCTGGGGACCATTGATATCCTCCATCCTCTAGGGGTGCAGGGTTGTTCAAGGAGAACTAATGCCTCTGGTGGGAGAGCTTGCCCAGCCTGTACAGGGATGGTCCTTTGGTGGCCAAGGGGCCCTCTGCTCTCCCCTGGGCTCCAGGAAGCTGCATTGGCCACACCCTGGTGAACCATCTCAGCAGACGGGTTAAACCAGAGTGAAGACTTCCCCCAGCTAAATGGGTGACTGGGAACAGTTTGTTTCAGTGGCCATGAAGGTAGCTGAAGTAGAATGCTGTGGATGGAGCACCTAAAAGCATGGTCAGACATTGAAGGTGCCAGGATCATCCTCTACCAGTCATCCTGACTTTTGTCTCACCACTGGACTTGAAAGACTGGAAGAGGGAATGAGGCTAAGGATTTTGTGCAATTCTGTCTCACTTGAGTCCAATTCACACTCATAAAAAGACATCACTTGTGATGTCATTGGTCCTCTTTGAAAATAAAGGATAAACAACAACAATAGATTCCATTCCTATTTGGATCTGTTATCAATTTGTTATTTCTCCCTCCTGGACCATAAGCTTCATGAGAGTAGCTCACCCAATGCTTTGCATAGAGTTGGAAAAGAATAAATGTTTGTGAAATGGAAGAATCTAGTTGACAGTACACTCACACAGTAGAAATAAGAGACCTCAGTTTGAGTCCCATTTGGTAATCAAATCCCTTTTTATTTCCAAATAAAACTGTGCACAGTAAAGTTTAACGTGTTCAAATATAAGATAATATGTTAGGGGTCTTGAAGCTAAACTTTCTTGAAATAAATTTCAGAAAATATAAGTAACTTTACAGTTAGCAAAATAACCTGAGTTTTTATTTGTTTTATTTCTTCATATTTTTGCTATTCCATTTTAAAGTAACTCTCACCCAAAACAATATTGTGCATATGTTTGGACAATTTTAGTTCCTAAATTAATATACTACTGATTTTCTGCAGCCCACTAGATGGCACCAAAGGGAATAAAATTACCTTGAGTTCAATTTAATGATCATTTTCTTCTAAATTTTGATTATGAAGCTGCTGAATTTTGTACTGTTATTTCTTTGAGTTTTTTTGATTTGACAATGTTTGCTTCTTGGAATATGTGGTATACAAAACATTTCAGTAGTTGCTATTGCTAATTCTATGTCAAGATTATGAATGAATGCTATTAATAATATCAGAATGGGGGTGGATAGGTGGCGCAGTGAATAGAGCACCGGCCCTGGAGTCAGGAGTACCTGAGCTCAAATCCGGCCTCAGACACTTCATAATGACCTAGCTGTGTGGCCTTGGGCAAGTCACTTAACCCCACTGCCTTGCAAAAAACTAAAAAAAATAATATCAGAATAAAAATAGTTCCCGTTTCTATAGTACTTTAATGTTTACAAAGTTCTTTCCTCACACTACTCCTGAAAGTTATAGAATACAAGTAGTAGGCAAAAGGTTGTGAAATTGAGACTTAGAGAAACTGGAGTTTGTGTCATTTGCAAATTAGCTAAACATTCCCCATGCCTTCATCCAAGTCATTAACAAACATGTTAAAGGTCAGGGTCATGCCAAAATTCAGAGTCCCTCAGCTATTGGCCAATATACACATGGACCCAAGACTGGCATGCCTGCTTTCTCATTTCTGCCATTTCAACATGTCAGGCCTTAAACTGGAGCATTGTCCAGGCCACATCTCTACACACTGCCCACAATAATAAGAATATTTATCAACTGTTTTGTGAAAATCTAGGTAAACTGTAAGTCCACTGTCAGAAAAGACATTGAGATTAGACTGGTATGACCTAATTTTCACAAAGGCCTTGTGGCTCTGTAGATAATGACTTCCCTTTCCAACAGTTCACACTATCTGTTCCTTTAAAGATACATCTTAGAATTTTACTAGGAATCTAGTCAAATGGACGCGCTTATAAACTCTGTTCACTTGTCTTCTCTAATCCTGAGATGTCCCTCCTGTTCTTAAACCCCAGTCAAAGAGATCACTGTCCATGGTTAGGCAAGCATGTATGTCCAGTTTGCAGTAGCCTACTCTCTTCCTACTTACTTTGGACATCAGCTCTACCATTAGGCATTTTGATTCTGTCCAGTCCAAAGATCATTCACCTTTGACCGAAACAACAGAAACATAAGAACTGAGTAGCCCTGTCTTCTATTGTCTGTTATTGTACTTTCACACCAAGCAACAGAGAAGCCAACAGAAGTTTTGCATCTTCTCAGTTTAGTTTAAAAAAAAAAAACAGATACCCCTTTTATTACTGTTGTATTTGATTTTCTTCATCATCTATACAGTTCATTCTGAACTTTATTCCTTTTGATGATTCATTGCACCACATTTTTTATTCAACTGCATCTTTAAAAATGTTTAACCCCCCCAAAATATTTACCCCATATTTCCTACTCCAAAGATTGAAGGACTTTATCGGATGCTTTCTGGAATTCTAGATGCATAAAAAATTTTGATTCCAGGGCTTGGGACTTTAATGAGGTCAAAGAGCAGGTTCAGTTAAAATGAGGAAGTAGGAAATTCAGGTCAGAAAGAAATTTTGAAGTTGACTTGACCCAATTTAAAGACAAAATTCTTTTATCCCTATTGGTCATATTGATTATCCCAAGTGATTTTTTTCTTCACTTTGGTCTATACCATGCTCAGAAATGAAACTGATATAAGATCAGTATGTCTAAAGGGAATAATTTTGAACAGTTTCCCAATGGCATATAAGCTTCTTGAGGAAAGGGATAGTTTCACTTTTGTCTTTCTAGACTTGTTGATCAAGCCAGTAACACTACTACTTCCTAACTTCCCTACTGCTCACTGGTAGACTCTGAACTTGGGTCATCCCCAGTTCCTGACTGTAAGATCTCATTGGAGATGACAGAGAAGGATACTGGATACTAGGCCCTTTGAAATCTTCTGTGATCAAATCTAGATTACCATCAGATTGTGGCTATCTTTGCTTTTCTCTCAATTTCACCTGCCCACAAAGTTCTTATTTTTTCTATTTCAGTTTCTCCCTATCAGTGAAAATTAGAGCCATAATAGATTTGTTGGTTCCTCTACCTTTTGTTGGATAAAATTATCTTTAAGTCAACTCAGGATATTATTAGGTGTTCTGTTTTTGACAGGGAAAAAGCTCCATCAGCTATTTGGAAAATTCAGTCCTTCTGTCATTGTTCTATGAGCGTGTGTGTGTGTGTGTGTGTGTGTGTGTGTGTGTGTGTGTAGTCAAGTTTCCAGAGCTTCCTGCTGCTCAGGAGTCATTCCAACAAGTCAGAAGTGATGTCTGTGACTTCAGGTCTTTCATCAGTCACTTCACTTGGCTCTTTCGGTATTGTGCCTTGGTATACCATTGTCTGAGGCCAAGGACTTAGTGTTCTTGGGTTTTCTCTGGCTCTGTGCTGTTCCTCATAGCAACTATCTCTGGTATCAAGCTGATGACCACTTAGATGTCGACCTTACCCTTGTGTTTTGTTTAAAGACTTGGATTTAGATTTGTAAGGTTCTAGAAAAATAAATATTGTTTTGGATCATGCACTTTTAGGGCCAAGTCAGTGATGCATTTTTATATTGGAGGATCTGGTCCACATAACCAAATTTCATTTTCAGACATCATCTCCTTAACCAATAAGGCATTTCCAAAATTTATCTAGCTTTCGTCTTCATTCACCAGCCACAATTAACGTAGCACCAATGGTCCCTAAGATCTCGGATGCCATACATCCTTAATTATGGTTTCTGGGTTCCAGTTGAAAAGTATAAATAAATTAAAAGTATAAATACAAAAGTATTCTTTAAATTATATAAAATTCGATTTTACTTTTGATTTTAATTGAGATCTTTTTTAAAAAGACGAGATTATGGACTCAAAATAAGTGCTGTTAGTCTATTACTAATTAAATGTTTTGTGAATCATTTATACATAGATATATGTATTTATGTAATGAATTGCCTCAACTTTATTTTTATAATTTTTTTTTTTAATGAAAGGATCAGTCTCAGGAAGATAATCTTAATAACACAGACTTCCAAAGGCCAAGCATCCCAAGGTATGAAATATCCTTGAATTTTAAAAATTGTAGAGTGTATTTTTTAATACTATTTTGCAACTTTAAGTTCTTTGATTATTTATATTTGCATGGATATTAATTTGCTATGGTATAGCAGATCTGATTTTATATAAAAATATATATATATTATATTATATATAAAGATACTTCTTTACTCTTCATATTGTACTTTTAACAACTTTTAAAATTTAATCTAATGAATGTTACTTTGTTATCATTATCTACCTATCTATATAGACTGAGGCACCAGTTTACTCAGTAGATGCATTGTTAGAATTTTAAATTGTCTTTTTTTGTAAACCCAGTTATACTTTAAACAAATTCAAGTATTTATTATTCAAAGGAATTTCATGTTGAATCTTTTTGTAAAATGAGTCATCTTCTAATTTGTCTTTTTTTAATATTAAAATTTTTCTGTATAGCGTAATAATAGCATACATTAAAATATATACTTTATGGTTTACAAAGTTCCTTTTTATTTGATCAAATATGAATTCTTAATTGTCAAGGTGAAATTTTTACCTTGTGGATAATTTGAGCTTTTTTTTCGATAAACATATTTTTCTCCAACCTATTTCTGTTGAAAAAAGAAAAACAAAGCCCCAATATCAAATATATATGCATTATCAAATAAAACAACTTTCTACATTGGCCAGGTACAAAAAATAATTGTTCTCTCTGCACCCTAAGTCTTCTGTCAAGATGTTGGTAATATACTTCATTTTGAGCCCTCTGGAATCTTCAAAGACCGACCATTTCACTGACCGAAGTTCCTAAATATTTCAAAGTAGTTTGTCCCCAGTATGTATAAATTGTTCTCCTGGTTCTATTCACTTTACATTAATTCATATAGATCTTCCCAGGTCTCTTTGGAACTTTCAGTTTTGTCATTCTTACAGTGCAGTATTGCATTTCCTTTCTTTGCCATAATCTAGCCATTCCTTTGTTAGATGAGCACTGTTTTAGTTTACAGTTCTTTACTACTATAAAAAGATTAGCTATAAATATTTTTGTGCATATGAATCCTTTTCCGCTTTCTTTGATCTCTTTTGGCAGTAGAAACCTGCTAGTGGTATCACAGGGCACAAGCCTATTTAGTTAAGCAACAATCTGGTTGTGCATAGAATTGTTAGAGAAGATAAGAGAAGAAAGGGTTAGATAATTCAGTTCATTTAAATTTTTAGTATTATTTTTTGCAAAATGGTTGACCAGAATGATTAATCCAATTCATATCCTAGGCAGCAGGACGTTAATTGTACCTGTTTTTCCACTGCTCCCCAGAGGATGTTTTTCCCTTTTTTTGTCAGGTTTGTTAATTTAATGAATTTGAGGCAGATAAATTTGTATTTGTCAATTGGTGGATGATTTTATTGCTATAAATTCAAACTAGTTCCCTATATTATCTTAGATATGATGAGACTATTTCTAGAGAAATTTGTTGTGAATATTTTTTCTTCCCAGTTACATGTTTCCTTTTCTAATATTTTTCTAATATTAGCTTTGTACAAAGTCATTTTTATTTTATGTGATCAAATTTGTTCGTTTTTCCCTTCTGTGATTCTGCCTAGCAATCCTTTGTTCATGAACTCTTTGCTAGAGTCATAATAAAGTAACCATCATAAAATCCATGAACTACCACCATTCCATCTTTTCTTAGTTATGCAACTTAATTTTTCATGGATTACTTGGTTAGATAGTAGCTTTTGGGAGTAGTCTACGTCAGAATCAGAGAGAGGCCAATAGCAGAAGTCCATTATATGGTAGACTAGAGGTGAGGAGGAAAAGGAAGACCTCAAAGCAACCTCCATAGAAGTAATCAGATCAAAGAGAAATCTTCACACTCCAGATGTGTGTCTTTGCATTATACATATTTCTTATACAGTGTAAAGTATATAGAACTGTGAAATCTCATAGCAGTTTTGGTTTAATTACTACAGGGATATATATGCCTAAATAAGGGAAGTTTTAATGACATGTTATTTTTTAAATATTAAAGGATTTAAAAGTAGTAGTTTTTAAAGGACTATAATTACTAGGAAGACTTATCCTCTCCACCACAGCCCCACATCCTGCCATGATTCTGTTGGGTTTGTTTGTAAAACCAACTATACCTGTGTTTACCAAGTTGATTTTCTGGGGGCAGTAGATGAACATACTTCCATCTTTGTGTCCTGCTGTTTCCTTCCCTAGTTATTGAATATATTGTGTTTTAAAAATTAAACCTTAAGAATGATAGCCACTTATAATTTGAATTTTAAATGGTGTATAAGAGTTTTTGGAACAAATCCATATGTAGAGAATAAAGATTAAGGAAAACTAAAATTGCCATTAGAAAAATCCTGACTTGTCTCAATGTGCTTTGTATTCAGTTCATTGCTTTTTCTCCAGGAATGTTGAGTTCAATCTAGCAAACTTTTATTTTTGGGGAGGGGAGAGGTGTGTTTGCTGGGGGGGGGGGTTGGGGAGGGGGCAAGGCAATGCGGTTAAATGACTTGCCCAAGGTCACACGACTATATAATTATTAAGTATCTGAGGTCAGATTTCAACTCAGTTCCTCCTGATTCCAGGGCCTATGCTCTATCTACTGTGCCACTCTAGCTGCCCCCTCTAGCAAACTTTTAAGGATACTAAAAGAGTAGACTGTTTTAAAAAAAAATACTAGAGATTCCTTTGTCTGTATCCCCAGGTAGCACAGTGCAAAAATCTTGTGGTTAGAGAAAATCTGGTAATTCAGAGAAGAGATTTAAATTAGAATGAGTTCATTAGGATCAAGGTAGTGAGAAGAACGTCTACTTCAATCTCCACATGAAGATACATGAAGAAACTTGATGATAGAACATCTATATTTGTCAGAGGTCCCACCATTTAGTAGTAGTATGCAGCACAATTCTTCTTACAGTAGAGCTTAAACACTTAATAAGTGCTTGTTTTTGAAGCTAAAAAGGAAAAACTTTCTGAGATTGAAGGACATTGAGATAGATTACCAAATGAATATAGAATGTCTTCTTTTGGGTGAGATTTTTTCCTTTTGGTTCTGATATTTTTCAATAACTTGTAAAAGTAAGATTCTTAAATAGCATTTATAATTTAAATTTTTTACATTTTTCCAATTAAAAAATCAACCTTTTCTTGTCTCTCACCATTGAAAAAGAAAAAACTTACACAAAAGGTTATATAGCATTTTGATGAGGTGTCTCCACATTGCTCTGTGTTGATTTATTTAGAAGAGAATCTCATTTGAAAGGAACTTCTCTGGGTGTATGGTCTAATCCACACCTGACCATGCTGGTGGGTGCTTGAATAAGTACTTGTTTTTGACTGACTCCAAAGGCTTCCAAAGAGAGGAATCCTACTTTGTTTTGGAAGCATTCAGAACAGTTTATTTCTTTACTGTGCAACTTATCAACCATATGTCTCTTTGTACCTTCTCTTCCCTCTAGAGCCAGGCAGAAAAAAGTTTAAATCCTTCCCTTAGCCAGGTAGCTCTCTCCCAATCTTCATGGCTACATCTTCATCACCTTCAGCTCAGCTTCCTTGGGCGTGTGCTCCAGTCCTGCTACCATCTGAATTGTCTTCTTGTGGAATGAATTATATATTCAAGTAATCTAAAAAACCATGACAACTAAAGAATCTATTGGAGAACTAAATATTGGCACAGTAAATAGAGCACCAGCCCTGGAGTCAGGAGGATCTGAGTTCAAATTTGACCTCAGATACTTATTAATTGCCTTGCTGTGTGACCTTGGGCATTGCCCTAAATAAATAAAAAATTTTTAAATAGTGCTATATACAAATATATAACTTGGTAGATAATGAGAATGTGAAATTGTTTTTAATATTTAATCTAGACAGTAAATTGACATATTCACATAAACAAAATTCACATAAACATTGGTTAAAAATCACATGATATGAAAATATCTTTAAAAGGGGGGGAGAGGTCTTTTCTGCAATAAGATTAGGATATCAACAAATGTAGCAGTGTTAAAAATGCCAGGTTTTATTGTGTCACTGTCTTCCTCCATTCCCCCATCCATCTCTGATATGTTAATTGAATGATCAAGCTGCCATTTCTTCATTATCCACCAGAGGGAGAGCTTGTACTTGGGAATCCTCTAGCTGTGGCACCAGGATTCAGTTTCTGAACTGAAGACTCCTCCCCTCCCAGGTGTGGGTGAAACCTGCTGGCCTACTTGGGTCCTGTTTTTCAGCTGGCTGCACTTGAGAAGCCTGGAGGACTGGGAGGGGGGCGCCATGGGGTGACCATTCTAGTGGGATTGTCAAAGGCTTCTCTTGACTTTGGCATTTGGATATCTGACTGTGGATTCAGGCTTGGATGATTTGTCACTGACATCCAGGTCATCTCCTTAAAACTAAAAAAGTGAATTCATTTTAAAGTTTTGGGTCTATCATACTCAACATGAATTAACACATGTATTATCTGGGTTGGTTTGTTGCCATAGGAAGAGTAGACAGGGGCCTCCATGGAACCTTTTTTTGAAGGCAGCCTCCTGATGGTTTGCTAGGGAGAAAGAGGGTCCTGGCTAATTTTGTGAAGTATTTTATCCCTGATTTTTAAAAAATGTACTTTATTGGAATTTGTTTTATTTGACTATGCATATTTGTTACTAGGGTTTTATCTTTTTTCTCCCAAAGGGAAGAGGAATTGGGATGAAGATAAAATAATATTTATTCATTGAAAAAAAATAATTAAAAAAAACATACCTGGTTACAAATGTAGTTGCACAATCACCAATTTGTTTTGTAGGAAATAATGTGACACTGATTGTCATTGATTCTATTAATTGTGTAAAAATATTTTACTTTGACTTTGGTAGATGTTAAATGAGTCCACAACATCAGATATGTATAATTTGAATTCATAGTTTCAAGATTGTAAGAGTAAAACATCAAATTCTGAATGTTCAAATTCTGAAGTTTGCCTAAATGTCATTCATAAATTAATAGGTATGACTATAATAATAATAATAATAATAATAATAATAATAATAATGAATTCTTTTGAAAATGAACAGAGTATTTTCTGTATTAACATTTTTGCTTAATATAAATTACAATGATTTGTTTTCTTTTTAATAACTGGTACAGTTCAAAGTAATCACTTAAAATTCTAAAAGAAATTTCAGTTATATATATATATACTTTCTTAATCTCTTCATTCCACAACACGTTTCTTTCAATTTTTTTAAAGTTTAATGATGGTTTTGTTAAACTAATTTAGATTTAAACATGAATTTTGGCAGGAAAAGATTTTATGTAGATCTTGTTTTAGATTTATATCTTTATCTGAAGCCTGACAAATGATCTTAAAAAGAACAGTGACCATTGTTTAAAATCAATATTTCAGTGAAAACATACAACATGCCTACTGGGAACTCAAGAGAGAAATGTCTAATTTACATCTGGTGACTCAAGTGCAAGCAGAACTACTAAGAAAATTTAAAAATCCATCTACAATCAAGAAAGGCAAGTCATCACCAGAAACCTGATTTTAGCCATTCTGTTTGAAGAGCAGCCCTCTAATACAGTTTTTCAAAATCTTATGTGAAGATGATAAGCCAGAGAATAATGTATTTCAGGCTACCCATTTTTTGCTTTGGCTGTAGTAGACTCATAGTGGTCAACTTCACATGTAAAGGTGTCACTGATATGTTTTTTCTTTCGTTCTGTATTCTGTTCCCCTTGTGGCTTTTTTCTCTGCCAAGTGTTGCTTATGTGTATAAGGCTGAGGTGTTAGGCTGACTCTTTTTGACCTTTTACCACAACTTCTTCACATAACAACAAAAGAAGGCACCTAGACTTGTATTTTCTGAAATCCATGATTTGCCAAGTAACCAGTCTTCTCAATTTTTTGTATATTTTTGAAAATAAAATTTTTTGTTGAACTTTTTTTGTGTACTGTGCCAAACAAGAATTTTTAAAGCATCTTTGCACATAGTTACATTATTGTTTGGAAGACAAAATATTGCTACATTAAAATTGGTATACTTTTATTTAACTTTTCCTGATAAAAAAACTGTTCTGACTTTTTTATGTTTTATCTCTAATATGTTACTTGGTAGCTCATGTTTTAGAATTTTGTATCGTCTGATTGGTAACAAAGTCCAAATTTATTAAGTGTGCTTTCTTTGATCATAAAGATATTATTCTGTTAACAGCCATAAATTGTGTTCTGTGCTATGTAGTAAAATATATTTTTGAAAATATTCTCATTTGAGTTATTTTTAAAGAGAAGAATCTTTCTATAAGGTCACTTTTTAGCTTTTCTAATTTATAAATTGAGTTTTGTATGTCCTGTTTTTCTTAAAACACTTCTAAGCTTTATTTTTAGCATAATTCTCTTTATAGGAGTTTGGTAGACCAATATGTGAATATAATTTTAATAAATCAGAGTAAGGAAAGTCAAGACTTTGAAAAATAATAAAAACTAAAGTGACTCTGTATCAGAGATTTGACTTTGAAATTGAATAGCTCCATGACCAGGACAGACACTTTAAAATCCTTACAATTTAGTTTCTTTGTCTGTAAAATGAAGTTAGAAAGACTTGTGTTTCTTAACTTCAAAAAAGTTACGTATGAAAAAATAGTTTTAATCCATAAAGTATTATGGGCTTGTCATCTTAAGAGTTATAATCGGCTCATTCATTGTCTAGTCAAGACAAAGCAAGTTAGAATTCATTGTATACTGGGATCTTGCTTGGACTTTAGAATAGTTGGTCTGATTCATTAAGTGCAAAATGAGTTAAGTAGTCTAATTTCTATAAGAAAAATTTGTCTAACAGTGATCCATTAGAAAAGTGCATTTGGCTGTTTTCTTGGTTGAATTGTGTTTAATGGAAACCTGGGTACTAGTTCTCTTTTCTGTTGCTGCTTTAGAAAAGCCTTTTCCAGTTTTGGGGTAACAGGGAGGTGTTGGCTTCAGAATTGCCACTAGATTATCCTCTGACTTCTCATGAGTAATATCCTTTCTGGTGCTTTAAGGCCATGTATTTTTCCAAGGCTGATTTTCTCAAGTGTGAATACAGGATCCTGGGAAGTATTCCCACCTACTACACATGCTGCTAGGAGGGGAAGCAGAGGTAAGACTTGCATAGGTCTTTCCCCTGCTGCCATTTTTGTACCTGATATTGAGGAGCACAGTTTCCAACTCTGCCTTCCCCATCTCCATAATTGATATCATTTCTAATACAGTTCTTACTTCTTCCCAAACAGTATCATAGCAAACTTTTGTTGTGTATGATATTCTTTTTGAGCTGCAAATAATTTTATCTTCTAATCTAATATCTACCCTATAGCTTGGTGTGGAAAAGTTTCTACTACCTCTGCCCCATTTGGAACTAAATGGAGAGGTACCACTGTGCTGTTTCTAGAACACTGGCTGTGTACTATGTACATATTTGATTTTAATGTTTTTTTTTAAATAGCTGTTACTTACCAGCAAAATTAAGTCTCTTATTTGGATGTGTGCTAATAAGAAATGTATCATTATATCTATATAATGAAAAGATGAAGGTTCAGTTTAGAGCCTCAGAGATGCCCTGCACCACATCTTTTTTTTTTAGGTTTTTTTTTTTACAAGGTAGTGGGGGTTAAGTGACTTGCCCAAGATCACACAGCTAGGCAATTATTAAGTGTCTGAGGCTGGATTTGAACTCAGGTCCTCCTGACTCCAGGGCCAGTGCTCTATCCACTGTGTCATCTAGCTGCCCCGTAACGCATCTTCTTCTAAAATTGGGTATGTAGAAAAACTGATTTGGTTTTCCTTATATTTTAATATATGGATGCCCAAAGTTGAGTTTTTGACCTGGAGGTGCAGGAGATGTGTCAGAACCTTCCTAAGTTAATTTCCTCACACTGCTGTGCTCTTTTCCTTTTAAAATGCAGATTACTAGTTACATGTTGTATTGGTTGTACTAGAACTGAGTTCCTGATAAGAACTGAATTTATTTTGTTATGGGAACCTTTTTGGGAGGGGGGGGGTCTTCGATGTTTTCTTGAATGAAAATACATAGAAATTTAAATATTTATTACTGGCTTATGTACATTTGAACTTAAGGTACCCCCAAACTAAGTGACCATTTCTTTTTTTTGTAAATTGGAAACATACCCTCACCAAAACCCTATTAAATTTTTTCATTGTGTTTAGAAGTGAGCCTGGGTTACAAAAGACTACACTAGCTGAAGGTGAGCCCCAGCAGACCCTGCCAAACTGGAAAGATTTTATTTTATCAGCTTGGTGGGGGACAGAAAGGTTTGTGATTGCTGCATTGGCTATGGAATGACCTCTTTTTTAGCCATAGCAGCCTTCTCAAGTCCTTTGAATTACAGGTGAGTTATGGTTCGTGTTGGTGGAAGAAAGAACCATACAAAGAAAATCATGGTGTGATTTTATTATTTTGAAATGTTGAAAATAAAATTGTACAAATTATGGGAAGATTATACATAGTGCACACTAAGGCCAAAAGTTAAAAGGTCTCCTTAAAATTTCTTTTGCAAAAAATACTTATATAGGGTAACTTAGGAGCTCCCAGGATCAGAAAAAAACTGAAATCTATATTTCACTAATTCTAAATTTATAACAATTTGAACATTAATTTGAAATTTTCATTTATGGAAATCAGAGATGAGAAATCTCGGAGTTATATTTTGTCATTATATACAAGCACTTGTAAATTTATCCACAGTTTTCTTTTTTTATTTGGTGGTTTAGTATATCTGTTAACACTCAGACATTTTATTGTAATGGATATTTCTTTTAAAAACATTCTTAGGGGGGTGGCTAGGTGGCACAGTGGATAGAGCACTGGCCCTTGTGCCTTGGGCAAGCCACTTAACCCCATTGCCTTGAAAAAAAAGACATTCTTAGGGCAGCTGGGTGGCAGCTCCAGTGGATGGAGCATCACTGCTCTATGGAGCTCTATGGAGTCAGTAGGACCTGAGTTCAAATCCAGCCTCGGACACTTAATAATAATTACCCAGCTGTATGATCTTGAGCAAGTCACTTTAACCCCACTGCCTTGCAAAAAAAACAACAACAACAAAAATTCTTAGAAATTTCATTGATTTGTACAGAACATTCCTATACTCTAAAACTAGTTAGGTTTTACTGTACTTGTTTTGGATTGAGGGTTCTGTTTTGTTATTTAATATGGACTTCCTCTGTGATTACTGAATATACACATTCACTAGTTACTATTTTGAAATACTGTTTAAGAAGCATGAGGAGTCTCAGTTAATTCCTCTGAAAATAAAGCAGTCCTCAGCCTTTGTAGTCATTCATTCTACTTAAGGACAGGTTTGCTAAACATGGAAAGTATGAATCAAATTCCCCAGGAAACATTTAACCTAAAGAGAACCTCAGCATCCACAGACACGTAAAGAAGGAATGTGCCAATAAGTGAAAGAGAGATTTCACTGGTGTGCCAGGTGTTTTTATTAGAGGAAAACATACTCTTGTCCAGTTGTCTGGGACCTTGTAAAGAAGGGTAGCTCTCACAGGAGCCCTTCAGGAGGCCAGGCTGCCAGTGGGCGGCTCTGCTCAGTGACTTATGAGGCCAGGCCCCCAACTTGGTCCATGGGTGGTGCCAGAACTTCCTCGGAGTTCTTGCCATTCTGCCATACTCTTCCTTCAGTGTTTCATTGTGAAAATAATTAGTTAAGGTAAAAATTCTAAGTTTCATGTGAGCTCCTCCCATTAATTGAGTGTCCACCTTGTCTTCCCTTTGCAGCTTGTGCACCGGTCCAGTGTGTTGAAGACCTAGTGAAAGACTGTACAAAATTACATTTGACATCTTTAACTGCAACCTACAAAAGACACACTCCTCTTTCCCCAAATGGCAAAGCTCTCTGTGGCCCTGCAGCTTCTCCTCTGTCCGGAGACACAAAGATTCTGTTGGAAAGAGCAAGTCTCCAGTCATGGGCAGATAACGAGAGAGTCAGCCCTAGTGGAGGGACAAACTTTCAAGAACAGAATTCCTATGGCAGAAATTCTTTAGAAGACAATTCATGGGTGTTTCCAAGCCCCCCAAAGTCTAGTGAGACCACATTTGGGGAAAGTAAAAGTAAAACATCTTCCCCCAATCTGCATCACCTAGATCAGCATAATCCAAACTGCCTTTTCAAGAACTAATTCCGAAGAGACTTGTGGTCACCTTGGGAAAGGTTGCCAGGCATTGGCAAGATCCTCACAAAACACTTGTCAGGCCGTGGTTCCACTTGGGTTTGCACCTGCTGTCCTGCTGTCATGTCGTTAGGTTTGCTTCTTTCAGTCTAGACTTACACAACTCTGCTAACCAGCTCTATCTTAGCTAGGCGTAGACACGTGCCCTCCTTACTCAATTACAGGAATTCTCTGAAGTGCATCTAAGACAACTCAGCCTTTGTACAGTTGCTGTAGATTTAGGCATCTCAGGTAAAGAAATTTGATAGGAATGGTTTTTGAGCTGGAGTTCAGAAATACAGATTTTGTAAGGTGTCTAAATCATTAATATAGTTACCCATAAGAATAATAGAAAGGTTGATAGTTTTGGTTTAAATAATATAAATTAAACATAAATCACATCCTGTTGGGGGAGCAAGCATCTAGTAAAATGTATTTCAGTTCCCATTGGTCTCTATGAACACATAGATTTGTGAAAATATTGGTATGGAATAATTGTTCTATGGGTAGTCCATTTCTCTGTGTATCATTTTAATTCAGATTTTCAGAATTAAAATTCCTTTCTAGGCCCAATGGTGCTTGTTAGCAAAGTACTAGAATGGTCATAACTTTTGTGTGGTTTTAATTCTGTTTACAACCCAGACTGCTCGATCCTTGGAACTGACAAGTTCAATAGCTCCCTGGAGCATTTAATTTAAAAGTAATATTTAAAAAAAAAAAATTTAAGGACAGAATAATTGGAAAACTTTTTTTGTGGGAAAACTACATATTGGGTGATGGGGTCAGATAGAAAAGATTTTATAATTTTAGACATATCACTGTGTGGGTCCATGTGAGTATGCAGATTTATAACTGGCAAAAAGAATAAACTATCTCCCCACTAGCTGCCCTTTTATTAGAAAAGCAGTTTAATGTTAAAAATGGCAAGAGTAGCTTCATGGAGAAAATTGCAAATTTAGGGAAGAATCATTAATTGCTAAAGGAATTTATGTGGGGTTGCCAGAGTTTTGCAAGTGCAAACGGAACTGAACAGTTTACAAGTGTGGAAGAAACAGCTGGCCTTCCAGGGAGCTTTATGGTAACTACGCTTGGGGATCTGTTCCTTGTAACTGAGGCCTCCAGACATTTCCTGGCCTAGAGACCTTTTTGCTTGGAATCTTAAATGTTTCATGTAGAATGCTTTTCTTTTCTCCTTTTCCATACTAGGCAGTTTGGAGTTATTTAAACTCAAAAGAATTCCTTAGACCTCCTGCTGTATTACTGAACAGCATACATAAACACGACCAGATAGTGTTTGTATCTTTCTATTATCTTGCTCACGTCTACTGGCTTGTCTGTGATTAATGGAAATGGTGTCAGATGCTGGAATTTATTCTGACCAATGAACACAGCTGACTCAAGGGAGTACAATCTCTTGCAAAGTAATAGAACAAACCCAATATGCATAAAACAAATACAAGTCACTAGGCTTTAGCTGATAGAACCAACTACCTGTGTAATAACAAAGTGGCAGAAACGATTTCTCATGTGGCTGCATAGACTGTATATTATGTCTGATCTCTAATGTAGCTGTACTGGGGTTGCTTTTTCTTAACCAAAATTGAGTCTTTTTTTCCTTCTTTTTAAAAGTAGTAAATTGGAAGAGACACTGGCTTGAATAAGATTCTGAACTATACAAAGATGAAATCATATTGTTTGATTTAAATAAATTATTTTTATTTGAATATGAAACACTGTGTTCCATTTCCTGTGATATGTCCCTTCATCCCTCCCTCCCTCCCTCTTTTTCCCTTGTTTGGTCTATTTGATCATGTTTTATAAACACAGTAACATTTTTCATGTTAGTTTTTATACTAATATCCTCTGGCATTAGGAAAATTACCTTTCTCTACTAACAAACACATATGCCATACACCTGAAGTCAAATGTAGAGAGGCCTTGCATGTTGAAGTTATTTCTAATAAATGAGGGGGATTAAAAGATGAATGAGATACATTCTCTATACTTCAGAAGCTGGCAGTCTTGAAGAATTACAATTCAGTAGAGGGAAAAGGAAATTCTTTAAGCAATGATGTCTAGGTTATGTGTAAAAAAAGCAATTTTTTAAGTTACTCCTCCAGGAGCATAATTCTAGATAGAAATCTCTGCAAAATAAATTTCTTTGGTACTTATTATCTGATTAACTCAAAAATTCAGTAGCATTTTGAAAAGATGTTCCAGTGATCCTGGTAGTAAACCTCTTTAAAGAAAGGCCTTTTTTTCTCACTAACTTCCATTAAGGCCTAATGGAAAAAGCATTGGATTGGCTTCTCTGATTATCCAGCACTTAGAATACTATTACAAGCTCTGGGAGAGATACAAAACTTAGATTCAAGTTTCATAATGGCAGAGATGGTGTTAATAGGATATGAGAGAAAGACCATGTGGTTGTTCAAAGTGGAAAACACTCAATAGAGGTGAGAGAAGGAATCCATGGAGGAAGTTTCCTGTATTCGCCTGCTTTGAGCAGTGCTGCCCTTTGCAGGGGGGTAGGTGTTTAAATGTGTAGGTGATGCGTCCTAGAAAAGAACACAGCCTTCAAAGAAGGGAGGTTAAGGGGGCTGCGCAGAGTGAGCGGGAGAGTCAATATGCAAACAACAAAGAATTGTGTCCACACTGCCTAAAGAAATTCATTTGTAATTGGGCCAGACTCAGGAAGCTAGGAACAGCTGATGGTTCCATGATGTTGCAGGCAAGGTCCGGACACCCAGGAGGGTTTCTGGCATGCGTTTAGATGACTACTACCCCTACAGAGATTTACTGGAGGAGACTTTGAAGAATCACCCACTTGCATTGGGATGGAGATCACGTATGCCTCAGGCCTCTGAACCTGAGTAAAATGTAGCTGAGAAATACTTAGCAAAATATATAAAACAAATAATATTCACATGTGGTTTTCTAAGTCAGCATGCAGCCCATGGGGATTTTTATGTATGGTTTAGGGGCCCCTTTTTCTATTTGAGTTCAACACCACTGGTGCACATCATTGGAGGGATTTCCCATATTAGTTAAGATAGATGAGGAAATGCAGCTCAGAGAGACTGAGTGATTTGTCCACAGTCTCACAAAGTGATCAGTCAGGATTCAAACCCAAATCTCCTAGCACTAGCTATGTACTTTGGGTTCTGCTCCCCCACATTGTTTCCTACTCTGTTTCTCCGATGGACCTGTGCCTGGGACCGCTGGACATGTTGGCTATTTGATCCTGACAACAACCCTGTGTTGTCATTATCTACCATCCTCATTTTACAGACAAAGGAATCACCCAGAAGGTCCCAGGGTCATACAAGTCAAATATGAGAGAGAGGTGAACTCCGGTAGTCCTCCCTCCAAATCCAGCTGTCTAGCTCTGCCACCTAATAAGGTTGATCACGTTTGATCCACATCATGACCCTTATCAGGAAAAGGCTACAGGTATCACCCCTACTTTATAGAGAGAAAACTGAGGCTTACCTTAAATGACTTACTCAAGATTATACAATTAGGGAAGTTTCTGAGGCAGGATTTGAGCTCATAACTTAGTTGCTGATTCCACCTTTTAAAAAAATTCCTTTGTTTTAGGAAAAAAAATTATGGAACGCCCTGGGCAGATCATGAAAGTCAATCCAGCCTATTTTGGTTCCACCCTTTGTCCAACTCGCCCATTTGCAGCCACTGTCCAAGTTCTATACTTTCAAATATTGGATCAGCTATAGGTGGTGGCCACCCAACTGTGATTCTGGAAAGCAAGCATCCATCACAGATACTCCAAAATTGTGCCTGATTATTGCACTGATGGAATGAGCAAATGTGGGGATAGACCAAACTCTCAAGTGAATAGTTATCTTTTGGAAGGCTCTGAAGTCTTCTGGGGCTTGATGCGATCAACACAAATAGTTGACAAAAAATAAGTGTAGTGGAATCTTATTTGCCACACTTTTTGGTAAGTATGTGATTGTGAAGATGTGATTTCTTACTGGATGCCAATTTTTGAAAGCCTGCTTATTCCTTTTAAAACCTTCCCCAAGGGTGCTCTTGAAACGTATACTTTTTCTCAAAAATTTTGCAGAAATGAGAAAGTAGCTACAAAGATATCTACTTGCATCTTTACTGGCTTGTCTATGATTAATTGAATTAATAAAAAAGTCATTGATATTTTCTTGATCACTTTTTTGAGCAACATAATTGAAAATTTTTTCAGCCACTGGTGCTTTCATCTTTCATTGTTCCCTCAATACCCTCAAATTTGTACCATCCTCAGCCTATAACCATTTTTAGGTATCCTTGGTCCAAGTCTGGTTCCACTTCCCATCTTTACATCTTTCAGCCTATCTTCCATTTCTTCACAGATCCCATCTGTACTGAGGCTAGAATGAACGTAGTGAAATGAGGTTGTGACACAAACCAACCCTTACAGATCTTTGCCATTTTGATCAGATGACTTGGCTCACTCAGTTCTTGGAACAACCTTTCTTTTGGCTATTTTCCTTCCCTGTTTTTTTGTCTATCTTGAGAGAATACTACTCGATCTTCCTCCATTTTCCTCTGCAAGATTTACAAGTGCATTTATATCCTTAAACTCTTGCTGCCTTTGGCTGTCACAACTTGCCACTTGGCAGGAGAGGAGTGCTTTGTGGAAGAAGCAATCTCTAGATTCTTTTGTTCTCTTTGTTGTGATAGCTATTTACTTTGGCTGAACTTCTTTAGGAAATAGTGATAGTTCTGTCAATGCCACTTCTTTAATCCATTTCCTGTGTTTTGGTGTCACCAGCTTACTGAAGTAGGTCAGGTTGAGCTTGCCTCAATTGCATGCCATCTTTGCTCATTTTTATTCTTTATTCTCATTTGATATCGTTTTTATCTTTGCTTGAACAAATCAGCGAGTGGTCTGATTACCCAGCTGTTTCAGAAGTGATTTCCAATAATTTTCTGTCTAGTAAAAATAAAATACATTGCATTCTTGGATGTTATTTGTTGCTCATCATGTATGACGCTTCTTGAACTTTCCTAATTAAAGTATTTAGGATATAAAAGCAGGGGGCTTCTGGATAGTCTACAGGTCTTAGGACTGCATTATTTCTTTTATCTTACTATCTTTATTCTAAACCTTAACAGTGCCCCACCACCACCTCTCATGAGCATTTCCAGACAGAAGTTTTACAAAAAGAAGACTTTATAGGAAATTGAATCTCTATTGTATGCTTTGATTTAAATGTGTATATACATTTATATAAATATGTAAGTATATATGTGTGTATATATATATAAACTTGAATTCAGCACATAATTTTTTAAACAAGATTTATTTTATTTATTTTTAATTTTACATTCCCCCCCCATTCTTGCTTCCCTCCCCCCACCCCCACAGAAGGCATCTGTTAGTCTTTACATTGCTTCCATGGTATACACTGATCTCAGCTGAATGTGATGAGAGAGAAATCATATCCTTGAGGAAGAAAAATAAAGTATGAGAGCAAAATTATATAAGATAATGGTTTTTTTTTTTTCTAAATTGAATAGTCCTTGGTCTTTGTTCAAACTCCACAGTTCTTTTCTGGGTACAGATGGTATTCTCCATCATAGATAGCCCAAAATTGTCCCTGATGGTTGCACTGATGGAATGAGCAAGGTCATCAAGTTTGATCATCACCCCCAAGTTCAGCACATAATTTTCAAAGCTCTCCTGCTTTCCATCTCAGCTGCCTTCTTGTTCTTTAGGTACTTTGAAAATTATTTCAAAGGCCTTCCATTTTCTTTTTCTGACATCACCATCACTACTCAGCCTCTTCTAACCTCTGCAGGCTTCAGATTTTCCAGCTACAAAATGAAGATTTCTTACTCTAAACATCCTATGGTCAGAGCAGGTCATGATGAGGACAGGAGCGGGTCTGGGGAGAAAGGACTGAGATAGATGGAAGGGCAGGCAGTAGTCCTAAAAGTGGTTTCATCCATGCAGTGTTGGTTTGGAGAGGTCTGAAGTGTGAGGGTAGTGAGTCTGTGTTGGAGGTCCCTGGGACTGAGGAGGTTTGAGTACTTAGTTGGGAGGTCAAGAGGAAATTTGGATGATGGCAGGAGATGGAGGAGAGGGGAATATTTTGAGCCAAGCTGATGAGGAAGTTGTAATAAATACAACTAAATCTTAGTCACAAGGATAGGAAATAACGATTTAGCAGATATACTAGTAGTCTCTTCATCTATCAATCTACTTTTCCATTCAAGATTGTCTTCAGCCATCTTCTAGTCCCAAGATCCCTTGATCCAAATATTTTTCTGCCATGTCTGGTTATCACCTAGCCCCATACTTATTGTTCTAATAACTTTTCTTCCTTCCTCCTTTTTTTAGTTTGAACGAAATTAGACAACTGAAAGATATTTAGTAGTCTGAGGATTTAACTTTTAGGTTTCAAGTAAATTAAGACAAATCATTTCTTTATTGTATCAATTTGGGAAGCTTAAAATTTCACATAATTTTTTTAAAGGGGCCTTGCAGTTGTATATCTTAAAAATTTGTTAAAATACTGATAGTCATTTTAGTTCATAAATGAGCTTTAAAGATTTTTTCCCTTTTGAACTACCACAAAGCAATCTATGCTAAAAAATGCATAAAAGTAAGTTTTTTAAGGGGTAATGAGTTACAGCCACAAAGGCAAAACATGAACATGGAGATTTTTTTTAAAACAAGGAAACCTTTCCAAATTGACCAGAGATCAACTACTTGAGAGTCTACTAAGAAGCATTAGAGGATAAAAAGTGTAAGGCACAGCCTCTGCATATTTGATGAAAACTGGATGCAAACATGCCTCAGCAGAACCTGAGAGAAAACCAGCCCCAAAGTCCCTCCTCCTTCCCTGCCAGAGATTGTGGCTGAAGTTCGCAACATCTGTCCCCACCCCAAGCAAAGAAGTGCAAAAAAGGTGAGGGGGGGGTACTATAGCTGTCACTGCCCAAAACGAAATGGTCCTCACACTGATTAAACATTTATGGAAACCCACTATGGGACACCACACTATGACAGTCACTGGCATGAAGGATATATAAAAGGAAGAAGCCCTCCAATTTTATTACCAAGTTGAAGAATGAAATAACTACATCAATTCATTTGTGAAATGATTCAGAAGTAAAAGGTGCTTAAGAACACAGTACAATAGAAAAGAAACCCTGTGAAAGATCGGACATGTGATGGTAAAAATCAGCAGATCTTACAGGTCATAGAGGGAAAGACAGTACATCCATTTTATTCATAAAAATATTCCTTCCATTATTCATTCATATTCTATCCAATAAATTGGAACTTTAAAAAATACAGAAATTTAATAAAGGATATTTATTTCAAACAACAAAAACATTTGCATGATATTAAGGGGCAAACCAAAGATCCTGGTTTCTTGCCTCATGCTCTTATCATTAGAATGAGGGTCAAAATTATTCATAATTAACTATTTCATTACATGCTAGTAGGAAGTTTCTGCAACCTGTTCTTGGTACTAATTCCAGTTTTTCTGAATTCTTCTCTTTCCTTCAAATATTCCATTTTGCATTCTTCATAAAAATCTGGGTTTGTATAGCTAAGAAAAGAAAAATGACTTATGAAAACCTTAAAAATACCAAATTATCATCATCATCATCAACAGTAGTAGCAGCAGCTGCAGGTTTATCTCAGACAAATAAAAAGGCTAAATTCAGAAAAAGACCACATAAAATTGCATTTTTTTCTTTTTATATGTTAAGTTCAAAAAAAGATAATGACCCTCTTTTCTTTTATTGCCAACCCATCTCCCTTTGCCCTCCTACCCATCCCATATTGGTGCAATTTATTTTACAAATTGTTCTCCTGTTTCCATTCTCTTTATTCTGTATTGGTTCATGCAGGTCTTATCTGGTTTCTTTGTAACTTTCCATTTTGTCATTTCATTTAGAGAAAAATGTTATATTACAGCCAAATACCACAATTTGTTTAGTTATTCCTCAATAGGTAGGCATTCCCTTAGTTTCTGTTCATACCAACTACAAAAAGGTCAGCCAAAAATATATTTGTCTACACGGCTCCTTTTCCTATTTCTTTGATCTCTTTGGGTCATAGAAGATCACAGTAGTAGTTCTGTTGAGTCAAAGAGGATGCAGATTTGGTGACTTTTCACCCTAATTCCAAACTACCAGAATGACTGTACCAATACCCAACTCTACCAACAATATATTGCACCTCTAAGATTTGCCATTCTATTTTTTTAATCATCTTGTCCAATCAGATGGGCATTAAATGAAAACGCAGAGTAATTTTGATATTTCATTTCTCTAATTAGTGATTTGGACAATTTTCATGTGAACATTTCTATTTTCTCAAACTTGACTTATTTGAAACAAATTTCCCTCAAAATTGCCTCTTTGGTTAACTTGTCTATTTCTCTTCAGGGATTTTCACCTTTCTCATCACCAGGTAAATTATTCTTGATTTTTCTGTCTGCCTAATCCTTCAGGCCCATGAGCAGCCCAGTCTTACAACTTCTACTTCTTCAACATCTCAAACGTGGATTTTCTTCTCCCCATTCACACAGTGTCTGAGACCGGATTTGAACTCAGGTCCTCCTGACTCCAGGGCCGGTGCTCTATCTACTGCGCCACCTAGCCACCCCCTCCAATCTGTTTCTTGCCCATCTACTTTCATCTCCTTTATTTTCCTTCACATCTTATACACTGTCTCCCTTGCCATTCCTTCTTCATGATATTGCAGCTACAACTCTGGGTCTTTTTGGAGACGTTTCCCAGTCATGGACAATGCTTCCTCTAGTCTCTATCTTACAGTCCTGAATGTCTACTGAGGCTAGGCTTCAAGGATCACTCCTACGTGAGGGGTCTCCTGCTTCTCCTAGCTGCTCGTGCCCTTCCCGATTCCTGGGAAATGTAATTCCTTTGAATCTATTCTGTATTTAGTCATATGTGAACATGTCCCCCCGGCCCCAGAAAAGTTTCATTTTTGTCTTTTTAACTCTAGCAAGTGTACTCATGCCTCAAACAGAGTGGGCACTTTATAAATACTTGTGGATCAGTCGTTTTATTTGAGAAATGATTTGTCTCCATGAATAGGTCTGCTGACCTCTCTGGACAGGACACTCAGAACATTAGAGGCAGGACCATCTGGCAATGTAACACTTACTGGGCAATCAGACATTCTTTTAAAGCTGAATTTTCTTTCCGACATTTTACCACCATAAGAAAGCCAGAATCCTTGCAGCATTTGGTGAAGTCTGAAATTGAAAAAAAAAAAAATGAGGAAAATATTATTGCAGTAAGCTAAGAAAACATTTTCATCATAAAAGGAGCTTCAACTTCATTTGAATACTCTTGTCTTCAACAACTAAAGAGTGCTCAAGACCCATGTTATCAGGTGCTGTGCCAGCTTCACAGTTCACACTCTGCAGTCTAATAATTGACTATATTCGATGGTTTGCTCTGGTCTGGTTCTCTCAGAGAATTCAAATGACATTACAATGTTGAAGCCGAGTGTCCGGCTGTGGCTGAGCAGACCAAGACGAGCTCAGAGGGCTCTAACATAAAATGGGCCACATGAATCCTGGGAGTGAAGAGGCCTCAGAATATGCACCCTCACAGTGCTGCTTGTAGGGCACTGGGCCTTCTTGCACCAGGGTATCTCCATGTCACGCAATCAGTTCTAAAGCTTTTCAGAGAGACGTTAAGAGGGTCCTTGTGTTGCTTCTTCTGACCTCTCATCGAACACTTGCCTTGTGTGATTACTCTGTAAAATAGTTCTTTGGGCAGTCATAAAATGTGGCCAATTCATCAGAACTGCACTCTCAGTAGAGGAGTTGAGTCCAAGAAAGGACCTCAGTCTCAGTACACATGTGTGTGAATGTACAACTGAATGCACACATGGATAGACAAACACATTCATATGAGCACAAATCTATTCATATCCTGTGTATTTTTACATATTCCTGTGCACACATGCCTATACACACATGTTTAATTATGAGGAGGCAGGAGAACAACTTGTGCCCAAGTAAGCATAAGAAAATATGCTGTGATAAAGGACTACACTTTACTGGAGAAGGCAGAGCTCTCTTTCACCTGTGGGGATTAGGGAAGTGGAGGCACCTGGGCTGACTGCCGACGGAAGAGAGGGATGGGGATGGGGGGTGTGTGAGCAAGGGCAGAGGAAACAGGATGGCATCAGCTTGTCTGTGCTGATGCCAGGCTTTCAGCTCCACTCTGATAGCCAATCAAACACTGGTCTAGCAGCACTAACACAAGATCATTTGAGAGAGATTTTGCTCTTAAATGTTGAGAAATATGTACAGGAAATTGCCCTTTCCTTCATGTAAAGCATCAACACCCAGACCAGCAAAATGTCAAATGCCCCCTTGTTATTGAAAGCCTCCTGTGTAGTATATACAAATTGAAAGCCGATTCTTCTCCAACTCTAGTTCTTGTTAACTGAGAAATTTACAGCAAACTGCCTTATTTCTGAATGTCTTTTTCTGCACCATTTTATGCGTAGAAAACTAATGACCAGCAGCTGGGCACAACAGCACTGCTTCGGGTCCTGGACACATCTGATAAAGGCATATTCTCCATATTTTCTCACTTGACCAAGTCTGCTCTTCAGGAATAACTGTGACTGGCCTGAAGCCTCAAGCTGTTTGTAAGGTCTTTGTCACTTGTTTAGCAGCAAGGTTTTAATTAGGATCCTTCCTTCATACCACATAGCACATTAGCACACTTTCATATATCTAGAGTGATGTTGCTAATACTGCCAACTAATTTCTCAAATAGTATTCGGCAACAAATCCAATTTAAAATTCTTCTGCCTTTCATTACTCACAGGGCCAAATAATGTTACCATGTTAAAAAGCCAGGACATATTGTTCTACATACAAATAACTGAAATAATAATTACCATTAAAGACGAGTCTCTCAGAGCCCACAGACTGAGAGCACTCTGACCTGCCTCAACAGAGGAAGCTCCCTATGTGCACCAAGGAAATCACAGGTCAGGATGAAAACCAAACAAAAGGAACCCAAAAACAAATACCAAAGACTTTGGACAGCTGCTGCCATCAATTGCATGGCTAGACAATAGTCAATATTCGATGAATTTAAAAGCCAATAAGTACTAAGAATTTGTCTGATTTGTCTAATTGCTGATCTTCATACACTTAGAACCATCCTATAGAGAGAGTTACTGGGACACTTTAGATTTAGAGAATGAGACTATGTGCCATAGAAAAACCTAGAACTGCTACCAATGCCTTCCAAACCTAGGTCTAATGAAAAAAGACCTGGGAGATAAAATAATAAATATCCTGTGGAATTTTGAACTAAGGCCAAAGGTAGAATAAAACTGTTATTCTTCAGTTGTGCCTGATTCTTCATGACTGTGTGAACCCTAGTACACAAATACCGACCATGGAATTCTCTTGGCAAAGATACTACAGAGACTTGCCAGTGGATTAAGTGAGACAAACTTTTAAGTTAAGAGGTTTGTCCAAGGTCACACATCTACAGGGCTTTTAGTTTTATGAAGATTAACAACTTTCAAGGGGTGGGTCTCATAATAAATTTTTAATAACAAAATGAATGATAACATTTTCCTTAATATGCAATGAATTCTGGAATAATCTCGGTAGCTAAATATCTTGACCTTTCTTTTTTTTAAAAAAAAGGTAAGTTTTAATAAAATGACTTGTTCTTGATATATATATATAAAGTGTCATGATCCCATTCCTGAATTATAGTGAGTTAAGTGATATTTAAAAATAAAATAAGGCTGGCAGTTGGTAGCATTTGGAGAGGAGAAAGGAAAGGGTTAATTTTTAAAATGCCCACTTTCACATATATATATATATATATATATATATATATATATATATATATATATATATATACACACACACACACACACACACACACACACACACACACATAATTTAAACTCCATGTTCTCATTTAAAATTGGTTTTTATTTTAAGGTACATCTAGTCAACACTCTGGATTCAAGTCCCAGCAGACAAATGCCGGAATGCCATGTTGCCTTTTGCAATAATATTCCCTTCTGGAAGCTGTGAAATAAAAAAACAGCTGAAACCCACAGGAGGTCACTCTCACTTGCTGCCTTGATTCGTCTGGATTGGATGGAGGCGCGACGTCCTAATGAAATAACAGCCAGGAGCACCAAGTTCTGCCTTCTCAAAGTTCCTGTGGTACGTAAATGGCCATTTAACTAGGAGGCATCATTAGTGCAGGGCCACATCCCTTCCAGCCAGTTGCTTCTCATGTGCTAATCCTTAACAAAGATGAAAGTACAAGCAAGTTTGAACCCAGAAGGCACTTCAAGAAACCCTCCAGACAGTGTCACCTCTTTGGGAGCCAGATCCAATGAGGTGGGGACCCCTTTGGGAAGTGTTCTCAGGGTTATGACTGAACTTTTGATCCAGGATGCAGAACAGAAACATTCAAGGGGACAAAGCAAATTCAGTTGTGAAATTTTCCTTATTAATGTGCTATTTTTCAATTGTAACATTAATTATTACCCTGTTACTGAAACTCCAATGGAAATGAGCCCCACTACAATTAGTCTTAGTAATTTCTAACAAGCAGCTTAATTCCCTTGTAATACCAACTGTCAGGGGACAGGGATGACAATTGGGTCTGTTTCCTTCCCCAATCCATCTTCTCGGGTTGCATGGGCAATCTTCCTAAGAACCAGTCTAATCACACACCTTTCTCCACTCAACACCTTCCAGGGCTTCCCCACTGCTTACACATACATCTTAAACTCCTGAGCCTTCATAAGAGTGACTTCTCTCCTATATAGTAAATCCTTCACAAATTCTTGTTGCTTGTTGATTGAATCTGGTTTACCCTACTCCCCTTCACACATTCTACATGCCCATCATCTCCCTGGGTAATCCATTCATTATGTTTTTAGATTCCTAATGGTTAGGAACCTTTTTTTTTTTTACTTGAAGACAACAAAATCATTCTTTCTAATGCTGGTTCTTCTAATTCTCTTCTCTGGTATCTAGCAAATAAACACTTTCCATCTGCAAATTCTTCAAATGCTTTAAAAACAAAGCATCATGATTTCCCCCCTCTCTACTGGAGGGCCTTGCCTAACTCAATGAACCTAGGAGCTCTGCCATTCAGGGTTACCAACAATGGACTGATCATAGTGTAAGGGGATCCCCTGGAAAAGGAAATGGGAAACCACTTCAATATCTTTGCCAAGAAAACTCCATGGACAGTATTAAAATATATGAAGATGAGCCACTTGGGTCGAAAGGTGTCCAACATGCCACTGGGAAAGGATAGAGGACAACTACAAGTTGCTCTAGTATGATGAGGAGCCTGGGACAAAGACAAAAAGAAGCTTAGCTGCAGATGTGTCTAGTGACAAAAGGAAAGACAATATGATAAAAGATCAATACTGTATAGGAACCTGCAATGTAAGCTCTATGAATCAAGATAAGTTGGATGTGGTCAAACAAGAGATGGAAAGTAAATATCTATATCATGCCCCAAACACTGATGCCAAAGAGGCTAAAGTCAATCATTCTTTATAATAAAGTCTGACATCTTCTAGACATAATAAAAAATGATGCCACATTCATCATAAAGGACTGGAATGCTAAAGTAGGGAATCAAAAGATTATTGGAGTAACAGGGAAGCTTGGCCTTGGAGTAAAAAATGAAGCAGAGCAGAATTATCACAATAATTTGCTGGTCATGGCAAGCACTCTTTCAATAACTCAGAATGTCAATCAGATTGATTACATACTTAACAGTCAAAGGTGGAGAAGCTCTAAACAGTCTGTTGAACCAAGCCCTGCTGACTAGATCATGAGCCTTTTATTGCAAAATTCAGATTTAAATTGAAGAATGTGGAGAAAACCATCAGACCTAAAAACCTCCCTTATGACTGTGAAGTGGAAGCCTTTAATAGATTTAAGGGATCATATCTGGTAGAGTGCCTGAAGAACTGCAGACAATATTATGCAGGAGGCAGTAACAAAAAAATTCCAAAGAAAAAGAAGAGCAAGAAAGCATGAGGCTTTGCAGATAGCAGAGGAAAGGAGGAAAGAAGGAAAGAGAAAGGAGAAAGCTCTCTTCAATTGAATGCAGAATTCCAGAGAATGGTATGGAGAGATAAGGTTTTCCTTAAATAAGCAAAGCAAAGAAATAAAAGAAAGCAAAATAATGGGAAAGACAAAAGATCTCTCCAAGAAAATTAGAGATATCAAGCAAAAAAATGGGCATGCTAAAATTCAAAAAAATGTAGGGACTAAGCAGAAGAGATTAAGATGAGATGGCAAGAACATACAAAAGAACTATAATGGAAAGATCTTCACATCAGGATGGTGTGGTTATTGCTCCAGAGTCAGACATCCTGGCGGAGAATAAAGTCAAGGGGGCCTTAGGAAACACCACTAACATAAGGCCAGTGGAACTGATGGAATTCCAGCTGAGCTATTTAAGATAATGTTCTTTAAAGGACTGCATTCAATGTACCAGTAAATTTGGAAAATTCCAATGGATTGGAAAAAATCAATTTCTGCATCAATGCCAGAGACTGTCCAAATTACCAAACAACTGTGCTCATTTAACACTTTGGAAAGGTTATATTTCATATTCTGCAGATAAGCTTCAGCAGTATGTGAACAAAGAATTACCAGAAGACCAGGATAGTTTTCAAAGACAAAGAGGAAATACAGACCTATTGCCAATATTCACTGAAGATGGAGAAAGCAAGGATGTCCCAGAAAAACATCTTCTGCTTCACCGATCACACTAAAGATTTGGACTGTGTGGATCACAAAAAATGTACCAGGTCCTCAAAGAGATGAGAAGAGCAGATCATTTTGCCTGTTTTCTGAAGAACCTATATGTGGGTCAAGAAACAAGAGAACTGAACAACTGACTGGTTTAAGACAGGAAAAAAGAGAATGGTAAGGTTGCATATTGTCACCTTATTTAATTTATTTGGAGAATACTTAAAGCTGGACAGATAAAAAGCTAGAATTCCAGTTGCCAGGGTATCTCATAGATGCAAAAGATACCTCTCTGGTGATGAAACAGGATTAAGAAGCCTCTGGATGAGAGTGAGAGAGGAGAGTAACAGGTGGTTTGAAGCTTAACATCAAAAAAAAAAAGATCTTGGCAACTATCCCATCACTTCCTGCCAAACAGAGGGAGAAGAAACAGAAGCAGTACCAGGTCTTATATTCTTGGACTCAAAGATTTCTGTAGATTAGAACTGCAATCATGAAATTAAAAGACACTTGCTCATTGGAAGGAAAACTGTGGCAAATCTGAACTGCAAACTAAAAAGCCAGAGCCATTACCTTGCCCCCAAAGATTTGTATAATCAAACCAATGATTTTTCCAGTAGTAACATAAGGCCATGAGAGCTGGACTTTACTGAAAGCTGAGCACCACCAAGTCAACAGAATCACTGGAAAAAATCCTGGTGTTGGGAAAAGCTGAAGGCAAAAGGAGGAGGGGACAACAGAGGATGAGATGGACAGAGGGTATCATGGAACTGTTAGAGATAAGGAATGGACAGTTTGGCAAATAGTGGAAGATGGAAGAGTCAGGTATATTGTAGCCCATGGGGGTCATGAAGAGTTGGACGTGACTGAACAACAACACCCCTTGCCCATCAAAGAGTTAATATTTCCTAGGTTCAACATTTCCACTTCCTTCAACCAGTCCTTTCAAAGACTCTGACCCTCTTGTTTGTCTTCCTCAAGTGCCTCTAGCTGGTCAATGTGCTTCTGAAAAAATGTGTGGCCTGAATCTAAACAGGATGCTTTCCTCCACGTGGTATGACCAGGGAGGACTACAGCACTGGGATCACTTCCCCAATTTTATAATCAATCAATAAGAACTGTGACATTTGAAAAGTACAAGAGATAATTTCTAGATAATAACTAATCATTTTATTAATTATAGCTTGCAAATAATTAATAAAAGGATGGTCATTTGGCTTTCTCTCATAAACTAAAGATCAGCATATATCACAGAAATCAACTCTGACTGTTTAACAATAAAGTAAGCTTATTCTAATGAAGGGCTAGGGACATGACTTAGATTATGTCACTCATGGACAAAGAGAGAGACTCCTTTCAAGCCAAATCACTCCTGCCTCAAGGCAATCTATGCAAAAGAATCACTTCCAGAGAAGATAGTCTTAGGGAAGGGAGGGGTAAATCTTGAGGCAAAGTCAGAAATGTCCTTGAGCAACTGGGCTTTGAATGAGGAAACAGAAAGGGAAACCTCTCAATCCTATTTTAATAACTTACTATTAATATAAGAGAGAAATAACCATTTCATTCAGTATTTATTAAATTCCTTTCACAAAAGCATCTTTATGGACTCCTCAGCTCCCACTCATCTGATACATTCAACCAGTTACCAAATCTTTACATTTCTTTTTTTTATAACTGCTCTTGCATACATCCCCTGATGATTAAAATAGCCTTCTATTAGTCTACCTGCTTGTTTCCCCAGTCCAATCAATCCTCCACATTGCTGCCAAAGTGATTTCCTAAACTCTAGGCCTGATGATGTCCCCTACAGTTCAATCCAGGGGCTCCCTATTATTTCCAGAAGTAAATACAAACTCTACTGATATCTAAGGCTCTTTACAACCTGGCCCCTTTCTCCCTTCCAATTTTATCACACTTTACTGCCCTCTATACACTCTATGATCCAGCTTCACAGACCTACTGGAAGACTCACACCTGGCATTCCATCTCCTGTCTTGCTTCCAGTCCCTGAGACACCCGACATCCTCTTCTCAACATCTTAGATTCTTTCCAAGTTCAGCTCAAACATTCACCTTCTGCAAAAAAAAAAAAGCATTTCACATCCTCCTACCTGCTGCTGTCTTCCCCTCTCTGATCTCCTTCTACTCAGCATCATCTTGCATGTGTCTATTTTTTAACATGTTGACTCCAATACAGAGTCCTTTTGGGCAGACACTGAATTTGGCTTTTTTTTTTGGGGGGGGGGGAGGAAGAGATCAGTATCTCTGACAGTTAACACAGGGCTTAGCACATACTACAAAGAGAATTCATTGAGCATGGGAGGGATGTATTTGGAAATGAAGGCAATAGGAAAAGAAAAGGGTATTATCAAGAAAAAGTTTGTTTTAAATGTGGTCCCTTGTGAAAAAATGGACATACTATCAGAGATAATCACTTATATCAAGAAATATGAGTAAGAAGCTAAATTCTGTTTTCTCCACTGTTACAATAGTAATCAACTTCATAATACAATGCATTAAAGGAACAAGGCCTGGAATTCTATGTTATTATAGAACATGCTGGGTCTTTTGTGCCAAACTGCTTTGAACAATGAATATAATTAAAACAACAAATTGTTATTTTAGTGGGGACAACAGTGAAGATGAAGTAAATTCATTTTAGAATGATTTATTCTGACACACAGATCTGATGAATGTTTCTGAAAACTTGAGTAAAATAAATGCAAGATCATCAAATCCAATTCTAATTCAACAATGTAAACTATATTGGAAAAAAGTTTATAAAACCACCTTTTTTTGAAAAATCTCAATTTGTAAGAAAATAAAAACTAAAAAACCCTGCCCTACAAAGAAACAAAAGAAAGAAAACTACCTGCTTATTAATCACTTGGACTGGTGTACAAGAGAGAATTCACATTTTATTTTAAAGGCCTAGATTCATTTACACATGAATGAATGAGCAACTTTTAGAGCAGGGACCAGAAGGAGACTGCCAGTCTGACTGGGCCTGAACAGGAAGATTTACAGACATCTGACTAGGGGCCAGCAGGCCACACCAACCACACCGCGAAACTGAAAATTCTTCCTTTGGGCTTCCAGTGAAGAGCTACTTATCAAACTTAGCAATGCAACTATTTGCTCCTGTTAGCAACTGACATTGGGTGAAATCCTTTCTGCTATAGTTATTACTGATTAAAAAAACAAAACAAATCTTGCTAAGCTTGAAAAAGAATCATAAGTATCAATATCGTCAATGACATGGAATTTGGAGAAATATCACCTTGAAAAATCTCCCCCCCATTTTTCTTATATTATGTGATAATTGTAAAGGATTTTATCATTATCTGAGTACACTTTGCTTTTTTTTGTTTTAAGATTACTGTGTTGAATAAGATCTGAGCTAAGAAAATTATTTGTTTGAATTATTTTATAATATTTGAAATAAAAAAGTGGGAAGAGCATTGTTATATAATTTGTAAGCTACAAATTCATAATAATAAGTGAGTTGGGATTTTTTGGAGGAAACTAACATATTACATTGTGTTTATCAGAAATAAATCACTGAGAAAACAACAGATAATTTACTATTTTTGATTTCCAGGTAAATATTAACTTTAAGTTTATATACTTCATATTACAACAAAGCAGGTAAGCTAAAATGATGAACGAACTTGTCTTGTGTCACAAACCTAAGCTCTGATGTGACAGTGGCAGATCACATCCTTTTTAAGATCTGATGTACACCACTTCAAAAATGACCTTGATTGTGCATATTATATTAAACAATCACTGCAAAATACTGTCAGGTGAAGTTAATTTGCAATGTCTGTCATGCTTTTGTTGACTTGGGTTTGAATTGATTTTCAATGAAAAGTGTTTATAAAGAATCGTTTTTGAAAATATTTAATAATTATATCCTTCTAAGTCTTCTTACCCTCCCCAGTAAATGTTATGTTCAATTTTCTCACATGTATAATTAGGAAAATTCCCAGTTTAAAATATGATTATCAAATGAGGATTTGGATTTATTTTTTGGTCAAATGCTGTAGTAAAATAAATGCTACTATTCCCACAGTGTCAAGACCGAGTGAAAAACAATGTAATCCCTGATATATCGTACACAGTCAAAATTATAGCAGAGAACCTACAGCTTTTGTGTAATTTAACATGATGACACCAATTGTGCTGGTAGAAGAAAACTGACAATATTTAATAAATAAAATTCGTATAAATAAGCTCAAATGCTTCCTTTTCAAGGAAGGAAAAGTAATAAAAGGCATTATGACAAATTTAGTTAAGACTTTTAATCAATTCCATATGCCAGGTCACCTATAGCAAACATCCTTCTGGGTCTGGCTGCAGTTTATTTAAAGACTTTACAATTTCGCTACTTAAGAGTGAGTCCTATGGAGGTGCTATCTCACCATTTATATTTTCACAACACTTATGATATTGCTATCACACTCTTAAAATAAATGAAAAGCCCACAAATAAAATACTATAGGCTATGTTTATTTCTGGTGATAATGATAAAAATATTAATTTTTAATGCTCATTTTAATCTTGCTTTGTTTGAAACCGGGGAAAATTTATCAGTTGAGCTAAAAAGAAAAAGTCTCTTGCTATGGAAAGTCTGATTTTTTTAAAATAGGCACTAGATAATATACAATTATAAAATTCTGACATCAATAACGTTTTATGACAAAGTTATTATGCTTTTAATTTTGTATTTAATTGTGGTTTATTAGCTTGTTACTTTGAAGATTACTTAGTGTGCACAGAACACATTTAGTGGTGCATTTAATGAGCCAAGAAGGTAGGGGGATGAACATGAAAAGATTGTTTTACATTGTAGTGCACGAGCTATTTGATAATTCTAACATGGTACAAAAGAAAGCTTCTCTCTAGATTGATCATGGTTCAGTTAACATCACTGAATATCTAATACCTCCAACTCAATTAATTCTCACCTGATTAAGATCAGGCTGATATTCAAACTAAATCATCTCTCCAGTCAAGTAGAAATCAATATTTCTGATTTTACTTTTAAATTACAATAACAAATAAAATACTGCATCTTCAATATGCCAAGAGTGGCTTTTCTATTCTAGTCTACCATAGCATGGATAACACAGCTGATTAAAGAATTATTCAAATTTGAGCAACAATATATAGGAGAATCAGATTAATTTGAACAGAGAGATGGAATGAAGTAATTAAATACATCTTACATAGGGCAAATAGAAAATTGACATAAAATAAACTCTACTTCCTTAAAACAAACCTCACTATTTATCAGCTCAAGTAGTTAGGAATATGGTTTTATTTGGGATCACTTATTTTTGTCAAGAAAATGTTTGAAGCCAGAGAGATGTTTAAAAAATAGAACCTTTTTTTCCTACCCCCCCCCTTTCATAGTAGCCTCGACAACTCCATTCCCTTACCCTGTTCCCCCCAAATACCGACAAAAACAAAAATAACCTACTTTCTCTTTCTGGTGCAGCAAACTTTTAAAAAGGCTACTGCCTAGAAGTATTAAACCATCTCTGCTGAGATATAATCAATAAATCCTACAAGAAAAACTGAACACTGAAGCATCTCTCTTGAAAAGACCAAAGGGGTGGAGAGGGGGAAGCATTCTTCTTTCCCCATCCTAACTTGTTTCTATTCTTCTTTTCTTTTCCCTCCCTCCCTCCCTTCCTTCTTTCCTCCCTCCCTTTTTCTTTCTTTCTCATATCCTACAAAACCCAAAAGATGAGAATGGCAGGGCCCTTCCTATTTATCAAAAATGATTGTTTTGTTTTTTTAACATAACTGAAAGGTTCTTATATTATGTGATGGTCAGTAAACAATTTTTCAACAGTACTTGTAAAAGGAAAATAACAAGTGAATTATTTTGAGAGATACAGAAATTGTGTGTTAAAAATAGAAACTATGCATGTTAAATGGGCACATAACTCAGCCTGTTTATTAAGGGGGAGAAATGGAGAAGTGGTTTTCATAATTTAAAGACTTCTTCTGCAGTGTTTTTTCTAAAGGCAAGGGCAAAAGAACCAGAATGGGCATTAACTTGGCCCCAAACGCTTAGGGATTGACAAACTTTTCTCAACTGTTCTCCCCAAGGTGCTTTGAGGGAACTAGAAATGAAAGAATCCAATTCTTAAAAATCTTAAAGGTCAAGTGGTCTCTGTTGGGAAGTTCCCCCAAATGAAGTCTTCAGGAAGTCTAGCTGTATTGTACAGAGGGATCCTTAATCAGGTAGGGAGTTGATCACCTTTCACTCTGCACCTATTTCTTACAAAGAAGATAATGTTGGAGAATGAATTTCAAGAAATGGTTGCTAACGTTGGTGGTTTGCCAAATTTCAAATTTTAAACTGGGTCATGAAAGTGCATTTTAATTGTGAAAAACTGTTTTTAGTCAAAAAAAAGGTACATTAAGATTCAGATCTAATAAGAAGGGAGAGGTTAGTTCTAAGAATCAATAGAAATAATTTCAGTTGCCTGTGACTACTTGGTGAAATCTTGGATTTAATTCCCAAGGGAGCTCTAGTCAGATAAACTTTTAATTGAATATATATTATTAGTCACTTATTAATTGTACAGTTCTGTGGAAAAAAGATTACTGAAAGTAGAAATTAATAGGGTGAAGAAGAACTGAACTAGGGAAAAAGATGTTGACAGCAATAGAGGCTAACTCCCCACTACTGGTAGAGGCAATGACTATGATGAATTCAAAGGAAGGAGGGATCCTCTTGAATTGTAATGATCTGAGAAAGAGGTCAGAAATTACCTTAGATTGCTATAACTTGTACCTTTGACATAGAATTAAGTTGAATGAATGAATGAATGAGAAGGGCCTTTTACAATTCTTTATGTAGTTCTCTTTTAAACTGAGTTTCTATAAACCATCACATATTCTACACTAACAGTGGCAACAGTAACTCATATTTACATAACATTTGGGGCTAAGAGAGCACTTTCTTACATATCTATTTTTAATAATTTGATAATGATAAAAATTTACAATAATATTTTCTTATGACAGTAACAATAATTCAAATATAAGGCTGCCATCAAAAACTCCTATTACCTTCCAAAACTACTTTCTGATTTTTTTAAAGGGTTAATAGTTGTTCACCCTGATTTAAGAATTTATGTAACAAGAATTAAAAAAATATATGGGCATCAAAAGCTAAGTAATATACGTGTGTGTGTGTGTGTACATACAAAAAAGTACCTTCCACATTAAAGATTAATTTAACTAACACTGTCTTGTATATTTTCTATCCCAAAAATAGTACTTTAATTTTAAGACAGAATGTCAATAGGGTTCACTGAAATAATAGAAAATAAATGAATGCTAAATAATTACTAAGGAAGTTTTATTTATGGAAATGAATAATTCAGTGTTTTGCAAAGTAAAATCAAATAGCAGCTGCTTTGCTGATATCAATATAACTTAGAACTTTCTCAAAAAATCAACAGACTTTCAAACTGAAATCATTAAATTCTTCTGCCAAAAGTAGAGAGAAATATTTTTAATATTTTCATTATTCCAACTTATATTTGAAGAGTAAAGTTTCATGACATTAATGTAACACCAATGTACCCTCTCCTAAATAGCATTAGGCAGGTAGTCAACACAAAACTATAGACTGTGAGCCTTTATCAAGGCATTTACTTTGACTACAGAACTAGGGAACATGTCAGTTCAAAATCAATCAATAATTATTTATTAACTCAAAGGAAACAACCCCCTCCTCCCCAAGAGATTTTTGTTCTAAGACAGGAGAAAGCTACATGTAAGTCTAGACAGCAGACATTTCCATAAATACAAAGCAGTTTGGGAGGAAGAGCCAGAAGATGGAAGGGCCAGGAAAGGCATGTGCTACAGATGGTGATGAAAGAGGTTTATCTTGAAGGTAAAAATTCATACGAGGCAGAGATGATGAGGGGCTGCATTTCAGGAAACATGGACCAAGAGGACTCCTGGGTTCCATGATGTGGGGCCCAGCTTATGTCTCCCATTTCAGGGTGAACCTGTGTCTTGACTCTCAGGGGGGCAGCTGCAAGTCCTCTGGTCTCTAAGTGTCTTTTGTTACTCTGAGTTTCAGCTCTTGGGCTCATCAAACAGGCTCTCCCCTCCCAAAGGCTATGGAGAAATGAGCAGAACGCTGCTCCTCCAATGAGCAGGCCAACACCTCTTAGTTGGTGGAGGAACTCCTGAGCCACTGCACTAGCTAAGGGAGTCCGAGTTCTCCCAGGGCTAGGATTCAGTCTACTGCTCTGCTAGTTGGAGGGCTTGCTAGGCTATGATTCAGTCTGTTCTTCTGACAGTTTCTGGTGGTCCCCCTCTCAGACCATCCATTTACCCCTTGCATCCCTCTGGGGATGTGGCCCCCCAAAGCCTGAACAGCGGTGCAAAAGTCCCCTTCACTCCCAAGATCAACCCTCCTTAGCATGCCAGTGAAGGCAAACAAGAACAGACGTGCCTACCATCTCCTGTGTCCACACCCCTGCCTCTCTTCTGCCTGTCTATAAAAGTGGCAGCGGCAGCAACACCACCCATGGACTTTGTGCTACATTCTGGTCAGGAGCAAAAGCTCACTGTCGTCCTGCACTGATACCGACAGACTAAATATTCAAGAATCCTTTGAGCAGAACTTCATTGGACTTTTGCATGGCTCAGCAAAGTGCAAACAAAATCCCTATCTGACTGGCTGAAGACACCATAGCAGCCCAGGAAAGATACATTGCCTCATGAATGTGGTTCCCTTTGCCTGATCCTGCATCTGCCCTCCAATTCCACTCCAGTCAAATGTTTATAATTAGGCCCAATAATATAGGTTGGAGTTTTAAGAAGAAATGAAGTATACTTGAATTTACAGAACTGACAAATTAGGGAGCAATTGTGCCTAAAACAAAAGGAATTCTTTTCCTTACATAAAAATTCACCAATCAGTTCCTTTAAAAATGTCATTTTTCTAAATCAAGAATCACATCAAATCAGAGTAAGAAGGGCTATCATATCTCATCTGCTTTTCTATTGTTCATCCAAACTTTGTTGAAAAACTTGGAATGATGAGCAAATTATTTCCTAGAGTAGCCTATACAGGTTTTGGACAACTCCGATTATTCAAAAGTTTTTCCTCACATCAACCTGATAAAAATGATACTTGATTACTTCCAATTATGACGTCCTATGATAACTAAGACAATGATAATAGTTTATTTACATTTTTAATGTTTTAAAATTTGAAAAGCGTTTTACATAAAATTGGACAGTACAACAATCCTTAGAAAAGGGGAATGAAGGTATTTCTCTCATTTTATTTCAATTTTTATTTATTTGTGATTTGTTCAGTTGGAGGTAACTACTCCTTGACATTTAAAACAAAGCATTGCCCAATCTAAGCACAAGTTGCTGTGACAGAAAAATGCATCACTTTGGGATCCAGCTTTTAGTGATGACCTCTCTCTGAACCTGTCAAGGCTGAAAGAACTGTACTGGAAGTGTTTTTAGCTGGACAGACTGAAAAACAGGGACAGCTCCATCTCTTACTCTTTTTTTATGTCAATTATTATTAAATATTAGAAAGTCTACCAGAAATAAATTCCAAATGAAGATGGATTGTCTCTGCACTTGTTAGCTTATCTGTAAAATGAGAAGGCCAGACTATGACTTCTAATTTTCCTTTCAAAACAGTGAGGAAAATTAAATGAGGAAATAGGAATCTTGTATTTACAGACAAGTTTTAAGTAATACCTTCACTCCTCCCCACCCCATATATATAGATATATATCTCGAAGTAAACTAGGGCTGTGAGTCAGTAGAATAATTTTCATTTACAAAGGATAGCAAATTAAAATGTAACAAAAGTTGCTTATTATAGGTGAGATAATTTAAATGGTTTCTAAAGAGAGGATGTGAAGAAAAACTTCAAATGGATTCACTTGGAGTATACGGATTGGGTTCTTCCACTCTTAATTAGTGGTTATTGTAAAGATTCCTAAAGAGCAAATGTAGTTATCAGTAAAAACAGGGAGACAAATTGGACTGATCTTGTCATTAGTTTTCAGGTAAATCTGGAGTTTAGCACAGAGGGGCAACAAGAAAATATGCAAGGCCACACAGGGAAGAATCTAGAATCCTGAAACAGAAAATGGAATGGAACCAAAATCACTCCACCTGAAGAACCCACTTTCCTAAGAGTATTTTGGGTGCAGCCAAGTGGGAAGTGGCACCTTCACTCATTGAATTCTGGAGCTTCTTTTTTAAACAAAATTAACACAGTAAGTGATGCATCTCATAGGATGAGTCATGAGTTCATCCAATATCCAATAATCCTTGGAAGGGGGATCCACGGGATGGGGGATGCAAAGACCACCCAACACTGAAATGCCAAAGTTCTCAATATAATTCTACACCTTGAAGCATGCTTTCCTATCTAAAAGCAGAAGAAGGTGACATGATTAACAGCTCTAGGTTAAAACAAGAAGGTAACTTCTTTTAAAGTAGGTATGCCTGAAATAATTTGGATCAAAATTTAGTGTTTCTTTGGAGTTCTGTTACAATTCATAAGCTGAATTATATTTTTTTTATTCAAAAGCTTTTTATAACACTTTCTAGTTTTGATTTTTCTGCTTATCATCTAAATGATGTGACAGTTTCCTGGCTTCTTAAAGTACATCTTGTGCTTTGGACTTCCCATCAAGATGAAGAGTCCTCTTAATCCACTTCACATCTTAAATAATGACCACTGGCCTCAGGGTTTTTTGTTTTGTTTTGTTTTGTTTTGTTTTGTTTTTGTTTTTTAGATTTTTGCAAGGCAAATGGAGTTAAGTGGCTTGCCCAAGGCCACACAGCTAGGTATTTATTAAGTGTCTGAGGCTTGATTTGAACTCAGGTACTCCTGACTCCAGGCCTGGTGCTCTATCCACTGCACTACCTAGCTGCCCCTGGCCTCAGTTTTAAGAAAGAGAACACAGGCACTAACTTACTTTAAAGAATTTCTCAAAACATTTCTTTAAGATTATTTAACATTCATATTTAATATTATATCTAAATTATTTTGGGGGACAACTGTGATTTTAAAAAAGTTTATGTCATCTACTGAAAACATCACAAATCAGAAGTAAGAATTTGTTTTGGTACATAACTTGTGTAATTCTTGGGCATATGTTAGTTAACATTAAATTGGATAATTATTTGATGAATGAGTCCAATTATTTGTTTCCACAAGCTGACATTCACACATACCAACAATGTGTATGAATAAATAAGAGCAATTGAGTGAAAATATGAATTTATGCATTTGGGTCCAAATAATTCAAAGGTATCATTTTAAAATCATATAATATATCACACATCTTACTAAATTGGGAGTTTTATCCAAAGAAAGAATTATGTTACTACTTTCACCCTCCTGACCTTCAAAGAGTTCTCACTTAACCTTCTATCAAAGCAAACCAAATAACCCATGAATTTTCCACTAGTGATAACCCATTAAATAAAGTGTAATTTAAAATGTTAGTAAGAAATGTTATAAGATAGTTAATACTTACTTCACTATATCTTTCTTTAAAACTAATTTCAGTGGGTAATTCCAGGGCAGAAAGAAGTGGTCATGAAGGAGAAAGGGCACCTTCTAATTGTGTAAGATCCAGAGCACAAAACATGGTGATTCTTTTTTTCCTTTCCTTTTTATTTTTTTTGCAAGGCAATGGGGTTAAGTGGCTTGCCCAAGGCCACACAGTTAGGTGATTATTAAGTATCTAAGGCCAGATTTGAACTCAGGTACTCCTGACTCCAGGGCCGGTACTCTATCCACTGCACTACCTAGCCGCCCCAGAACACGACAATTCTAACATAAAGTCTAAAGTCAAGAAATGGGCTGAAAAACTGAGCAAGATATAAAAACAAAAATGAAAACAAAATCTGACTATAAAAAGCTACTATGGTAAAAGGGAAGCTCAAGATAATATTCAGAAAAAAATGATTTGAATATATATATATATATATATACACACACACACACATATATATATACACACACTCAAATACCATCTACATAATAAATTCATACATATATACCAGAGACATATACATATACAGTGTCAATGGAAAAATGCAGAATGGATGCAAGTTCAATGAAAATTCCTAGAAGAGATAAAGAGGTTTTTTAAAAGCCAAAAAATGATTTTTAAAATCAAGAAAGAACAACAGAGGAAAATTGGGGAAAGAAATGAGAGCAAAGCAAGAAAATTATTAAAAGAGAATTAACTTGGTAAAAGAGGCACAAAAGGGAGCCAATATGGTGGAGTAAAGTCAGGGACTCATTCAAGTTCTCCCTCAAACCTCTCCAAATACCTTTAAATAATGATTCTAAACAAATTCTGGAGTGGCAAAACCCACATAAAGATTGAGTGAAACAATTTTCCAGCCCAAGATAACTTAGGAGATTGATAGAATGGGTCTGCTGTACTGGGGTGAGAGAGGACCACCAAGAAGAGCAGTGATGCCAGAGCAAACTGGCCCCAGCAATCTAGGAACAGGCCATGAAGGCAGTGGGTCAGTGGCACACTGGCAGTTTCCAGACCTCTCTGCCCAGAGACTGCCAAGGACAATCTGTTAAGATCAACAGGAAAAGTCCACCACACTGGGGTGAGAGTGGAGCACCAGCCAGCCCAGCCTCATCAGGGCAGACTAATAGATCAGGAGCAGGCCTTGGAAGGCACTGAATCATCAGAAGCAGTTGCTTCCAAAGCTCTCAGTCCATGGATGGGCATGAGAAGGTCAGAAGGCAGGACTCTTGCTTTGCCATACTCAGATCTGGTCCCAGTCTTGGGTCTTGGTCCCAATCTTGGGTCTTAGTCCCATGGAAAAAAGCAAAATAACAGAGCCTGCCCCCTGAAGCAGGGGACTCTCCTCACAGTTCCCCAGCAGAAATGAGGGCTTGTGGTCACCTACAGATCAGAGCTCAGGCCAGGAGAGCAGTTAAAAACCTCTCCTTAGATCATAAGACCTTAGAAGAAGAGAAAACTTACAGGTCCCTAGAAGTATCTCTGAAAATAGCTACCAAAAAAAACCCACAAAACCTTGGGACAGTGCTCCCACTACCCTGGAAGCAGAGCCCCATCTTAACAAAGAATTAAAATCAAGTCATAAACTAGGAAAATGAATAAACAACAGAAGAAAAAAATCTGACCAGAGACATAAGGAAGATCAAAAAAAAAATTAGAAGAAAAAGAAGTCAAAGCTTCTACACTCAAAGCCTTCAAGGAAAATATTAATTAGTTTCAGGACAAGGAAGAGTTCAAAAAGGAGTCTGAAAATCAACTAAGGGAGGTAAAGGAAAAACTGGGAAGAAGAATGAGAGTGATGCAGGAAAATCATGAAAACTGAGTCAGCAGTTTGATGAAAGATATACCAAAAAAAAAAAAAATAACACTCAAGAAAATATCATCTTAAAACCAGACTGGGTCAAATGGAAAAAGAAAAAGCCAGTGAGTAGAAGAATGCCTTAAAAAGCAGAATTGGTCAAATGGAAAAGGAGATACAAAAGCTCAATGAAAAAAGTAATTGCTTAAACTATAGAATGGAGCAAAGGGAAACTGATGACTCTGTGAGAAATGAAGAAACAGGAGGCACAAAAGATACTAAAAAAAACTCCTTATAAAATTCAAACTGATCAAACAATAAAATGAGATATTAAAATCTCCAAAAAAAAAAGTTCCCCCCAAATTAGAACTGGTCAAAAGGAAACTTATGACTCCATGAGAACTCAAGAAAGAATAAAAACAAAGTCAAAAGAATGAAAATATGAAATATCTTGATGGAAAAAGTAAGCAACTTGGAAAATAGAATGAAGAGAATTAATTTAAGAATTTTTAGACTAACTGAAAAAAAAGATCAAAAAAGATCCTACATACTATATTTTAAGAAAATTATCAAGGATACTATCCCAATATCTTAGAACCAAAGGCCAAAATAGAAAATGAAAGAACTTATTGGTCACTTTTTGGAAGAGATTCCAAATTTCCCCAATTTCCAAGCTTCCAGGTCAAGGAAAAAAAATGCTTCAAAAGACCAGAAAGAAATTTTTCAAATATCAGGGAATCACAAACAGGATCAAATATTTAGAAGCTCACACTCTTAAGGGGTAGCAGGCTTGGAATGATATTCTAGAAGGCAAAGGAACTAGGATTACAGGCAAGAATAACCAACCCCTCAAAACTCAGTATAATCCTTCCAGAGGAAATGGCCATTTAATGAAATAGAGAACTTCTAATCATTCCTGATAAAAAGAACAGTGCATAGAAAATCTGCCATTCAAACATAAGAGTCAAGAGAAGCTGGCAAAAGGTAAATGAGGGAGAAATTATAAAGAATGTGAGGCTAAATTGTTTCTATTCCCCAAAGAAAAGATAATACAAGCAACCCATAAAAACTTTATCAAGATTAGGATAACTGAAAGTAGTCTTACTTAGACAGAGGTATGGGTATGAGTGTGTTATGTTGGGATTCTCTCAAAATAAAAATGGAAGATAAGAAGTAAGGATGCACTGGGAGAAGGGGCAAATAAGATGAATGGATGAGAGGAGCAGGCAATACTTGAACTACACTCTCATCTGAACTGGTTGAGAGAGAGAGAGACAGACAATAACAGAGAGACAGTTGGGTAAAATAATTCATCTTACCCCACAGGAAAGACAGAAAGGAAGGGACTAAGAGAAAATGGCGGGGGGGGGGGGTTGTAATGGAGTAATGATAAGAAAGAGGATATACAGACAGTTCTTGCTTTATGTAAATGGATCATTTTATACCGATTTCTAGGCAAAATGATTTTTACATAATGTTAATTTTCCCACAGACATGGGGAAGGGAAGGAACTGAGAAATAATAGCGCTGCATGCCTGTGAAAGGAGAGGTCAGCACATGATTCAAGGATATGAAGAGGCTGAACGTGGACACAGACAGAAGAAGACAGGTAGCACATGAGTCTGAGGGACAGACACATGGTGTCCAAACAAAAACAGTTGGAAAACAGACAGGCAGTTGGTTGGAGCAAGGCAAAGATTTCCTTTCTTTGAACCAGAGGTCTTGAACTAAGCCTCCGATCGGCACAGCCAGCAGTAGTTTCTGCACATAACCATTCTTCTTTCTTCTGGATTTTTTAGATTTTGGGGGCATTTTCTTTTGATGGGGGAGGGAGTTGGGGGAGGTTGCAGAGTGCCAAGCCAAGGAGCAGGAGTGAAGAGAGCACAGTACTGTTCAGGAAAGTTAATATATAGGTGGGGGGGTTGTTTGTTTTTTGGAATGTTTTTTGGAAAGCAGGCCTGTGGAGCCTCCTGGCAGCTACTCCCTGAGCACTCAACCCATGGAAAGTAAGTGAAGGGAGACAATTAAGATCTTATTCTCTGTTCCTGGGACAGGACTCTGGGACTTGCCCACATTCAGACCCTGGTCACAGTCTGGGGCCCCAGAGGGGTGAGCTTGCGGCCATTCAACAGACCAGGAGAGCAGTCAGAGCCTCACATACTGAGGTCCTTGTGGGGGTATCCCAATAATACTCAAAAGCTCAGGAAGCAATCCCTAAACTGGGTACCAGGTCTTTCAGAATTCTTTACATAAAGTCAAATTTCCATAATGCAAATTTACATAAAGTGAGAACTATCTATTAAGAGAAGCAGTAGTGAGAAGCAAAAAAAAAAAAAAAAAAAAAAAACTGAAGAGAACAAAAAAAAGAGAAAAATAAAGAAAATAGAATGAAGGAAAACATAAAATTATCAATCATAACTGTGAATGTGAATGGAATAAATTCCCCCATCAAGTGGAAGAAAATAATATGCTGTATTGGAAAACAGAATCCAAAAATATGTTGTTTTCAAGAAATATACTTGAAAAAAAAAGACAGTTCAAATGAGGAGTTGGAACAGAATCTAGTATACTTCAGCTGAAGTACAAAAGGAAGGAGTAGAAATCATAATTTCACACAAAGTAAAAACAAAGCTGATATTGAAAGAAATAAGGAAACTACATTATCCTAAAAGGTGTTATAGACAATGAAGTAATATAAAGACTAAACACAAATACACCTAAAGGTATAGCATCCAAGTTCATGAAGGAAAAGTTAAATGAACTACAGAAGGAAATAGTAAAACTACACTAACTAGTAGGGGACCTCAACTTTTCCCCTCAGACCTGGATAAATATAATAATAAAATAAATGAGACATTAAGTAGCGGAATAGAATTTGAAAAAAGTTAGATGTGATAGACCTAGTTAGATGTGATAGACCTTTGGAGAAAACTGAATGGAAATAGAAAGGAGTAGATCTTTTCTCAGTTATAGATGGTACCTTCACAAAAACTGACCATCTAGTAGGTCATTTAAAATATCATAAACAACTGCAGAAAAGTAGAAACCTAAATGAACTCATTTTGCATTAAACTGCAATAAAAATTATGATAACTCAAGACTGGTTGAATTTACAAGCAAACAACTGAAAAACAAATAAAAATTCCAATACTATTGTAAATTATTAGGAAAAAAACAAGTAAAAGACCCCTACCAAATTCCTTCTATAACACAAATATGGTTTTTAATACCCACACCAGTAGAACAAAAATAGAGAAAGAAAATCATAAACTAATATCCCCAACAAATACAGGTACAAAAAAAAATACTAGCAAGGAGATTACAGCAAGTTATCTCTTCCACATTTCAATGATTCCCAATGAGGTTTCATTATGTCATAGATCGGGTATAAGAAAGTAAATAAAAATTTGAGAGGAATTTTTCGGAAGTTGCAGACAAAATGCATTTTTTTTATATGCCCTGTCTCCTCCATTAGAATGTAAGCTCACTGAGAATAAATAATGTTTCATTCTTTGTGACTGAATACCTAGCACACAGTGACTGGAACAGACAAGATGCTTAATAGACACTTACTGACTGACTAAACAATACTGCAATTTTTATACTATTCTTGTGGATAAGATGGCCAAATAAGTTGGTTACATTTGCAATTGAATGAACAACAATACCACAAATATGGGGATAACCTAAAAGGATACTGGAACCATGAAACTATTTTTAGATCTAGCCTGATTTAATATTTTTATCAACAAAAACATTTGATCAGAACTCAAATTATATTAAGGTAAGAGGAACAGATAGCTAATATGACAAAAAGCAAAATCAAAATATTGGAATGCTCAGTTGAAACAATATCAAATCCAACTCAACAATGGAAAATTCAAAGTCCTATAATAAGATTCAAAAAATAAATTACATAAATATGGGTGGGTAATATTGATTGATAAGAAAACAAACAAGATCTCAGTATTGTAAAAAGCATAGATTCTTAATCAAAAGAAGTACTGGTAGCATTATGTTCTGTCCTAGTCAAATCCCTTATAGAGTATCATGATCAATTCTGCATAGCACAATTAAAGAGGGACACTGATCAAATATATATGTGTAAAATTGTAACTGGAGATGACAAATTGAAGGTTTTATACCAAGTTGCATAAAGAACACTTAAAAGAACTCAATGTTAAACTTGAAAAAACAAAACAAAAAAAGGGAGAAAAAATAACTTATCAAATATTTGAAAGATTGTCACAGAAGAGAAAGTAGTCTATTTTATTCAAAAACAATGATGCATTTAAAGTGCTTTAAAGGGGGTGGGGTAAGATGGTGGCAGGAGATCAGCCTCTCTTAGGATGTATCCTCTCCAAAATATTTTAAAAACCTTAAAATTATGACTCTAACTAAATTTTTGAGAGACAGAACCCACAGAAAGATCCAGTGAGGCAATTCTCCAGCCCAATGCAACCTAGAAAATAGTGGGAAGGCTCTGTTTCATGGGGTTGGAGGGGCAGTAGCACAACAAAGGAGCTTCAGCCTTCCAGGAACAGCCCCAGGGAGCCTTGGAAATACAGCTCCTAATAGCAGAAACAGTTTCCTAACCTGCCACCCCAGGGAGCACCAAGCACAACTTGGAAGATCAGCAGGTTGACCTCTGCCAAAGGGAGTGTGAAGCTCAGGCCCTCCTCAGTGCAGCCACAGTCCTCAGAGCAGCCCAGATCCCAGGAAACAGAAGCAGGCCTGTGGAGCCTCCTGACAGCTGCTCCCTGAGCACTCAGCCCATGGAAAGTAAGTGAAGGGAGACTATTAAGGTCTTATTCTCTGTCACTGGAACAGGACTCTGGGACTTGCCCACATTCAGACCCTGGTCACAGTCTGGGGCCCCAGAGGGGTGAGCTTGTGGCCATTCAACAGACCAGGAGAGTAGTCAGAGCCTCACATACTGAGGTCCTTGTGGGGGTATCCCAATAATACTCAAAAGCTCCAGAAGCACCCCAAAGCCAGGCACAGGCATGAGTAAACAGAAAAAAAAAGGAACTTGACCACAGACAATGAATTTAAACCCACAGAGAATCAAACTACACAATCTGAAGATGAGAAAGTCCAAACTTCTGCAGTTAAAAACTTCAAAAAATATAGAAGTTGGGCTCAGCCAATGACAAAGTTCAAAAAAAGATTTTGAAAATCAAGATCGGGAGGAAGAAGAAAAATTGGGAAAAGAAATGAGAGAGATGCAAGAAAAACATAAAAACAAAGTCAGCAGCTTAGTCAAGGAGATCCAAAAAATTCTGAAGAAAATAACATTAAAAACTAGTTTAGGTCAAATGAATAAGACAGTTCAAAAAGTTATTGAGGAGAAGAATGCTTTAAAAAGCAGAATTGACCAGATGGAAAAGGAGATAAGAAAGCTCTCTGAGGAAAACAAATCCTTCAGATGTAGAATGGAGCTAAAGGAAGCTGATGACTTTGTGAGAAACCAAAACACAATAATTCAACACAAAAGAATGAAAAACTAGAGGAAAATGTGAAAAAAACTCATTGAAAAAACAACTGATCTGGAAAAACAGATCCAGAAAAGATAACTGAAAAATTATTGGGCTACCTGAAATTCTTGATCAGGAAAAGAGCCTTGAATTTATTTTTAAAGAATTTCTATAGGAAAATTGCCCTACTATCCAAGAAGCAGAGGGTAAAATAGAAATTGAGAGAATCCACTGATCTCCCCAAGAAAGAGATAAAAAAAAAAACAATCCCCAGGAATATTATGGTCAAATTCCAGAACTCCCAAGCCAAAGAGAAAATATTACAAACAGCCAGAAGGAAGCAATTCAAATATCATGGAGCTGTAGTCAGGATCGCACAGCACTTAGCAGCAACTACATTAAGGACTCATAGAGATAGTAATATAATATTCCAGAAGGCAAAAGAGCTTGGAATGTAACCAAGAATCAACTGCCCAGCAGAACTGAACATCTTCTTCCAAGGGAAAAGATTGGCTTTCAATGAAACACAGGAATTTCAAATGTTCCTGTTGAAATAACCAGAGCTGAACAGAAAGTTTGATCTTCAAGTACAGGACCTCAGGTGAACCATAGAGAGTAGAGGAGAAGGGTAAAATATGAGGGACTTAATGATGATGAACTGTGTGTATTCCTGCATGGAAAGATGATACTGATAATACTCACATGAACTTTCTCATTTAATAGAGCAGGTAGAAGGAGCATATATAGAAGAGACATAGGAGAGGACTGAATTTGAAGATATAATATACTATAAAAATGGAGTCAATGGGTGAAAGGGAAATGTACTGGGAGTAAGAGAAAGGAGAGGTAAAAGGTTAAGATATCTCATGTAAAAGATATTTCATGTAGCTTTTGCAATGGTATGGAAGGGAGGAAGGCAAGGGTGGATGAGGGAGCCTTCATTCTCACTGGAAATGGCTCAGAGAGGAAACAACATACGCACTCAATAGGGTATAGACATCTAGAGAAAAAAAGGAGAGAAGGGGGACGGGGGATGTGAGTGATAGAGGAGAGAGTAGATCATAGAAGAGAATAGTCAGATACAACACAGTTTCTTTGTTACTTTTTGCAAGGTGGTGGGATTGGGTGGCCTGTCCAGGACCACGGGGCCTAGTGGTTGCTGGGTCTCTGGGGTAGGATGTACCAGGGCCAGTGCTCTGTCTGCTGTGCCACTTGGCTGCTCCATTGCACATTTTTGAAAAGGGACAGAGTGAAAGGAGAGAGAAAATATAATAGATGGTAGTGGAGAGGAATGGAAGGAGGGAATTACAAGCAGCAACAGCAACTGTGGAAAACTATGGAAGCAACTTCTATGATGGACTTATGATAAAGAATGTGATCCACCTAAGTCAGAGCTGATGGTATCAGAAAAAAATAAAGTGCTTTATAAATCTTAAGATACTATATAATGAAGATTTATTGTCACTACTCCAAAACACAAAAGAAAAATCAATAGGTAGAAGTTACAGGAAGCAGATGGATACATCATGAATGTTACTGTCTTAAGTATTCCTAATTAGAGAGAAAATACCCCAAAATAGAAAAAGAACAGAAAAGAAAATAACAAGTCAAAATATTTCAGAAAGACAGATTAACCAAAAACAAAACGAAGGGAAGATAAAACACATCTAGAGGAGCAAATCTTTGACTATTAAATTTCACTGCTATGTAGCTTTACAACTTTTTTTTTTTGTTTTGCAAGGCAATGGAGTTAGGTGACTTGCCCAAGGGCACAAAGCTAGGTAATTATTAAATTTCAGGCCAAATTTGAACTCAGGGCCGGTACTCTATCCACTATACCACCTAGCTGCCCCCACAAACTTTTTTAATGCAATTTTCTTTATTTTTTCCAATTGCATATAAGCATAGTTTAAGTCATTTTTGTGCAAGTTTTTGAGTTCCACATTTTTCTCCCTCCCTTCCTTACCCCCCCCCACAGCAAGCAATCTAACGAAGGTTATATGTAAACAACTATGTTAAACATATTTCCATATTAGGCATTTTGTGAAAGAACCAGAACAAAAGTTAAAAGCCATGAGAAGAGCAAACTTTCAAAATTGATTTACTTTGTTCGGCATTCAGAATCCCTAGTTCTTAATCAGGGTGTGGATGGTCCATCATAAGTCTCTAGAACTATCATTGCATTGTACTGCTGAGAAGAGCTAAATCTATTATAGTTGCTCAAGACACAATGTTGCTGTTAATGTGTACAAGCTTTTCCTGGTTCTGCTCACTTAACTCTGAATAAGTTCATGCAAGTCTTTTTTGAAATCCTCTGGCTCATGGTTTCTTATAGAACAATAGATCCTCAACACAAACTCAATCAGAATATATTAATGTTTGTCAAAAAAATACAAACCTAAATCTCTAAAAAAAGCATGCTAAAGTTTCTTAAAATATAAAAATATTCCTCAAAATATATACACTTATACTTTATGAAATACAACTCAAATTTTAAACATGTTACAATTTTAAAAAATCACATCATGATCATTTTGAATTAAAAAGATTAGTTGGAAGACCTGAGTTCTAGAATCCCTGCTTTGCTAATAACTCTTTATATATGATGCAAATCACCTATTTCTGTATGACTGTTTCATCACCTTGTAATTGCATTAGATCTCTTAACTTTCCTTCCACACTAAAATTCTAAGATTCTGTGAAATAAATAGCTATTTGGAAAGCAATTAAATGATTCTCTTCAACACCCGTTAAAAATATTTCACAAATAATGTTACAGTTGTAGTACTAAAGGAAGCAGAAATGGAATTAATACCAATTCTACCACAGCAACTATGGTTGCCTAACTCTATGTTAACTTATAAAAGCATTTCAATAGTGTACCATTAGAACCTAGTTTCCCCTCCATTTTCTTTGGTTGTATTTAATAAGGAGAATAATTAACCAGGCATAATAATAACCTGAATATAAATTTAAGGTGAAGCTGGAATTGTTTTCTATCAGCATTTAAAAACTTATCTCCTTAAGTTCGAAGTAGACATGTTGTCCCAAAATGAAGATGACAAATCTGAGATGACCCTTTAAAAAAGTAAGCATTCCACTTTATTTCTACCATAAGATGGAGATAAAAAAGATGAATTTCCATTCTTCAAAAAAAAGTTACTTTGAAATCAAATATTTAAAACCACCTACTGCAGCCTGCTATCCAAGAAGGCTATATAAAGTAAATACCCAAAAAATAAGTTTCAGAGAAAAACAAGTCACATGCAGTCACAACAAATTTCTGTGATTTATAAAATATTCTTTTAAAATAAAAGAAATGGCAAGTTAAGGCTAGATACTCACTTTTGAGCTTCTATCAAAATAGAACAAGGAATTCTAATGGTAGTATGTTACAGAATTCTGTAACATATTTAGATTTAGCTATTTAGATATTAGGGTTTAAATTTAGATATTAGGGGATAGCTAGGTAGCACAGTGGATAGACCCTGGAGTCAAGAGGACCTGAGTTCAAATCCAGCCGCAGACACTTAAATAACTACCTAGGTATGTGACCTTGGGTAAGTCACTTAACCCCCAATGCCTTGCAAAACCCCCCAAAAAATTAAATAAAATTTAGATATTAGGATTTAAATATGTATCTATTATCACAGTTTTGTCAATTTTACATTTTTAAAAATAAAGACTAATTTTTCTACAAAGAATGAGCTGGTGTTTATAGTGACAGACAAAACAGTTGAAATTTCAGTTTAGTATGTGAAAAAAATAAGGGTATTCTAAATAACTGAGAAGACTCATGATTTGGGTATTGTCCATTATCATAACGTAAAATTAAAATTTTATTTCTAAATAAGGTTAGCAAACATTTTTTCATTAAAATTGCTATATGAAATTTTTACAACATCCTTCAGAAGAAAAAAGTAAAGGCCTAATGTACCAAAACACTCCTTGTAGAAATATTTTAAAAACATCCAAATGTTCCATGTCTGATATATAAATATATTCAAGTATTCAAATCATTATCTATATATGGGCCACAAAGGTAATAACCATTCTTCCTATTAATTATGTTCAAAAGTTAAGAGTTTACCTCAAAAATAAAATAAGAATTGCTCTTTCCAACAAAATAGAAATGTCCTAATTCAGCAATGAGACAGCTGTCATCGTGCAACAGAGACAAACAGATCTTAGATGATGAAAGGTTACAAATTGTGGCAGGGAACTAACAGCAAAAACTTTTAAAGTAGGCTAAAATTTGCTTCAAAGGAGGATCTTGATTAAAGTGACAAAATCAAAAGGTGAAGATCTCTTTCATAACAATTGTTTGTATTGGCCTTATTAAAATACAAGGAGGTCATCTAAGGGAGGCTGTCCTTGGGTTTTCTCGAGAAGGGAGTTTTCTGGTGAAACAGGAGAGGAAAGAGATTAGGGATGGAAATGACTAAAGAGGATTTAACTCTTGAAAACATATGATATGATTGGGTTTGGAAGCAGGTTAAATAATAAGCAGATGAAAAACAATGAAGTTCAGAATTAGCTATGTCATACTACTGAAAATGTGTGTGGTATGCACACAGCTTGTTCAATAAACATTTATTTCCACTGAACATAGTTTATCAGCAAAGTTCTTTCTAGTCATCTTTCAACTTGTAGTGCAGTTTCTTTTTGTGTTGTGCTAAAAAAGAACCCCTAGAGGGCAACTAAGCATCAAGCTCTACTTAAATAAATATATTGGTTTCTTATCTTGTTTAGAAATGACAGCTGATATTTTCTGAAACATTTCATTTAAAACAAGCACTAGATGTTATCAGTTCTTTCTTGATTTATTTCTCATATGAGTTATGTAAACTATAAAATAGAATATTAATTAGTTAAAAAATTTAATTCCTAGAAAATAAGGATTAAAGAAATACATATGGCCTCAAATTCACTCAGGTGTACCCTCTCCTCTCTCTGGTTCACCCCCCCTCCATAAAAACTTAATTTCTTATTTTAAGTCAGAATTACTGATGGGTAGCTAGGTCTGCCTAAAGTATTAGAATAAGCAGAAGCATAGCTCTGTGGATGTGTAGGTGTGAGTGTAGAAAGAAAGAGAAAGACAGAGGCTGGTCACTTTGTTTCTATGGTCTTGCCAAATTGCTTGGCACAACACTACAATTCAACCAATTATTTTCTATAACTCAGGAGACTATGTCATTTAGTAATGTAATATCTCATGCATGGAACTGTGGTTGGATGATACAAACCTGTAGTATTAATCAGTTTTACTTTTTTCTTCTAGACACAAACAGTATGATTTTTAGCAACAAATGATGTCAGATATCTGAAGGTCAGCTTAGCTTACTAAATAAGATGGAATGGTGAATACTGAACAAGTCTTGCAATCAGGGGAGCCTGAGTTCAAATTCAGGCTTAGACACTTGCCTTTTCCTAGCTGTGTGACCTTGGGCAAGTCACTTGACCCTGACTGACTCCCTCCAGAGCCATCACCAGTGGTCCAGCTCCAGCCATCCAGGAACAAACCGTGGGGCACCTGGTCCCTGGGGGTGCCTAGGTCCACAGCATTAGCAGCTTCCAGACTTAGCACAGGAATTGCCAAGGATAATTGGAAAGGTTAGCAGGAAAATTGCTGTACAGAGTGAGAGCGGAGTACAGTCCAGCACAGACCTCAGTGTAGACCCAGACCCAGGAGACCAGGAGCAATCCTGGGGAGCCACCCAGCAGCTTCTTTCAGAATGTTCATCCCACAGACAGTCAGGGGGTTGGGGATGATCATAGGAGTCTCTCTCTCTCTCTCTCTTTTTTTAAGTTTGTACAAGGCAATGGGGTTAAGTGGCTTGCCTAAGGCCACACAGCTAGGTAATTATTAAGTGTCTGAGGTCAGATGTGAATTCAGGTACTCCTGACTCCAGGGCTGGTGCTCTATCCACTGCACCAACTAGCTGCCCTTCGCAGGAGTCTCTTTGCAGTCACCAAGGCAGGACTCAGTGGCTTTGTCCTTATGTAGATCCAAGTCTCAGTCTAGGCTCCAATCTCAGGAAAAGGAGCAGAAGAACAACAGATCTGACTGCCTTAGCAGAACAGGGACCCTCCTCACAGCTCCAGGGCAGAGGGGAGTGCTGGTGGTCACCCACAGACCAGAGCACAGGCTGGGAGAGCAGTCATGGCCTTTCATAAGACCTTGGAAGAATTGAGAACTTGCAGATCCCTAAGGGGATCCCTGAAAACAGCTACAAAAACCCTGAAATGTTTAGGACAGTCCATCCTCCACCCTGGAAGCAGAGCCCCACCTTAATAAAGAGATAAAATCAAGTCCTATTTTGGGGAAATGAGTAAACAACAGAAGAAAAAAATCTGACCATAGACAATTACTTTGGTCCTTATGGAGGATCAAAATACACATTCAGAACATAACAAAGTCAAAATTTTGTATCCAAAGCCTCCAAGAAAAATATAAATTGGTTTCAGGCTATGGAAGAGCTCAAAAAAGACTTTGAAAATCAACTGAGAGAGGTAGAGAAAAAATTGGGAAGAGAAATGAGAGCAATGTGAAAAAAATCATAAAAACCAAAGTCAGCAGCTTGGTGAAGGAGAAACAAGAAAATAGTATCTTAAAATCCAGTTTAGGTCAAATAGAAAAAGCAGTCCAAAAGGCCAATGAGGAAAATGCCTTAAAAAAGCAGAATTAAAAAGATGGAAAAGGAGATACAAAATATAAAAGGTCTATGAAGAAAATAATTCTTTAAAAATGTAGAGTGGAGCTAAGGGAAAGTGATGACTTTATGAGAAATAAGAAATAATAAAACCAAACCAAAAGAATGGAAAACCAAAAGAAAATGCGAACTATCTCATTGGAAATTGACCTGGAAAACTGGAGAGATAATTTAAAATGTACTGGACTACCAGAAAGTCATGACAAGGAAAAGAACTTAGACTTCATTTTTCAAGAAATCTCCAAGAAAACTAGCTATGTGGCCTTGGGCAAGCCACTTAAACCCCATTGCCTTGCAAAAACCTTTAAAAAAGAAAAAAAAAAATGACTCAGAGAGGGAATAACATACACACTCAATTGGGTATAGAAATCATGTTACCCTAGAGGAAAATTGGGGGGGGGGGGGGGGGGGGCGGGGGGGGGTGTAAGTGAGAGAAGAAAGGGAAGATCATGGGAGAGGGTAGTCAAGACATTCTGTCTGAATACAGACTGAAGCAATTTTTTTTCTCACTTTATTTTTCTTGAAGTTCTATTTATTTGGGGGAGGGGGGTATCGTATTTCATGGCTACACATTTTTAACCAAATAACTTACTATCTCAGTGAGGGAAGTAGAGTGGGAGGAAGGGAGAGAATTTGGAACTCAAGGTTTGTGGCAACTTGTTTTTGCATGTAGCTGGAGGGAAAAATTTTTAAATAAAATAAATTATTTAAATTTAAAATAAATAAATTTACTTTGTGGAACAAAACTTTTAAGCAACTAAAATATTTAATGAGCATGTCCTATGAATAACAAACTGATAAATAAAAGTCCCTCAGTCTTACATTCAATCTATATTTGTATTCTCATTGCTTAGTATCTGACATATAAGCACTTAATGCTTTTGACTAATTAAAAAAGAACCTGAAAACAAAAATAAATACAAGTCCCTTACCTCAAAGAACATATTATCCAAGTCATCAGACAAGACCTGAGAGGAAAACAACAATCCCAAAGAAAAGGTCAAAAGAAAAGTGCAGATGATCCCCTACTGCTAACTCTCAGTTCACCTCTGCCAACAAATCCTAGGAAGTTGCCTGGGTGGGGTCCACTTGCTCACTATCACATTGCTGCTAGGGGATAGAGGCTGAATTTTAACTCTGAGCCTGCTGATTCTAAGTGCATCATTTGCTACATCTTGTCTTATAAAATCTGATATACCTGTTTAAAATCAGTCTCAGTGCTTCCTCTATATGTCAATCTTTAAAACTTCTTTAAATGGGTAATAAAAAGAAGCAACACTGCTCCTATGGAAGGGCAGTTAACTCTTAGAAGGCAATCTCCAGGTCTTAGAGATTGACTTGGTAGAATCCCAATTCTTTTACTAAAAATCAAACCTCATTTGAACAATGAGGAGCAACTGGGCCAAACACACACAGTACCTTCCATGTTATAGGTACATAATCAATGTTTATCAAATGGAACAGTGGAGTAAGGGATCTAGGAGTAAAGCCCTCCATGCAAATAAGTGTTGGTTCAAGTGCCTGATTCATGAAGGTAAGCCTTGTATAACATCAGACTGTAAGACCCTCGAGAGTTAAATGGCCCAATTTATCCTCATCTTTCTCCAGATGACTAGCACAGAATTAGCAGATATTTAGTAAGTGTTTCTGAATGATGACCAACAAGCCATTAGATCCCTAACAGTTAGTTTTGTTACAGAGAAGCTTATCGAGGAAAAGCATGGGCAACATAATATATCTCTCTTGATCAGTCTTTCAAAAGGTAATCAAGTGGGCATAAATCTTCCACAATGTGTCATTAAAGATCCTTCTCAAATCCCTCCCCCAAAAAAGTAATTTTTCAATTCTATGACATAGTTGTTGTTTCACTTTATTTATTCAAAGTAATAAAAAATAAGTCAAAGATTACTGATAGAATCACATTAGGTTAATTAAAGCATTTAATAAACACTATGATACTTACATAGATTGCTTTGTGATATTAATATAAATACAAATGAGTAAAATAATCCTTGCACTTAAGTTTACATTATATATATATATATATATTTGTTTTTAGGTTTTTGCAAGGCAATGGGATTAAGTGGCTTGCCCAAGGCCACACAGCTAGGTAATTATTAAGTGTCTGAGACCAGATTTGAACTCAGGTACTCCTGACTCCAGGGCCGGTGCTTTATCCACTGTGCCACCTAGCCGCCGCCCCTACATTATATATTTTTTAAAAGATTCTGATTTTTATTTTTCAAGTAATAAGTTTGCTTTTGCTTATGCATCCCTTTCACTATCCTCTCCCAACCCCAACTTAATAAAATAAGTTTTTTTTTAAAAATCCCTCAATACGTGTTTCAGCAAAATAAATTTCTTCATTAGCTATTTCCAAAAATGTTTATCTTCTGCATTCTAAATTCATCACCTCTCTGTTCGGCAGTGAGTGACATTGCTTCACCAACTTTATTCTTTCGTAATCAGAGCTCTAAATTCTTTCAAAGTTATTTTTCTATATAGTACTCTTATAACAATATATACTGTTCTTCTCACTTCACTTTGCCAATTTTTTAAATTTTATTATTTATTTTTGACGGTCTTTTTTTTTTCAATTTAAAGTTCCAAATTCTTTCCCTCCCTCTTATCTCACCCCATCCCCCTCAGAACAGGCAAGCACTATGATATCAATTATACCTGTGAAATCATGCAAAATATTTGCATATTAACCATAAGGATGGGAGGGAGGGAGGGAGGGAAGGCAGGGAAAGCAGGAAAGCAGGAAGGAAGGGAGAAAGGAAGGTCAGTCAGAGTTCTTTATTTCTCTCTTGATAGCATTTTTTCATCATGAATCCTTTGGAATTCTCTGGGATCACTGTATGATCAGAATGCTGTCTTTCACAGGTGATCCTCATTACAATGCTGCTATGATTGTGCTCAATGATCACTTGATTCTTCTCACTTTATAACAGCTCATATAAGTCTTGCCATTTCCCCCCCTAAAAGCACCTCCCCTTCACCAAATCTGATCATACAATAATACTCTACCTTAATCATATGCCACAACTTGTTTAGTCATTCCCCAATTGATGGACATCCCAACAAAGAATTTTCAATTCTTTGATAACACAAAAAGACTTGCTTTAAATATTTTTGCATATATAGGTCCTTTTCCTTTCTCCTTGATCTGTTTGGGATACATATCTAGTATTGGTATTGCTGGGTCACAATTCCAAATTCTTCTACAGAACAGATCTCTACTCTACCTATTCATTAGTATACCTATTTTTCCTGAACCCTTCCACTATTTGTCATTTCTGGCCCAGAGTTGTTTTAATTTGCCTTTTTCTAATCAAAGTGATTTAGAGGATTTTTTTTATTGACTACAGATAGTTTTGATTTCTTCTGAAAACTGACTATTTATGTCCTTTGACCATTTATCAATTGGGGAATGGTTCTTATTTTTATAAATTTGATTTAATTATATTAAAGAAGCCTTCATCAGAGAAACTTGCAGTAATTTTTTTCTTAATATTACTTCACTGTCCATGGAACCTTTTAATAAAATGTAGTTTCCCTGTTTATTTTGCACCTTTTTTCCCCCATTTGGGCAATTATGCTTTTTAGTTTAGTTTTTTTTTTTTTAGTCTTTGCAAGGCAATGGGGTTAAGTGGCTGGCCCAAGGCCACACAGCTAGGTAATTACTATGTGTTTGAGGCCACATTTGAACTCAGGTACTACTGACTCCAGGGCCAGTGCTCTATCTGCTGCGCCACCTAGCCGCCCCCCTCTTCAATGAGTTTTTGTACCTCCTTTTCCATTGGACTTACACTACCTTCTGACAACTACCTTTGCATGTGATTGAAAAAAACATATATAAAAATAAGGGATTCTTTTCTTCAGGAAATCTTTGTGCCTCTTTTACCATTAGGTTAGTTCTATGTTTAAGTGTTATTTTCTTCAGAATTTATTTGTGCTTCATTTTCCAAGCTATTAATTCTCTTTTTGTAATTTTCTTGCATCACTTTCATTTCTTTTTTCAATTTATCCTCTACCACTCATCTCTTTAACTCTTTCTAGTATTCTTTTTCGACTAGAATCCAACTAGCATTTTTCTTTAAGGCTTTGGTTATAGCTATTTTTATATTAATTGTTCTTCTGAGTCAGTGTCTTGGTCTTGTCTTGTAGCAGCTTTTGATAGTCAAATTCTTTTTTTTGTCATTCACTCAATTTTTTGAGCCTATTTCTTGACTTTGAACTTTATGTTAAAGATGGGGTCTGTTTACCCAGGGAAAGAAAAAGCACTGTCTCAGGTTTCAGGTTTTTTTGTGCTGCTGTTTTCCAAGACAGTTCTGAGGGTCTGTAAGGTTCCAAGGTGGTATGATACAGGAAGAGGTGTAATTACTGCTCTCCCAGGCTATGATCTGAACTTTATTCAGTAAGAGCCTCTGTTCCACTGCAGCCACAAATACTCATTCTCCTCTTGACACTGAAACTGTGATCAGTGTTCCTGTTCCTTTGTGAAGGGTCACAGACACTCCATGTAACTAGGAACCACCTATGGGCAACAGAGTTCCCAATCAGTAAAAGCTATACAGGGCAAGCAATGGATCCCCTGTAATCATCTCCTGACCAGCTGTCTGACTTTCTCACCATCTCTGGCCTGAGGGCTCCCAAAGATGCTGTGGGCACATATGTATTCTTAAGAAAGACCTCTCTCAATATCACAAAATCCTCCTATTAACCACTTGAATTTTCTTAGGCCAGAAAAAATATCTCATCTTGATCCTTTCTTGGCTCTGCCATTCCCAAATTTAAGTTGAGGCATTATTTTAAAGTCATATGGAGGGGAATGCTGAGAGTTCATGATAGTGACTACACCCTTGGTCTCCCCATTTTTTCTGAAATTGACCATTTCTTCATTGTGATAAAATAATATTCCATTATAATCATATGCTGCTATGTATTCAGCCATTCCCCAATAGGATGTCCTCTTAATTAACAATTTTCAGTTACTACAAGAAGAGTCAACACAAATAATCCAAAATTATTATGTTTTTTCCACAGTTCTATAAACCTCCTTTTCTCTGTCATCTTTGGCAGTAAGATACCTATTAAGCAGAATCGTAAAAGTATTTTAATTTGTATTCCTCTATTAGTGATTTTTAATATTTTTATGATTATTGGTAAATTGAGTTTCTTCCTTAGAAAAAGAATATCTTTTGAGCAGTTATCTATTGAATGGCTTATATAAATTTGAATCATTTCCTTATATATCTTGAAACTTGCTGGAAAGTCATTTTTCAGTTATCTATTTCCTTTCTAATCTTTATCTACATTAAGATTTGTTAATGAAAAAAAACAAAAACTTTTAAATTTTTAAATTTTGAATTGTTCCTTTTATCTTCTGTGATCCTATCGCTTTCATGAACTCTTCCCTTACATATAGATCAAAAAAGGAACTTTCAGCAGCGGTATAGTACAAATGGGTAGAGTACTGGGCTAGGAGACAGGAAGACCTGAATTCAAATTCAATTTTAAAAATGTGATGTGACCCTAGGCAAATCATTTAACCTCATTTCCTTATTCTTCTTCACCTTTCTTTTCTCCCATGCTCCAGTTTTTTGTTTAGTTTTGTTTTTTATAAAATAACCCTTTATATCTAGGTTTTATATCTGTTGGAAGTTTAGTTTGGTTTGGTAGCTTGGTCTATGAAATACTGACCTAAACTTAATTTCTATCAGACTGCCTTAAAGTTTTCCTAGAAGTTTTTGTCAAAAATGAGTCCTTATCCAAGAAAATGGAGTTTTGGGGTTTATTAAACACTAAACTATTGGGTTTGCATCTCTATTTTAGGTATATAATCACTCATTCATTGACCTTTCTCCTTTCTAATGAGTAGTAAATCATTTAATGATTTATGCTTTTAGAATACAACTTGATATCGGGTACTGATAAGATCAATTTTCTTCCCACTACACTTTTTCTTTCTAGGTAGGAATTTTATTTTTAGTGCCATAAAATATTACTTTGGGAGTTTAATATATTAATTAACTAATTTAGATAGTATTATTTTCAGAATATTTGCTAGACATATTCATGTGCAATTAATTTTTCTTTGATTATTTAGGTCTGTCACAATTTTTGCAAAAAAATTTTTAGAGTTAAGATTAATATAGTACCTAACTGAATCTTGGTAGATAGATTATATCTTCCATGGTTATGAATGATCCCTCAATTATGGGCAAATGACTTGCTTCTAGTATTTTACTACTGCAGAAAGTACAGCTAGAGGTATGTTTGGTAATTTTGTGTAGTACAGTGACTATATAATTGACTTATGATTTCATCTCCAAAACAACACTCTCAAACACAAGCGGAGCCTGTTTAAAATTACAGAAAGTAGTCTTCAAGAGTTCTTGTCAAAAAATTCATTTTCCTATTGTTTCCACAATGATAACTTTTCTAACTATCAATATACCTAGTAATCAACAAGCATTAATAAAGTGTCTACCATGTTCAAGACACTGTAGTAGGTGCTAAGGAGACAACTCTGCCTCCATAGATGCCCATAAATGATTAGCATGTGATGAAATATTTGGGAGAGTAGCACTACAAAGTGAGAAGAGGACAAGGCTCAGGGTCAAGACGACCAGGGTTCAAATCCAGGACCTGACACATACTGGCTGAATGACCTGGAGGGAATTTCTTACTCTCTCAGGGCCCCAGAAAACTCCCTAAACCTAAAACTGCAAAATGGCTATCAATCTGCATCAATCTAGGGAGTTTCACTTACTCCAAGTTCCCTAGTCTGAAATCACAAGTTAAATCCAATATTTGAACAAGCATGATTTCCATGGTCATTTCTATAAAAAGGGATATCTGGCTTTTGTAAGAACAAAATTACCCATTATAACAAAATTTCTCCTGGAAAAAAGAAAAGATTTGAGTTGAAGCAATACAGTACTAGCAATGACACTCACTGAATGAGGATTGTTTAAATAATCCTTGAATGATTCAGACCACTACTTCTTTCCTCCATTAGTGCAGATAATTCAAAGTAGGCTATAATTAAGATTTCCATGCATGGAAAGAAAATTGTCGCCAGTCTAAGAGCAAAATTATATCATCAAAATACATGTTTTTATCTCTTTGGGTCTGATATGGATTCAGATTATCTGATCACATTTACCAAGTTACTAAATTTTATAAAATCAGTTGTTCGATGAATTTGTCTAAGAACAAAAAAGGTTTATCTTTAAGATCTAAGAGCTTGCTGATACAGATTAGATTAAAAATGTTTTCAAACCTCACAAAATATTTGTCTAAAATTGAAAATAAATACCCTACTAATTTAATATTTAAAAACATAATTCTGTCATAGCTAACTCTTGAAAAGTTATCACATCCAGTCACTAGTTGGCAATTTTCATAAATTTCCAGGAGAGGATGGCACAAGGGGAAAAATTCTGAGTCTCTGTAGCTCTAGAAAAACACATTTGAAAAAATAAACACATTTGTGTCTTTCAGTGTTAATAAGCAAAAATTGTAGAAACAATCCTTGGAATATAACATTATATCTACTGTCACATTTTTATCTTGCCATTCCCTTATCCAACCCTACTTCTTACAGATTCACATCTAAATAGTCAATCAGTGATGGAGATGAAAAGAAAGGCAAAAATAGGGTGTCCACATGTAGCCACCAATTTAGCAGAAGAGAAAATATATAAACAACCATTTCCATACAAAATATATACAATGTAAATGCATGAATATTTCATAAGTTTGGTAATAGCAGGAGGGAGAACTAGGACAGACTTTTTGCAAAAGATGACTGTTGTCACCTTTTTTATTTTTATTTGCAACACTGGCTCTGGAATGAGGCCAAAAGGTAGAAGTGAGGAATAAGAGTATTCCAGAGATTGGAGATAGCCAGTGGAAAAGGTGAGGAGCCAGGAGACATGCATCTTTTCCCCAAACATTGAGAAGGCTGATTGCTGAATAATAGAGCATTGAAAGAGGGTAAACTGAAAAGGCAGTGATTGTGAAGAGATTTAAAGACCAAACATCATTTTGAACTTGAATCTGAGGGAAACAGGGAGCTCCTGAACAGCAGAGGGGGTGACAGGTTTAGATCTGCCCCAGGCCTCATCCTACAGACTGACACAAATTTTCTATTCTTTCTCATCACCCATCTAGACCCTTTCAATTCTACCTTCAAGCCCTTATTCAGTTGTTTTCTTTGCCTGAAAAAATGTCCTTTCTACCAACTGGTATCTTACCTATTCCTGGAGACTCAATTCCAATCTCAAATCCACAAAGACTCAGGGGGCTGGCTCACTCTTTCTGATGCCATCATCAGTATTATTCCCTATTGTTAAACATCTGGAATTTTAGATTTAGAGCTGGAAAACCACCTATCCTAAGTCCTTTATTTTAAAAAAGAGGAAATTGAAAGACCATAGAGGTTGCTCACCCAAAGTTCCATGGGTGGTAAACTTTAGGGATCTATAGCCAAGTTGTCAGAATCCATTCCTCAAGGTCCTTCCAGACTTACTCTACATGGCCAACCCTCACTCCAGCCCTAGACTTCACACATGGGGTTGTCTTTTCCTCCTGCTGCCTGACCCCACCCTCGCCATCTCCAACAATGTGGCCTTCTTCTCCAGGCCACATTCTGGACTCTCCTCCGGGATTTTCTCTACAGTGCCCCAACAATACCTTCACTCAGCATTTGACAGAAGACATATTTTGTGTGCATTATGGTACAAAATGGAAGCTGAATTGCATCAATACAGCACAAAATTCACTGGAGTTGGAGTCAAAGGGCCAGTGTGATCTTTGGTAAACATTCTACGACCAACTGTCCAGAATACAAAATGACCTATAAGGTCTAAAACATATTATTCCTCTTCTACAGATAAGGAAATTGATGGTCAAGATCAGATTTGTGATTGAAAGGAAACTTCAAGGTCATCTCCCATCTTCCAGAAGAAGAAACTAAGGACAGACCAGCAAGGACTTGTCTGAGGCCTTGCAGGAGGGAAGCAGCCAAGCTACATCCAATCCACTGCTTTCTGGTCTTCAGGATGCTCACGTGCTCTTAAGTAGCTTAAGGGAAAGTCTCGGTGAGATTGTGCTCTGAGTAGGTGAGGAACCTGAGGGTCCTCCAATGCTAGACTCAGTGAAGGCTACAGAAAGGAATTTGATAGGCTGATTACAACAAAGTAACAATTTCTTTACTTGATACAACCTAACTCACAAGAGAAGACTATAAGGTATACCAGGAGAAACAGTAGGGTATGGCGGGGGGGGGGGGGAGTGGGAAGAGTGGTCAAAGAACAGGAAAGGGTGAAGAACCAAGAAGAAAAAGGATGTAATCACTGATAAAATGATTGAACTGGTCCTTGGGTCCCCTGATGGAGTTTTTGCCTCCCATCTGCACGTTTGGCCCCTATGACATGTTATATATAGGGCAGTGCCCATAAGACATCATTCAGCCCCTTGGTGTCTGGGACTCTACATATGTATCCTGATGATCATATCACTTTTCCACCATTTAAACTCCACATTGTTATCCCAAGGCCATAATTAACCATTTTCAGAGCTTGCAGGGAGCTCCTTTCTTCTTTCAAAAGAAAGCTAGGGAAAATCCTGAATACTGCAAGAAGCTAAGGAAAATTAAATCAGATCAAAGTCAATGACAAAGTCAGAAGCAATCCATGAGTAATCACAGGTATTGGAAGTTTCTAGACTACCTCCTTCTGCCCAAAGAGTCCAGAATGGGGTCCCTGATCAATCCAGCTGGCAGTCAAGACCAGTCAGGAAGCTGGGAAGGAATCCTGCATACTTTCACCACCCCTCCACAGGCTCTATCACCTGAGGTCACTGCTATTCATCAGAATGTCAGGCAGATGCTGTCCATCAGAATGAAAGATAGAGTGCCTCTTTCAGGTCACCTTCCATCTATTCCTTAGCTATCTCATTTGTGTAGTTATTTATACACTGTCTCCCTAAATAAAATACGAAATTCTTGAGGGTTAGGGCTCTTCTCTAGAAGAGTTCTAGCTCAAGTATATAATCCTATGAATTCAAGAGATTTGACTCATGGATCCATTTTTAACTCTAAGGCAAGTTTTTAAGTAAGAATGGAAATTCATTCAATGCACCGTATACATGTTAAGAACTGTGCAAGTATAGCAAAAACAAGGAGGTGATGAAGATAGTCCCTGTTTTAATGAGACTTATATAGTCTGAGAAGTAATGCCAAAATTAGAGTCACAAAGGAACTATTCTAAGGATTCAAAGCATTCCTAAGACCCTAAAGCAAGTTTCTTTTCTGTTATTTTTTTTCCACTAATTTTCACTAGAAAAAATTCTATTTGCTCCTTATACCTAATAAGATCACATCATAAACAAAACTTAAGATTACTAGAATGCCATTATGATCATGGAACAGTATAATAAAATCTGGAGTCATCATATTCCTTCAAGGGAAGGCAATATACTTCCTTAACCATCATCAAGAGTAATAAGTGCCAACAAGTGCACTGCAGCTCTGGTATACTAACACGCCAAGAACAAGTGCTTCCTCGCTGTTTGATGTAAACAACAAATAAAACAGGAATGCAGGTAGTGACACAGAGTACTTGCTACACTCTGCATCAAGCAAATCTGCTATGTGAACATGTGATTAAAAAATAATCAGGGGTGGCTAGGTGGTACAGTGGATAGAGCACAGGCCCTGGAGTCAGGAGGACCTGAGTTCAAATCTGGCCTCAGACACTTAACAATTACCTAGCTGTGTGCCCTGGACAAGCCACTTAACCCCATTGCCTTGCAAAAACCTAAAAAATAAAAAAATAATCAATCTAGGATAAATACATGTTCCTGTATCACTTGAAATAGTAAGATCCACTAGGGCAGTAAAATATTATTTGATTTATATAAAACATTTTTTGAAATACATTGCCTTATCTTCACCAGGCATCGACCTCTGGGTAACCAGAGTACAGAATGTGCAAGTTGGATTGGACCTTGGCAGCCTCTAGTCTAACTCATATCTAAATAAAAATCCCCCTATCACACTCCAAGAGGTGGTCCCTGAACATTTGCAATGAATGAAAATCCATCAGTTGGTCAAGTAGCCCATTATTCTTCTAGATAGCTCTCACTTCTGAGAAGTCTTCTTTGCAGTCACATCTAAATTTCGCTCTACAAATTTCATCCATTCTTACTTGCTCTGATGTCTGGATAAAAATAAAACAAGCTTGAACCTTCATCCACATGACAGTTCTCCAAATTTTTTTTGGGGGGGGGTTGCAAGACAATGGGGTTAAGTGAATTTCTCAAGGTCACACAGTTACGTAATTATTAAGTGTCTGTGGTCACATTTGAACTCAGGTCCTCTTGACTCCAGGGCCGGTGCTCTATCCACTGTGCCTCCTAGCTGCCCCCTCTCCAAACATTTTAAGGCACCTCTCATGTCCACTCTGAATCTCTTCTTTTCCTAGCCAAACATCCACAGACCCTCAGAACTGGGAAGGGTTTTAAATTCCAAGCCAAAAAAAAGGGGCCTGGTACAAATTCTTTGACTAGGAGAGTGACATATAGACCTATGATTTAGAAAGATTATTTCAGAGGAAAGAGAAGGAATGATTACTAGGGAAAAAATTCCTTAAGGAAATGAGTCACTTTGATTAAAAGTACAGGAAGGATCAGATTTCAAGAATTTAGCCCTGATCTTACACAAAAACTAAAACAAAGATTAAAAAAAGAAAAAGAGAAAATGCAGAACCAGGCTGAATAAGGATCAAGATATCCAAAGAGAAACTACAGTAAGTAGTACAGCCCAGAACTGCATGAAAAGACAATCAAAAACCTACAGGAACTAAGGAGGCATTCCTAGATAAAGCTAGTGCTTAGTAGCATTCTAATATGGATCAGGGATGCTCCATGGGTTCCTGTAGTCCACAGTCCTGGCAAGAAGATTGAAGTATTCCTGTGATCAAACTATTTGTTCACTTGTGGAGATCAGACTACAGATTCTGAGGAGTTGACAACATTTAGATCAGGGACAGCAGAAATAAAATTAAGATGCCTCAGGGATTCTATAAGTTCATAGCACACTGATTGAACACCAAAGGAATCCAAAAGATATGAGAGGTTAGAAAGTGCAAAACCCCAAAAGTACAGTGTTCTAATAAAGAAAAGTACCAGAAATTATTCTGTAATTCTGTTAAAAGTATCTGAAATTATTACATGCTAGCAAAACTGATAACAGATGAAGTATAAAAGGAGAGTTAGATTAGTAGAACAAGAAATTGGGAATGTAAATAATCCAATAAAAAAAGTAAAGAAATAACCATAAATTAATTCCAAAAGGGAAATAAAACTCAAACCAGATGAACTGACTAGTAAATTCCACAAAACAAAAAGTAACTCCAATATCACATAAATTGTTTGCAAATATAGGAAAAGATGGGAATATTACCAAATATCTTCTTGTGATACAACATAGTCTTGATACTTCACCATTGAAAAAAGCAAAAAACAAAAACTCCAAGTCAGTGTTCTTAATGAAGTATTAGAAAAGTATTTTAAAAAATTATCAACAAGATAATAGTAATCATTTTAAATGACTATGCACTTTTGACTATTAAAGATTTATATTAGTATTACAGGATTGGTTCAATAGAAAATTGGAATAATATGACAATATCTAAAACCAAGAGCCAGTATTATATGCAATGAAGAAATAATAAAGGCCTTTCTTCTTTATAGCAGGGGTAGTAAATTAAAAGTGTTCATTATCACCACTATTATTTGACATAGTATTAGAAATGCAAGCTCTATCAATGAGATAAGAAAAATTAAGAGGAAAAAGTCTAAGATGAGAAAAAGTCACATCTAAATTTTACAGATGATGTAATGTTATATTTGGAGGAGTAATTGAAACAACTTCAGGAAAGCAATATAATATGAAATAAATTATCAGCTTTTCTTTATTTTACCAAGAAAAAGATCAAACAGGAAGAGGTAAAAAGAAAAGCCCTATTGAAATAATTCCAGGGAGACCACATACTGAGAGAGAGAGAGAGAGAGACGCAGATACAATAGGAATACAACTATAAAAATACTCTCTATAGAAATGCAGAACTAAAACATATTCATTGTTCAAGGCTGGGTCAAGCAGATATAAAATGACAATTCTACATAAATTTATTTATTCAGTGGTATACCAAATGAGTAGGGAAAGGAATTGTGATGTATACAAACAAGGATTATAAATTAAGCCACAGAGTAGCATGTTGTCATATCTTTTAATAACAGTGGAGTGATTTGATTGTTTCCAGAACTGACAAATGTCTCCTTCTGCAGAATGAGTTTCTGGTGTTACCTTGTTTTCTTCTGATGTAACCTCTTTCTAATCTACATCTTTCATGTACCATATATTTGTTATTACTCATCATTTTCAGCTGTGCCCAACTCTTTAGCTTCTTGGCAAAGATACTAGAGCGATTCGCCATTTCCTTCTCCAACTCACTGTAGTTCCATATTATCTTTCTCATCAGTCTATAAACTCCTTGAAGTCATGAACTGTTTTTCTGTTTTTGAGTTTGTATGGATCCCTAGAAATTTGCATTGTGCCTCGCATATAGTAGGAGCTTAATAAATACTTGCTGAGTAAGTGATTTAAATAATAAATCTGGAGATCAAGGACATAGGTTCATAATCAGCCTCTGACATTTATTAACTATGTATCTTTGGGAAAAAAATCACTTATCTCTGGGCTTCCATTTCCTCCTCTTTAAAATGCGAGGAATTGATTAAATCATCTCTAGAGAACTTTCTGGTCCTAACTCATTCTATGATCTTTTTTTCCTTTTAATTTATTCTTTTAACTTCAAGTGATTTTGAACTAACAAATTACTAGTCTGTCTGTACAGATAGCTGAGTCAAGAATGCCTCCTATGTCAATAATAAATTACCTTGTAGCTGTTAAACTACAGAGAGAGAGAGAGAGAGAGAGAGAGAGAGAGAGAGAGAGAGAGAATGTGTGTGTGTGTTGTGTGTGTGTGTGTCTGTGTGTCTGTGTGTAGGCAATTACAGAGTGCTCCCCAGACCCAGTGCCTATTCAGAAAAAGTATTCATGATATACAGTTACAAAGTTTCTCTGTAGTCTACAAATGTTTGGTATCTCTTGTTCCTTGAAAATAAACAGGTTTCTCAACATTTTAAACCAAAACAATCTTTGCATTGAAGTGAATGAATATCCAAGTATATATGCTGATTTTACCAAGTTCTTCTCAGCATGATGGTGCATAAGTTGTAATAGTGATTGTAAATATTCATTATGAGCACTGCTATATGAGATGACCAAAATTTTGCATTAAATAATGTTTCTTTACTGTCTTCTGGATATAGGATAAAACTATTTCCACCAACCCTTTTATTTATCTCTCCAAAATGAACACGTAAGCCATTCTTCCATCTAGCTGCAACTTTCCTTTTGTCTTAAAATATACCAAGAAAGCCAAGATTTCTTTTTTTCATTAAAGATATTATGAGTTTTACAATTTTCCCCCCAATCTTACTTCCTTCCCCCACCCCACCCCCCACAGAAATCCATCTGTCAGTCTTTACTTTGTTTCCATGTTGTACATTGATCCAAACTGAGTGTGATGAGAGAGAAATCATATCCTTAAGAGACAAGAAGTCTAAGAGACAACAAGATCAGACAATAAGATATCTGGTTTTTTCTTTCTTTTTCTTTTTTTTTTAAGGTTTTTGCAAGGCAAATAGGGTTAAGTGGCTTGCCCAAGGCCACACAGCTAGGTAATTATTAAGTGTCTGAGACCGGATTTGAACCCAGGTACTCCTGACTCCAAGGCCAGTGCTTTATCCACCATGCCACCTAGCCGCCCTGGTTTTTTTTTTCTAAATTAAAGGGAATAGTCCTTGAACTTTGTTCAAACTCCATGGCTCTTTATCTCGATACAGATGGCACTCTCCTTTGCAGACAGCCCCAAATTGTCCCTGATTGTTGCACTGATGGAATGAGCAAGTCCTTCAAGGTTGATCATCACCCCCATGTTGCTGTTAGGGTGTACAGTGTTTTTCTGGTTCTGCTCATCTCATTCAACATCAGTTCAGGCAAATCCCTCCAGGCTTCCCTGAAATCCTGTCCCTCCTGGTTTCTAATAGAAAAATAATGTTCCATGACATACATATACCACAGTTTGCTAAGCCATTCCCCAATTGAAGGACATTTACTTGATTTCAAATTCTTTGCCACCACAAACAGGGCTTCTATGAATATTTTTGTACAAGTGATGTTTTTACCCTTTTTCATCATCTCTTCAGGGTATAGGACCCAGTAGTGGCATTGCTGGGTCAAAGGGTATTGCTCATTGTTGTTGCCCTTTGGGTGTAGTTCCAAATTTCTCTCCAGAAAGGTTAGATGAGTTCACAGCTCCACCAACAGTGTAATAGTGTCCCAGATTTCCCACAACCCTTCCAACAATGATCATTATCCTTTCTGGTCATATTGGCCAATCTGAGAGGTGTGAGGTGGTACCTCAGAGAAGCTTTAATTTGCATTTCTCTAATAATGATTTAGAGCAATTTTTATATGGCTATGGATTACTTTGATCTCTTCATCTGTAAATTGCCTTTGCATATACTTTGACCATTTGTCAACTGGGGAATGAAAGCCAAGATTTCATATGATTAAATTACTTCAGTGTTAAAGCTACTCACTGTTCATTGGGCAAAAATATCCTATTCAGAATACCATCAGTAAAGTTAATGTTTGTTAACATTCAAAAATTGTGATTCTTTTTTTGTTTGTTTTCACAAGGCAAATGGGGTTAAGTGACTTGCCCAGATCACAAAGGTAATTATTATGGCTGTATCTGAACTCAGGTCCTACTGAATCCAGGGGTAGTGCTCTATCCACTATAGTACCTAGTTGCCCCCAAAATTGTGATTCTTAACATCCTATGACCCCTTTTTATATATCTCTGCTACTATCATTGCATAAGCAGAAGTCATCACATAAGTCATTCTGCATTTATCTTTTTTTCATGGGTTGCCAAGGCCAAAAAAGCTTCATGATCAAGTGGTCATCTTACTGGTGATAAGCCTTCCCATATTTAGACAGGATGGTACCCAGAAAAGAGCTGCAATCCACTGAAGACCACTGGATCCTTTTCGAGGACAAATTTCTAAAGCAATTTCTACAGATTGTGCCCTTTCAACCATTTTCTGCATATGAAACATTTTGGTTTTTTGGGGGGGAAGGGAGAAGGGGAGGTAAATAAGTTGAAGATGTACTCAAGGTTAAAGGACAAGTGAATAGGATCAGAATACTTGATAAAGTTCCTAATTTGGTACTCAGTCTTCTTTGTCAGGCTAATAACTTCACTAATGAAACCAAAACTAAGTTTCTAAAAGAAAATACTGTTAACTTTTTCTAAACATAATTTTTTTTATCATTGTCCAAAACAGATTTACCTCCTAGTGATATTTCAATGTACTGTTTTTAAAACATCAAAGGGCCAAAATAATTTACTTCTCCCCCATTTATCTCTCTATAATATTAAGATGGAAAAAGTTTCTTTAGTTCACATTAATGTAAAACACATTTATGCTAAGCTAACATTTTTAGGATACTAGTTTACAAAATTGAAAAAAGTTCCAGTGGTGATTTTAATCATCTACATAAAAAAATGACTCAAGTCATGCTTCATGCAAAGGGTCAATTTAGAGTTACTTACCTACTGATAAAGACTAACCTCAATTTAGTAAATTAAGATAGCTGATATGTACAACTTAAACCAAATCTGTCACCTAGAAGTATTAAAAACCAATAGGGTATAGATAATTAAAATATGATATTAGACAGTAAAAAAAATTACAAGGAAAATTAGTGCAAGTAGGAATATGGCAACCTGGCTGAAATTGATATTCATTAGGGTACTCTTCACATGAATAGAGAGCATTTGGACTCTGTGGTCTTTATCAGAGTCCCAGCTGGTAATGGTTGAAGGTTAATGCTTTACCCCATTCTGTTCAATTTTCTATCCTAATTAGCCCTCCAAATCTATAGCTGTGAGCACCAAGTGTCTGTGCTCAAAAGAAACTAATTAATGCTAGCAAATTAGATCAAGTCCAAAGATCCAACAGCCAAACTCTTAGTTAAATGCTCCTTGTTAATAGGAAGTGTAGCTGTCAATAACTGCTGTTGGTGACTATAATGAGGAGGCTTTCTTTCATTGAAAGTGATTTCATTTCTCTTTGTCCTTGTAAAAGCTGTTCCATTCCCTTCAAAAACCAAAGTTGCAATGATAGAGCTTATGGTCTGACCCAGTTCTTGTGATCAGCTGGGCTGAAAAGATAAGAAAAATCAACCAGGAAAGATTTCTGTGTAAGCCATGTCTTAGGTGTTAGGCAGGCAGGCAGATACTTATTAAAATTCCTATGTCTTTATTCAAGAACAATACAATTAGCAAGCTTGTTAATGTTATATAAAGTCCCATAACTATTTAGTGGAATAAGAGCTACAAACACAAAACAGAAACAACAATGAAGATAACCATCTTACTTCCCTAAATGCATCTTCTCATGCAAACTTCTGGCTGGCTCACTCTTCTTTCTGCACATATTAACCTTCCTATAGAAGGCATCAAAGATTTTGAATTTCAGAATCCTAAGGAATCACAAATCATTATAGGGTTTTCAAACACAATATATATAATAAAAAAAAACTAGTTCTATTTTAAGCCATTAATTGCTTTCTCCTTTGGGGGTAATGCATGATACCTTTTTAAAGTTAATGTGAATTTAATGTCTATACACTATACATCCATTATTCAAGTGAACCCTTATGCTAACATTCTGTAAATTAAAAACCTAAATTTAAGTGACCAGTTTTGATTGGATCATAAGAGAAGGCAATTCTAGAAGCAACAGGAAGCTGAGTCTAGAACTTTTAAGATGATCTATTTTAACCTTTGCCCTAGCTCACCTCTGAAGCTTCTCTGCAAGAAGGCAGAGGATAACCTCTTGAGATTACCAGCATGGCACCTGTCAGGGCCAGCTGGGCTTTGGAAGGCTCGTCTGCAGCGGCCAAGGGGTTAATCTTTCCTAACACCTGGAGGGTGTTTGCTCTGATTAACAGAGCTTGACCAATTTTGTTACTGGGAGTAAAAGAGTCACACCAAAGCAAAAATATCAGCTTGAATTACTCAGTACTTCATGCTTATTCTTATCCATTTTTTTTTTAAAAAATAAGAACAGGTCGTAATAAACAACTTAATCTGAGGTTTTGAAATGTCTATACACATTTAAACAGCCATCACAAGCACGAGTCCAAGACCTGGTGCCACTCGCCTTTCCCAGGGCCTGGTCTGTCAGGTACAAAGGTCATTTGCAAAAGCAAGCAGCAACCAGGGGACAGAAATGTTCCCAGTGACAGAGCCTTGGGGAGCAAATGCCCTCTCCTGAAAGCTCGGCTGACAGTGACCAGGTTCCACCAGAGAGAAGCCCATCCTTTTAACTAACAATCACAAGGACCCAGAGAAGGAGAGGACTGGGGTAGGGGGGAGGGAAGGAGGAAACAGGAGGAGCAGGGAAGCAGAGTTTTTTTTTTTATCAGATAACTCTTATATTTTTATTCCATTTTTAAAGAAATTCTTCAGTTGCAGCAGCAAATGGCAGTTCTAACTGCCCACTCACTGTTTCAGGGCTCAAAATGGAAAGGACTCTTTTGTTTTGCTTTCCACTCAAGTGCTGGTTTACATTCTCCACCGAAATTAAGTTAAGCAAGTGGTGCTTAACTTAATTAAGAATTTTATGTCAGGAAAATGTGCCAAAAAAAAAATAGCTAACTATAGTCTTCCTGCTCCAATCAATCCTAAACTCAGCAATCCAAATGATTTTATTAAAGCATGGGTAAGAAGTCCATGTCACTTCCCCTCCAGGACCAAATGGAAAATCCTCTGGCTTTCAAAGCCCTTAATCATAGGTCCCTCTTCCCTTTCCAGTCTTCTTACACCTCACTCCCTTCCTCTACTCTATCATCCAGTGACAATGGTCTCATCTCCTTAACACAACCTTCAATCTCCCACTTTCAAGCATTTTTCCTGGCTGTGCCTCACACCTGTCCCTCCTTGGTTCTACCTCCTAACTTCCCTTCAAATCCTGACTACATTTAGGATTTTAGATCTCCTGGTAGCAGCAGTTCAAGGATTTCCAGTAAGCTATCCTTGTGGTCACTAATCTGTTTGGCCAGGGCATCTATATTGAACAAGTAAAATACTGCCTTCAACTTTGACACCTACTAACAGAGAGAGGCCCGGGGAGTAGGTTGGTTGATACAATAGGCTTGAAAGTGACACTAAACCCCTCAAGGTCAACCAAGATCACTTCAAGGTCAGCACCAGTGAAATACCTGGCAAGACAGCCATTTTTTCTTACATTGAACTGACTCATTAGAGACCTTGGTATGCCACTTGAATGAATTGGTCAAGTCATTAACCTCTCTAAGGATTCGTTTCTTCATCTATCAAGTGATAAAATAATCATTCTATAATCTTATCAGAAATGTTTTTAAATATTTCCTTTTCAATAAAATACATTTGCCTTTTGAAAAGGATATCCTAAAGAATCACAAAATTGAACAGCTGGAAGGGACATCTGCAGCCATGCAGTCCATCAAACACCCTTGGCAGATGCCTGTTTAGGCTCTGCTAAAAGCCCTTCAGGGAAGAGGGAGTGAATCACCTCTTTGAGGACAAGGATGGTGTTTTTACCTCTCTTTGTGTCCTTGCTTCTTACATATTATTATTAACACAGTACCTGACACATTCTCACCCTTACCTACTCTGTGTCTTTTGATAAGGTAGACTTACTGAGAACCATAGTCCAGTGATAAGCTTTATCCTATCAAGCCTGAAGGATACCTAGGTATCCAAATTTGCTTCCTAGTAGGAATTCTAATTTCCTGTTTGCAGTCTAAACTTTGGGTATTTGTGGAGAGACACATATGGTCATAGTTTTCAACTAGTTCTTTTCTTAGATTTTGATTTCTATCTAAGTGTCTCATCTACCTTCTTTGTGTTTATATAACCTAAATTTGGGGATTATAGGTAATCTTCCTCTCCATAATCTCTTTTAATTTAAATTCCCTTTGATGAGTCTTTTAAGATACCTGGAAGTGGCCACTAGGTGGCGTAGTGGATAAAGCACCGGCCCTGGAGTCAGGAGTACCTGGGTTCAAATCTGGTCTCAGACACTTAATAATTACCTAGCCATGTGGCCTTGGGCAAGCCACTTAACCCCGTTTGCCTTGCAAAAAAAAAAAACTATACATTTAAGATACCTGGCAGACACATTCTTACCAGCCTTTGTTAGAGATGCTCTAACTCTAGCCTAGAATATGTCCATACCTATATTTGAAAACCATGGTCCAAAAATCCAAATCAAATTCCCAGCTACTGCCTTCTTAACCACCTGTTCATTTCCCGAATCATTTTTTCCTTCTGTCTCTCACCTTCATTGGTTAACAAAGAGAAAAATACACAAACCTTTTGGACTTCAGTTCCTGGCCCTTCATCATTCCTAGCGAGACATGAATCACAGCAACTGTTATCCATATAAATCATGAAAGTTTCCTGTTATGTTTTGGGCACATTTTGTAGAAAATCTATCGCCATGGTCAACAAAAGAACTAGTTCAGTCCCCCTGGATGAGAATCTTTTCTTCCTCTAACCATTCCTGGATAATCTTGGACTCTCCTAGAGATCAACTTTTATTCTTGGCAAAACAAGAAGTTGATTGAGGAGAACAGAGAATATTCTGGAGCAATATATAATCAGTCCAATGTGATTCACAAACAAGAATATTAAAGTGAATAATGATCTCTTAATTGCCAAAGCTAAATGGTATTATCCTTCATCCTACTTGCATCTATACAGTCTTGGATACTATTGATAACCCTCTTCTCCATGATGCTCTTTTCTCATGATGGTTCCCTAAAGTTGTGTCATGGCCTGCAAACTGGGAGATGCTGTCTCCTTCTCCTGCTGGACCATCATGAGTCATTTTGACTTGGGTCTTGCCAATGACTCCAAAGAGACTCTGGAGGAGAGAGAGAGAACATTGACCCTGCAGTTCCCCCAACTTCAATTCAATTGAAGCACAAATGAAGACATCACCATTGTGATTACCACTGGTTTTCTTTGAAAACAAAGGACAACAAGCACCTTCTCCTTTATTTTTTTTTCAAAAAGGTTGGACAATTTCCTTTTGTCCAGTGCAGTTTTCTTTTTTTTTATTTCTTGATATGCAGCTCTGAAAAACAAGCTAAAAAAGTTCAATTTGTTTTAAATAGAGCTATTTGACTAGACCTTTAAACCCAAATCATTCTGGCTTTCATTAAATAGCCAATAATGAGAGGAGCTCAAGCCACTGTTTAACTTTTTGATGGCTTAAATGAGCCTAATAGCAACTATTTTCTGTTCTGGGCAAAAACTCTGTGGGTCTTCCCTTTTCAGACTGATATCTTTGGGTTGATAAATTGGGTCATCTATTGTCTCAGTTCTTACCAAATTGGGGGTTGTTCTCAGTTAATCTGAGACCTGGAAAAGACCTTACTTTAGAAAGATCAAGGTCACCCACTGCATTCTGAGCCATCACTAGATATTACCTTTGCCTTCCCACACTGGACTGTGACTGGAGAGTGATTTTGATGACTGCAGTTTTGCTTTACTCAAATCCAATTCATACACAAATTAAAACTTCATGCTCATGACATCACACTCACAATGTCATTGGTCTTCTTCTAGAATAAAGAAGGGGAAGCAGCTAGGTGGCTCAGTGGATAGAGCACTGGCCCTGGAGTCAAGAGTACCTGAGTTCAAATGGGGCCTCAGACACTTAATAATTACTTAGCTGTGTGGCCTTGGGCAAGCCACTTAACCCCATTGCCTTGCAAAAAAACAAACAAACATATAATAAAGAAGGAATAAGTGATCTTATCAGTTCCCATAGTTTCAATTCTTATCTCTATGCAGATAATAGATCCACTTGTTCAGCCCTAACCTCTCTCTCTTGCACTTCCAATTTCAGTAGAAATCTCAAACTGGATTTCTGGTCCAAAACTGAACTTAGTATTTTTCCCCTCTTCCTAATTTACATATTCCTGTTGGGGATACCACGTCCCAATCACCTGGGCTCACAACCTACTTGTTATCCTCAACTCTTCATTCTCTCCAGTCTCCCATATCTGATCAGATGTCAAGTCCTGCTGAATCTGATTTTTGCAGTATCTCTCATAGACACCTCCTTCTTTGTTCTGACACTAACACAGGCCTGAAGCCAAGACCTATCACTCACACCAATAAACTCAGGGGCACTAATCAGGAACAAATGATTCTAGGAGAGTAATGATGAAATATGCTACTTATTTTCTGATATAGAGATAAATGATGGAGAGAGGAGGGGAAGAAGAACAAAAGGGAGGTGAAGGTGAGAAGAGGTGGAAGGGGAGGAGAGAAGAGAAAGTAGGAGAGGGAAAGAGAGGAGAGGGGAAGGGAGGGAAGGAAAGAGAAGAAGGAGAGGAGGGGAAAAGGGAAGGAAAGAGGTGAGAGGAGGGAGAAAAGAAAGCATATTAAACTGTGAATGTCTCTGAGTGAGGGATAAAAGACCAGGAAAAAGAAACAACTACATTATACATAGAGCAATGGAGCTGAGTTCATTCTCTCACAACCCTCTCCTTTGTAAATGGATGAAAAAAGGAAAGAGAAGACAAAAGAAGAAACAAATATAATAGAAGAAAATACTAACAACGGTACATATGAATGAGAACTGATACATATGACAGACGATGGGCAGAATGGATCAAAGAATAGAATCCAACAATATGATATTTTTAAGAAATATATCCAAAACACAAAGATTCACATAGAATTAAAATAAATCAAATCAACAGACATTTATGAAGAGCTTTCTATGGACCAGGCAAAACTTATCACAGTCCAACTAAAATTAAGAAAGGCAGAGGCAACAATCATGACCTTGAGCAGATGAAGACAGGACTTTAAAAACATTCCATCTGTGTAAGATTCACTTGATCACCACAATTCTGCAATATATAGACTGACAATAGTGTTTTCCTGGAGTACTTTGGGACATGGAAGTAAAAGTCACACAGTTTTAAAATGCTGACAAAGAGCATCTGAAGAACCTGAACAAGAAAAACCAACCACTTGGAGTCAGACATTTCGGAGAACATTGAAACCAGAAGAAGAGAAGAAACTGAGAGGGATTCTGACACTGCAGTATGAGCCCCCACTATAACTGCATCTGCAAGGACAGACCCCTTCAAGAAGCGAAATGTCAAATGGGAGCAGGGGAAGGCATTCTTCTAATTAAGCCCAGTGGCTCTTGGCATAAGAAGGAACCTTTGAAGTTCACAAATCCACCCTCCCCCTTTTACAGAAGACCAACGTGAGCCTGGACAGCTATGGAATGTTCCCTAGGTCCCCCAGCTACTAAGGAGCAGAACCAGACCTTGAATTGGAGTCCTTTGACTCCAAACCCAGTGCCCTTTCGCTATACACAGTCAAAACTCTACAAATTCATTAGACCAAGAATTCATCATCTTAAAGATCTGATAAAAGTATCACTGCTCTGTACAACTGTCTTATCCACTTGCTACCACTAGCTGAGACACTAAACTCTCTCCATCACATAAATGATATTTTACAAATGTGATCCTGGATAAAAATTTAATAAAATGGTAAAAGCTTAATGATAGTTACTATATCCTTCAACTGACTTCCTCATCTTCCACCACAGCAACAGTGGCAATTCAGAAAGGAGATCTATATGCTGTGGCAACAGGAAGAAAGATGAGTCAGCTCTGATGTTCTGTCTGCTGTAGGACCTGGGCCAAAGATGCTTCCAGGGACCCTCCAGAGGAGGGGCTGACAGCAGCCAGACTGGAGTAGCCACCTACACAACTGTCATTCAGCCCTTCAAAGAAGAAGAGCATAATATCAACATGTTCCAGTACTATTTCTATCTGAATCCCACTAGGAAAAAAAATGTAAAGAATGGGGTAATAATAATAATAATAATAATAATAATAATAATAACTGGTACTTATACAACTCTAACCTCAGATCTTCAACAATGAGTTATCATCTGCCTTTGGGCAAGTCATTTAAAACTCCCTGAGCCAGTTTTCTCATTTGTAAAATATTGAATTAGACAATATCTAAGGTCTAACATCCTCTGCTTAAGCAATAACTCAAAAATCAAGAGGACTTGGAAAGCAGTCTGCACTAAGTCCAAGAGTCCCCATTTTTAGGGTCATCCCCACCTTTTCTCGAAGACTCCAAATAAGGAAAATATTCATGGGCAAGGCAGTAGAAAAGAAGGCCAGGTGTGGAATCCAGGAGCCACTTTCCCTGGGCCTCAGATTCCTCATTTCTAAAATGAGAAAGCTGTGCCAGAACTCTACAGGTGGATTTCAGCTTTAAATCCACAATGCTCTGTACTTAATTTTACTTTATTTAACTTCCCCTTAATGTGTCCCCAATGGGGACAACCAAACATCTAATCAAATTTTTCTTAAAAATAATTATCCTTGCAGGAAAGTTGAAATACTTACCCTCTCCTCTTTAAAGAAAATGTCAACATCATCCTTAGTTTAGAAGTTCCCTTTTTTCATCTTATTGCTGCCTAATGAACTGTCCCCTGCCCAGATCTCCATGAAAGGAGTCAAGAAGTTCTGGCAGGACCAGAGTTTGCTCTCCAGGATAAGATTTCAGATTAGATTGTGAACACTCTGTACTTGCTAAGTTTCCACATGCATGATCACTTATCTCATAATAAACTGAGTTTTTCCAATTAAATTGCATGAAATTATGAATGCCTATTGACAACCTCCACCCAAAATAAAATCCTCCATACTTGTCAGTCTGACTGAAGTAAATTTTAGTGGGGCAGCTAAGTAGCACAATGGATAGTGTACCCTCCTCCTTAGAGTCAGGTGGACCTGAGTTCAAATCCGACCTCAAACACTTAATAATTATCTAGTTGTGTGACTTTGGGCAAGTCACCTAACCATTGCCTTGAAAAAAAAAGTAGATTTTTAGAAAAGAGTTACAATAAAGTTTGCTTTTTCTTCCCTCTAAAATCAATCACTGGAAGAAGGGGTTTTTAAGGTTTAATGCCATCCTTATGACTTCTTTTCCCAAGAAATTTTTACTGCATTCTTTTAGAGAATATTGTATATATATATATACATATACATATATATATATATATATATATAAATTGAAAGTTTCTTGTAAGTTCTCATAACTAGAATAGGAGATAGAAGGAAATTATGCATATTAACTTACTGTCTACTTGACTCTGAGGCTAAGGATTAAATTCAATTCACACTAACAAAGAATGCATTTGATCTTTAGTTGAATATTTGAAACTTACCTTGCACTTGATCAGAACACCTCTCCCTGGCCTTTTCTCTCATAATCTTAGGAATCAAAACATCTTTTTCTACATGTCTGAGATGGTCATCTGCAAGAAAAGGATGAGGATCATTGCATTTTTTTCCAAAAATAACTCAATCTAGAAAGTTATCTCAAACATATCTGTGCCAAAGAAGAATCTCGGTCCCCCACCCTCCCTCAAATCCTGTTATATAATGTATTAAAAGCTAGATGGTTAGGTTAGATTGATGGACTTGGAATCAGTAGGACCTGAGCTCACATGTGGCCTCAGATACTCATTAGCTAGCTGTGTGATCCTGGGAAAGTCACTTAACTTTTATTTGCCCTTAGTTTCCTCATCTGTAAAATGGGGATAACAATAGAACTACTGTCAAGAGGCAATCAAATCACAAGACTTTTGTGAAAACCAGGTTTATTACAAGAGATATAAACATGAATGTGGAACTCAAAGAGTTCATAGTCCTTGTAGAAGTTTATACATTTATGACAAGGCAACAAAAAGTTAAGGAGAAAACAGTAATGGGAATGGCAGGGAGGGAAAAAGTTCAGTAACCCCTCCCAAGGGGAGTAGCAAGGCAACCCAAATGTTAAATTGGGGTTAGACCATGAAGACAGAAGGGTGAGCTTCTCTGCAAAGGACCCCAGCTGCACAAGCATACTCTCTGAGTCTCTGGAAAACATGGCAATGAAAAAAAAGAAAGGGGCCCTTAACCCTCTTAACACTACCTCCCAGAGTTCTTTTGAGGATCAAGTGAGATGACATTTCAACATGCTTTTTCCAGTGATTAACACATAGTAAATACTATAGAAATGTAGACTATCATCATTATTAATATTTCAGTAGTAAGCACAAATATACATCAGCACTTGACTACAGAATAGCTGAAATCTTAGGAGCACTAAGCATTAAAAATCATTGGAGTGTCATTGAAAAAAGAAAAGTATTCAACTGAAACTGCCTCTGAAAAACATCCTGAAGGTAAACATTCTACCATAAAGTGGGGGTCTTGTTTGTTTTTTAATTTAAACTGGTTCTCTACTGAGATAGGTCCTCTCCAGGATTTTCCATATTGACTTCTTTTTTCCCTTTTATTTATTTATTCTTATTTTGTACAGATGATTTTTTATACATTACTAAAATATTCTTGTTTAAGAGTAAACACAATACCCCCTCCCCCCAAAAATACAAAAGCACATGAGTGATAAAGTAAAAGAGAGAAAAAATTAAAATAAAAAATAATAATAATAATAGTAGGTATAGCCAGGTGGCACAGTGGATGGAGCACTGGCCCTGGAGCCAGGAGCACCCAAGCCCAAATCTGACCCCAGACACCCAACAATCACCCAGCTGTGTGACCTCGGGCAACCCCCCCCCACAAAAAAATAAAAATAATAAAAAATGTGCTTCAGTCTGTGTTCCAACACCACCAGCTCTGTCACGGGTGGATCACATTCTTTATGATAAGTCCATCACAAAAGCTACTTCCATATTTTTCCACCATTGCCATTGCTGATCACAACTCCCTCCTTTCGTATTTCTCCACTACCATGTACTATATTTTCTCTCTCCTTTCACTCTGTCTCTCCTGTAGGTTAGCTGAGTAGTGCAGCAGACAGATCCCCAGCCCCTAAGGCCCCAAGCCCACATACCACCCCTTAGGCCCAGCATCCACCCGGCCCTATGGTCCTAGACAGGCCTTCCAATCCCAGCCCCTTGCAAGAAGTAAAAAAAAAAAAAAAAAAAAAATGTGTTATATCTGACCACTCTCCCCCATGGTCCATCCTCTCCTCCATCACTCACATCTCCCCCTTCCCCATCTTCCCCCCTTCTTACTCCAGATGTCTATACCCCATTGAGTATATATGCTGTTTCCTCTCCTAGCCACCTCTGATGAGAGTGAAGTTTCCCCTCATTCCCCCTTTCCTTCCCCCCTTCCATATCATTGCAATAGTTCATTGTAATAAAGAAAAATCTTATTATTACATGAAATATCTTAGCCTATTCCAACTCTCCTTTTTCTTTCTACAATTACATTTCCCTTTTATCCATGACTCCAGTTTTGCACCACATTATATCTTCAAATTCAGCTCTCTCCTGTGCTTCATCTATAAAAGCTCCCTCTACCTGCTCTATTAACTGAAAAGGTTCATATGAGTATTACCAGTGTCATTTTTCTATACAGAAATACATGCAGCTCATCATCAAGTCCCTAATATTTTCCCCTTCTCCTCCATTCTCTATGCTTCACCTAAGTCCTGTATTTGAAGATCAAACCTTCTGTTCAGCTCTGGCCATTCCAACAGGGACATTTGAAATTCCCCTGGTTCATTGAAACTCCATCTTTTTCCCTGGAAGAGGACATTCAGCTTTGCTGGGTAGTTGATTCTCAGTTGCATTCTGAGCTCTTTTGCCTTCTGGAATAATATATTCCAAGCCCTACAAACTTTTAATGTAGTTGCTACTAAGTCCTGTGTGATCCTGACTGCAGCCACGATATTTGAATTGTGTTCTTCTGGCTGCTTGTAATATTTTCTCTTTGGCTTGGAAGTTCTGGAACTTGTTTATAATATTCCTGGGGGTTATTCTTTTTTGGATCTCTTTCTCAAGGAGATCAATGGATTCTCTCAATTTCTATTTTGCCCTCTGCTTCTAAGATATCAGGGCAATTTTCCTGTAGTAAAACTTTAAAAATGATGTCAAGGCTCTTTTCCTGATCATGACTTTCAGATATCCCAAAAATTTTTAGATTATCTTTTCTAAATCTATTTTTCATATCAGTTGTTTTTTCAATGAGATGTTTCACATTTTCTTCTAATTTTTCATTCTTTTGGTTTTGACGTATTGTGCCCCGATTCCTTGTAAAATCAGCAGTCTCCCTCAGTTCCGTTCTACATCTGAAGGATTTGTTTTCCTCAGAGAGCTTTCTTATCTCTTTTTCCATCTGGCCAGTTCTGCTTTTTAAAGCATTCTTTTCCTCAATAACTTTTTTTAACTGTTTTATCCATTTGACTTATGCTGGTTTTTAACATGTTATTTTCTTCAGCATTTTTTTTGGATCTCCTTGACTAAGCTGCTGACTTCATTTTCATGTTTTTCCTACATTTCTGTCTTTTCTTCTCCCAATTTTTCTTCTATCTCCCTCACCTGATTTTCAAAGTCTTTTTTGAGCTCTGTCATAGCCTGAGCCCAATTTCTTCTGTTTTTCTTGGAGTCTTTAGATGCAAGAGCTTGTACTTCCTCATCTTCAGATTGAGTGTTTTGATCCTTCTTGGAATCATAGGCAAAGTATTTCTCAATGGTGTTCCTTTTTTTCTCTGCTTACTCATTTCTCCTGTGCCTGGTTTTGGGGTGCTTCCTGAGCTTTTGAGTATTATTGGGACACCCCCCCCCCACAAGCATCTCTGTGTGTGAGGCTCTTTCTTCCCTCACAAGCACACTCCTCTGCCACGGGGCCAAGGCATGGGGAGGGGGCCCTGCTGCTCTATGGGGGGCCTAGACTGCAATCAGGATCTGAATGTGGTCAGAGCCCTAGAGTCCTGTTCCAGGAATAGAGGACAGAGCGCAGTAGTCTCTCTCCACTCCCCTCCCTAGGCTCAGCACTCACACCCTGAGAGCTCCTGCTTACCGGCTGCTTCTGGTTCCTGGATCTGGGCTGCCAAGGCCAAGCTGCTCTCTGAGTGCCCTGAGGGCTGGGCTTCACGCCTTCACTCTGGCAGAGGTCCCCCACTGATCCCCCAAGTTGTGCCCAGTGCTCCTTGAATGTAGGTCAGGAAATTGCCTCCACTGCCATAAGCCACGGCTCCCAGCACTCTGAGGCTGCCTCCGGAAGGCTGAAGTTCCTTCACTCTGGTGGGCCACCCCTCCAACCCTATGGAGTGGAGCCTTTCTGCTCTTTTCCAGGTTACCTTGGATTGGAGAATTGCCTCAATTGCCTCACTGGATCCCTCTGTGGATTCTGTCTGTGTAAAATTTAGTTAGAGTCCTTAGTTTATAAGTTTTGAGAGAGAGCATCTAAGAAACGAGCCATCTTGGCTCTCCCCCCCCATTTGTCCATTATTGACTTCTAAGAAAAAGAATGTCCTTTTCTAAAAGCCAGTGAAGAGTATAATCCCATTAGGTGGTGGCATAAATCTTATAGGTCAAGTTCAGCAATTAAGAGAAGTTTATCTGAATTATCAAAGGATATGAGACATTGTTGCCGGGATGAACATTGAGAATGCACTGAATGGGACTCCAGAACCAAGGTATTGGATCAAGAAAGTCTATTCCCCTCAGATCCTGAGAGAATAAATGTGGAGTGGAGATCTTTTTCTCAGAGTGTAGACTCAAAAATGTCAAGGTATGCCAAACTCAGGAGAGGTCCCAAATGTGACATGGTTGGGGATTCATCCCCAACTTGTTCTGCATTCCCCCTGGGTTATACTATGGGTGATTGTGAGGAGACCACAAACCATTCACTGTCTTCTTTGCTGATATGTTGTTGTTTACTCATTTTAGTTGTTTGACTCTCCAGGATTCCCATTTAGGGTTTTCTTGGGAGAAATCCTGGAATGGTTCACTATTTCTTCTCCAGTTCACTTTACAGATGAGGAAACTGAGGCAAATTGGGTGAAGTGACTTGCCCAGAATGTGAGGCCAGATTTGAACTCAGAAAGATAAATCTTCCAAACACCAAGTACCCAGTACTCCATTCATTGCTCCACCTGGCTGCACATTCTCTTGTTACATTAGAATAAATTAAGAATGTATTAATCAAGAATTAATGATATGATATTGGATGGCTAGGTGGTACAGTGGATAGAGCACAGGCCCTGGAATCAGGAGGAGCTGGGTTCAAATCCATCCTCAGACACTTAATAATTATCTAGCTGTGTGACTTTGGGCAAGTCACTTAACCCCATTGCCTTGCAAAAAACAAATCAAAAAGAATTAATGAGGCTAATAAGCTCTTTAATAACAGAAATAAACAACAACCATCACTGCTATATTCTTGTTATACACCAGTCAATTATTATCTCATTTCACCCTCAACAACTTTTAGAGGTAAGTATTATTATTATTATCTCCATTTTACAGATGAGGAAACTGAGGCAGAGGTGATGTGACTTGTCCAGGGTCACACAACTAGTAACTTCCTGAGATTGGATTTGAACTCAGGTCTTCCTGATTCTAGGTCTGCCTTCTGTCTACACTGGTGCCCCCTAGATGCTAAGTTAACTTCTAGAGTTACAAAAAATGGCAAAACATTGTCCCTGCTTCTCAAAAAACTCACAATCTAATGGAAGAGACAATATAGACAGGATAAACTGGAGATGATCTCAGAGATTAAGGAGGATCCAGGAGACACCAAAACACCAGTGTCCTTTCTGGGGGGAAGCAGGGGAAGCCCCCACCAGCAGGGGCAGAGTTCCACTACTCCACCTCCTCCCTTTCCTTCACCTCACTGGTCAGTCTGGTATCCCTCACCAGCAGTCTGGTATACTATCCTCAGATTCCCCATCACCTGGAGTTCCAAAAGGGGAATCACAGGAGAAAGCACCAAAGCCACCTAGGCTTTTAACCTAGCAAAGCTATTCACATACTTGAGACACTTAAAGGATTTTCTTTAAGTATCTTCAAATGGGTTTCAGAGTAGTTTGAAGATAAATGAAAGTAACTTCCATTTTAATAGAGACTGCAGCTATTTTGAAAGCCCCAGGACATTCTGTTGTCTTGAACTGAGTGAGAGGGCCACAGAGAAGATTTTGTTATTTTGTTTTAGTTTTTCAAATCATAAAGCAAAGTAATCAAGATAAAGACAGAAATAGAAATCAGAATTTTTTTTTTAGTTAAGATCTAAAAACATTCTATCTCCAGATGCAAAAAAGAGAAAACAAGTAGATTACAGCAGATCTCTATAGGAGGTTTGGGACTCAGGTGTCAAACAAAGGAGTGAGGATTGGAGGAGACTGGTGCCCTCAATAGGGATTATGAAAGTAAAAATCTCCAGTGATAACAAGCTAAATTACTTCATTTAAACAGACAGAATGGCTTCAAATTGAAGTCCCATAAGTCAATTTATTGCTAAAATATGTCTCTGATCAAATTTTTGAAAGACCTGAAAAGACCTTAACCCCAGAACTGTTTGGAAACTGTCCCAAAGACTGAGCTCCACAGTTTGCCAAACTATTCAAACAAATTAACCCTGCAGATGCAGTTTTGTCCTTGAAAGGTAGAGAAAATGGTAGACTACTTCCATTTTAAAAGAAAGTCTTTCTTATCCCTAAATTACAAATCGATGATGTTGTTGAAAGCTACTTTCAATTCCAGGCTAGCTTCTTCCTTAAAGAATTGGATGAATTTGATTTTTTTAAAAATAAGATCTTTTGTGAAGAGCAGAGTTCAGTTTAAGAAAAAAATAAGAACCAAGACTTGTCATAGATTCATCAACCTATGACTGGTCTTTGGAACAACTAATATTTTCTAATCTTGGCAGCAGGTTTTTAAACTCCTTCATGTTTCACTACATTTAAGGCCAACTGTAGAGTCAAAGCCTCTCTATTCAGAGCTGAGATCAGCACGAGAGCTACAAAGTTTAGCAAGTTTTAGTGCTATAAATAGAGTAAAGAGGTAAGGAGCAAAAAAATTTCTTTTTTCCTCTTCTAATTCCCAGAACTTGAGAAGATGGGAGAAGGTATTGATAGCTCAAAGGCAGAAAAAAATAAAAATGAAGATAATGGAAGAGTAACCATTTCTTAAAAGAAAAAGCTTAAAATTGTGAAAGAATTCAATTTCCCCTTCCTCTTCACAACTGAGGGTTCAAGTTAGAGAAAATCACAGGGTTTGGGAACTTAGTGATTTATTATGAAAGCAGCTCTCAAATGTGACTTGGGTCCTTCAATCTACTAACCTAAGTCTGTTTTCATCTCTTAAGGACCACTGAACAAAATTATGCTAGGGTCCTTAGTCAAAAGAAATAAAACTTCAAATTAACTGGTATCCAGAGAATTTTCTTGTAAATGATTCTTTTTAAAAAAGCAAATATAAACATAGTTTTGTCACACATAACAATTTGTGAAGGTATGACCCATGATACAATTTTAATTATGAATTCTAAAGTAACTGGGTCCAAACTAATGAGATTTTTGCTGTATTCTAGTTAAAGTAACAAAGACTATCACCATTTTGGGGTTTTTTTTTAAAGAAGTTACAAAGAAAGGCACATAGAACAATTTCAGATTTTCAAAACAGTCATTTCAATAGCCCTTATGCTAAATACTTAGATCCCCACAATAAGACTGGGAAGGAGGTGCTATTTAGCCCCATTTTAAAGTTAGAAAACCTGAAGCAGACAGAGGTGAAGTGACTTGCCAAGTGGAATTTGAATTCCCATCTTCCTGGCTTATATCCACTGCTTCATCTAGCAGCCTCTATACTTGGGTAAAAGAGAGATACTTTTGAAGGATACATTATATTAGTTTCTAATTTTTTCATTTAAAATATGCATGTACATCCAAACAGTGTACAAATACAAAACAATAATTATTCCCGTTTCTAATTATGGTCCTTAATGAATTCATTGAGCAGTCATTTAAGCATTTACTAGTGCTGTGGTAGTTACAAAGACAATGTCTTTAGAAAATGAATGGAAAAGAGTATAGAACTCAATAAAATGGCAACCAAAAATATTAAATTTTGATAGATATGTAAGGAAATTGGTACAGCTTAGTGCAAACACTCTGGAGGGCAATATGGCAATAAGTGATTATACTTTCTGATTTCAATTCCTTTATAGGATGTTTTCCCAAACGTCTTTTAAAAATAGAAAAGGAATTACCTAAAAAAATACTCATCATTATTCTACTAGTGATAAAAAAATATATAAAGTAAATAAAAATAGAAACAACCAATAAAGCCAACAATGGAAATGACTGAGTAAATCGTATTTTCATATAATGGAGTATTTTGTGTCTGGAAAAGACATGTAGATTTGGAAATAGAATTCAAATTGAAGTTTGGTTACTTCTTGGGTTATATGGACAAATCACTTAATTTCTTAAGATCTCAGTTTTTTCATTTATAAAATGAAGGGTGTGGACCAGAAGATCTCTCAGATAAATTCCAGCCCTACCACTGCAGTGGTGTTAGCAGGAAAAAAACAAACATTGTGACCCATACCAAAAGACACAGAAGTGGCTGAGGAGCTACAGAAGGAATTGGCAGAAGCATAGCTGTAACAAACTCATGACAATCAATGTCTGAAGAGGAAAAAGGAGAAAAAAGAAGTCAAGGCCAAAGAAGACACAGAACAAGAGCATTTTAATTGCTTACTCATTATTCTTTCCAATGGGTCTGCTCAGCCAAAAGCAGTGCAACATGTAAAATGATGTCTGTTTTGTATGACTGTATGATTGCCCTTTTGACTATTATTAAGTTTCTATTTCAATTCAATTCAACATTTATTGTCATATATAAGCTGGACTTCTAAGAAATCCAAAGGCAAAAATGAAATAGCCCCAGACCTCTAGGGGCTTCTGTTCTACTTAGGAGGGCTATACTATATAGTAATAGGTAAGTATATTCAAGGAAAATACAGGCTATCTGGGAGGCAAGAGATAGAAGGTGGTAGAGAGAATATATTTGGGGGGAAGGGGAGAGAGACGGAAAGAGGGTGAGTAGGACTTGGGGTGAGTGAGGGGAAAGGGAAAGACAGGCACAGAGAGTCAGTATCTCAAGGAGCTAGAACAATCTGTACATAGAATAAAAAATGTTGGAAATATTGGAATTGGAAATAGGGAAAAAAAGCTTGGGGGCTAGAAAATAGAGTAGAATGCAAGGAAATAAGTCTGGAAGAGTAGGACAGACTCAGATTGGGAAGACTTTGGAAATTTAACAGAGGAGTGTCATATCTGTTCTAGAAGCAATGAAAAGCCACTGAAGCTTTTGGGTAAGAGGAGGATCTTGGTCAAACATGTGATTTATCCAAGAATGTCATTTTGGCAGTTGTGTGGTGAATGAGCTGAGAAGAAAGACTAGACTCTCCCTTGACAGAGAGACAGAGAAAGAGAGACAGAGATATCTATCGGGGAAGAAAAATGAAGAGGGATGCTGCCTTGAAAGGACACTGGGGAAGGAGTAAGAAGGTGTGGGATGGAAAAGAGTATGATAAACTTGCCAACTGATTAGCCAAGGAGGATAGATGACAAAAAAATTGAGAGGAAAGATTGGAAGATCATGATATCCCTCATTAACAATAAGGTATTTAGGAGAAAAGTCATATTTAAGCTAAAAACCAGTAAATTCTGTTGAGTTTTATATGCCTTTTGGACATCTAGAGGAAGTTATCTAGAAGATAGAAGGTGATAAAAGATTTCCCCCTCGCCCCATAAAATGCAGACTTGAGTTGGAACACAAGATGAATAAAAAATATCCAGTCATAAGTTACTGAAAAAAATTTCAAAGTTAACTGTAAAAGTTTTTTATGTAAAAGTTTTTCTTTCTCTTAAGTTCTTTTCTTTAACAAAACTGTATATTGTGAATTCCCTTAATGTCAATGGTATATGTGTGTGATAGGCATGTGTAAGTGTCTGTATTAAAAAGTTCCAATGTTGAGATTTCTCTACTGTATACTCATACCAGTTCAAATTGAGATAGAGAACAAGGATGACAACACAAGGGAAAATTTCCAAAGCTCTAACTTCTCACCATTCTATCATCACCTGAAAGTCAATTTTCACCTTTTTCACTGGCTGAATTTGTTAGCTCACATTTTGCTTTGGGGCTCATGTGTTCTTGCAATATGGCAGTACTGGATTATAAGGCTACTGATAATAACACTTGCTAAAAATCCACAATGGTTATGGTAGAATGAATCAAATTCAGGAATAGTATAGTTAGAAAAAAGGTGAGACATGAAAGAAAATGCAGATTTCAAATGACATTTTAATATTAACTTTTTTTAAAGTTAACCAGATACCACCTAATACAACTACTGTGTCTCAGAATTTGCATCCCTTTTCTTAGAATCTTGTTTTACTTCCAAAGTACATCTGTAATGTTGTTCACTTTAGTAGAAAGACTAGAAAAATAATAACCTTTTTCTAGAAACTCTGCAAGAGTGCTCTTAGTAAAAGCCTCTTGTTTCTGTAAGGTATCTTGGGTTTCATTCTGTCTTTCTTTTCTTTCTCAGCAGCCAGAGCCTTAGTAACAATAGTTTCAACAAATTTTATTGTAGCAGATGAGTTAAGATGCAGGTTTGAATAATCTAAACCTGTTGCTTGCCACAACCAAAGTAGCCAAACAGCCCAAAAGTCTTTACAAGGAGAGTGACGAAAACAATGTGTACAATTCTATAACCATGATGTATACAGTTGCGTATCCTTATTTCTGATCTCTTTTTCTAACTTTTGATCTTTGTTGGGAGGAGGAGGGAATCAAAGAGCAAAGCAAAGAAGGAAATCCAGAATATAAGGATCAACACTTCCATTATTTCTCTCCCTCCAATGACCTTTGCAACAGGAATGGAAAGGCACCACTCCATCTCTGATAACCTGAAAAGGCATAGAGGAAAGAGTATAAGATGCTCAAATTAAACTATGATGGAAATGAAAGATTGCTATAGGCTAACAGATCTGACCTCAGAGGCCATCTAAACTAATTTCATTCTTTTACAGACAAAGATATGAAAGTCCCTGGTGAAGAGGAGGGAGAAAAATAGATTTGACTCATTTATTGAACCAACTCTTCTCAGTGAGTGAAAATATCCAAGGCTGCAGCATCTTCTGTATTATGCCACACATGCTTAAATCAAATAGAATTATGTTTCCTTAAATCTTAAATAAGTGATGTTTTGTAGAACCATTTTTCAAAAAATTATTACAACAGCAACAAAGTCATTTGGAGATTCCCTACAAACCTCACTTTTACAACATGATCACCTCCAAGAACAAAGGAAAGCATGTCAATGCCGCATATACCCATATTCATTTGAACTTCAAGGTCACGTAACTTCATCATGTGGCTCTAAATACTGTGTTCCAGTTATCTAGTTACATCGGCTTTTCTTTTTAACCACCTAGTTCACACAATTGGAGGCAGTAATGACATTGTCCTTTTCCTAAATAGCACCTTCTTGGCCTGCAGTTTGCAGACTGCAAAGGTGTCAAAAACTTCCTCTTCCACCCACACTGCTTTCTTAACCAAGATAAGCCAACAAGAGACAACAAATCTAAGAGTCTACTGAGGCAGGAAACCAACTTATGCAATACACCCAGTGTTAATGTCAGAAAGGCCTTCCACTCTCCATCAAGACCATTGAATGAATGAAGAGTTGCTTTCCACCTAGGATTTAATATCTCAAAGCATTACTTTATGATAACTCTAAATCACAGCATGCTCTGAAGAAGCTATCCTTTTATACATACACTTTCCTGTTGACTTCTAATAAGAAAATCACAGTTGTGGTCTAATGGGAAGGGAAGTGGAAAAGGAAAAAATCAAAGAAGAGTTGAAAACTTTTGGTGAAGAAGAAATGAAAATGATGAGTAACATATGAAATTATTATGATTTTTAATCTAATGATTAAAGTTTGTTTGTCATACCATTTAGTTTTTTGCAGAATGTTCTCAACCCTGAGTCCTGCCTACTTGATATCTGATCACCCATCATTCTATCTGAGACCAGGCCATTTCTCCTAGGATATACTGAATTATGAGTCGGCCCTATAGAGCCTGATTCGTCCAGACTCAAGGCCCAGCATTCTATCTGCTGCCTATGGGAACAGGGGAGTTGAACAAAAGAGCTGAAATATAATCTGAACAAACACACCATTGTCAGAATGCATAGCTTCCCAAGATGAGGAAGGATATTTCACATTTGCATGCTTAAAAAGTTTTAATACCTTTGTTCAAAAAGTTAAATTATTTAATTACATTACTGACAAACCTTATATTTACTCTCCAGAAATTCATTTAGTTCCTTACTCTCCCCACTAAATCAGTTTAGTAGTCAATTTATGAAATGTTTTTGAAAAGTTAATCCCGGAAAATATGATCCATATATAATATAGTTTCTATACTATGCCTGTTTAATGAATTTAAAATGCCTTCCACTTATTAGATTCAAGAACCTTTAGGGATATTTATTCATCTTGGCTATTAGAGCTAGAAAGCAATCTACACTTGACAGTAGGCCCCATTTATATATACAAGGTGAAATTTTCTTGGATGTCGTAAGGCATTTCAAAGAATTATTAAAGCATGATAAGAGAAATGCAACTCTGAGATGCTACTTCACACCCATCCGATTGGTCAATATGATAAAAAAGAAAAATGATCAGTGTTGGAGGGGATGTAGGAGAACTGAAATATATGCATTGTTAGTGGAATTATGAACAGATCCAACCTTTCTGGAGAACAATTTGGAACTATGCCCAAAGGGCAACAAAACTCTACATACCCTTTGATCCAGCAATGCCACTACTGGGTCTGTCTTCCAAAGAGATTACAAGAAAGGGTAAAAAAAACCCATATGTACAAAAATATTCACAGTAACTCTTTTTATAGTGGCAAAGAACTGGAAATTGAAGGGATGACCACCAATTGGGAACTATCTGAACAAACTGTGGTATATGAATGTGATGGAACAAAACACTACTGTTTCTCTAAGAAATCAGGAGGGATAGGACTTCAGAATAGCCTGGAAAGACTTGCACGAATTGATGCTGAGTGAAGTGAGCAGAAGGAGAAAAACAATGAACACATTAACAGCAACATTGTGTGATGATAAACTATGATGGATTTGCTCATCTCAGCAGTACAATAATAAAAAACAATTCTAAAGAACCATCTAAAAATGGAAAATAGTATCTATATCCAGAGAAGGAAATATGCAGACCAAAACTTACTACTTTCAATTTTTAAAATTTGCTTTATCTAATGCTTTACAATTTTTCCCCTCTCATGTTTTTCTTCTCCTTTCTGTTCTGATTCTTCTTTCACAACATGATTAATATGGAAATATTAATATGGAAAATTAAATGAGCTACATTAGACTGCTTTCTGTTGGGTAAGGGGGGAGGAAGGGAGAAAAATTCGAAACTAAAACTTTACAAAAATTATTGCTGAAAACTATTGTTCTATGTAGCTGGAAAAATTAATTAATGATCTTAAAAAATAATCATTAAAGCACTCACAAGGGCTACACAGAAACTATAGTTTAAACCCCTAGAACTTCAATCATTCGTTCACCACACTAAAAAGACAGGGAAGAAAAAAGATTACTTACGATTTTATCAATCTGACTTAATGCCCACTTAATGAGTGACTATGATGTTCAGAGCATCATAAAGTCCAACAAAGGAATAACAAAGAATTTAAAGTTATAGCTCTTGTATTTGCTAAGTATAAAATCTTCTGAAATAATATAATGATGCTTCCAACCAACTAAATTATAAACTTTTTAAGGATCTAGATCCACGTGCTTTGCATGACTCAGAAGGGCTAGCAAAATACTTTTATGTATAACGAATGTTCCAATAAATATTTGTAAATAGTTATAATAATCCAAAAGGAACATCTAGCCCTCCCTTAAAATACATTAATTAAACATTTTTATGGTATCGATTATAAAAATGAATTTTCTCTCTGGTTTTGGAGATTACCAGTGAGGTTACTATGGTCCACCTTACCTCTTATCACAATTCCAAATAATGAAGACAACTTAGAGCTCACTCTCTCTCTCTCTATTATGTTCAAAACATCTTGAATTTTATAACATATTACCTGGGGTATCTCTCCCTCACATGGGGGGCCCTTAGAAAAAAAAAACTGCTCCAAGTTTGAAGTACCCTCTGAGCCAGTATCCACTCAAAACCATATTCATAAGTGCCTTCCAAAACATCTGCTTTCACCTCGCAGCCAGGGGTCATACAAAATATAAAAATAAATAAGCATAGCAAATGAAGTAACCAGAGAAGTATATTTCTAAACACTTATTAAAAGTGGGGTCCTACACTATTACATTGTTGGTGGAGCTCATCCAACCTTTCTGGAGAACAATTGTTGCCCAAAGGGCAACAAAAATGTACATACCCTTTGATCCAGCAATACCACTACTGGGTCTATACCCTGAAGCAATGATGAAAAAGGGTGAAAACATCACTTGGGCAAAAATATTCATAGCACCCCTGTTTGTGTTGGCAAAGAATTAGAAATCAAGTAAATGTCCTTCAATTGGGGAATGGCTTAGCAAACTGTGGTATATGTATGTCATGACACACTATTGTTCTATCAGAAACTAGGAGGGATGGGAATTCAGGGAAGCCTGGAGGAATTTGCATGAACTGATGCTGAGTGAGATGAGCAGAACCAGAAAAACACTGTATATCCTAATAGCAACATGGGGGGTGGGGGATGATCAACCTTGATGGACTTGCTCATACCATCAGTGCAACAATCAGGGACAATTTGGGGCTGTCTGCAATGGAGAATACCATCTGCATCCAGAGAAAGAACTGTGGAGTTTGAACAAAGATCAAGGACTATTAACTTTAATTTAGGAAAAAAACTGATATGTTATGGTCTGATCTTGCTATCTCTTATACTTTCTTCCTTAAGGATGTGATTTCTGTCTTATGACATTCAATTTGGATCAATGTATACCATGGAAACAGTGTAAAGACTGGCAAATTGCTTTCTGTGGGGGATGGGGGGAGGGAAGATTAGGGGGAAAATTGTAAAACTCAAAATAAATAAAATCTTTAAGTACAAAAAAAAAAAAAGAGTACAGGGTGTATCCCCTGACTAGAAGCATTCTTAAAAAAATAAAATTCAAAAAGTAAATATGAAAAAAAGAAGGGGTCCTAAAGCCTAGACAGGATTCCTTTCATTTAAACATTTTGACTATCCCTCACTCTCAAAGGAGTGAGGGCCCCATTTTTCAAAACAGTATTTGAAACTCTGGCCTCAGTTCTGATCAATTCAACTAATGCTTATTAAATGTCTATTCTAAACAAGACCTTTTAGGTGGCAAGGATACATCAAAATAAAACACAGAGAAAAAGATCAAGGAGTTTACAATTTAAGGGGGCAGGGGGTTAAGGCACATGTAGAAATAAAGGTAACACACAGTAGAATATAATTTAAAAAAGTCAAAATTTCCTAAGAAATTTGAGAAAAGAGAATTTTTTTCAGTTCATAGAGCCAGGGAGGAAGGTATTTTGAGTTATGGCAGAAGAGGCATCTGTTTTAGGGAAGAAATAAGGCTAGTTCTTAGGATAGGATTAACTTTAGGGAACCAAAGCTCAAATGATTACTTAGTCTTCCTTGGAACTGAGATCAAAAATTCTAGTCTATAAAGCTGGTGGTCTGAAAGTTTGATCAGAATAACCACTGCCTTTATCCAACACCTTTCTCACTAATCATTGCCAACTGGCTTCCATCTTGGTGAGGTATCTTGAGGCAGTGAGTAAAAGAAGGAAGAAAGTATTTATATGCATTTAACCAAGAATTTTGTCCCTTTTTGCCACTCTAAGCCAAATCATTTTTACTGTATTTCATGATCTGTTAGGGTCTTAATGCATTCTAAGCTTGAAGTGTAATCAATTACTAAACAGGCCTGAGCAAAGCTTTGTCCAGAACTAGAGCTGTTCCATGGCTCACCAAAGGTTTATTGATTGACTAACAGATCAGAGTTACTTTGCCATGTTAAGAGTTCTGCTTACTTCCTAATGAAATATTTCCTCTCTTTTCATTCTAAAAGTACTTTCTTTATCTGCATTGGGTCATCATGGTAAAATGGAAGGACACTGAAAAGGCTTGGAGTGAGAAGGCCTTGGTTCCAGTGTGAGTCCACTTCTTACCAGCTAAGTGACAGGTGTGACAGTCAACTTCAGGATGGCCTCACAGGTTTCTGTCTCCAACACTCCCCAAGAAAGGTCGTCCACACTCCCTCAGAAGATCCCAAAGAAGGGACACTCTGCTTCTCAAAGTTAACAATCTCTTTGGGGTTACTCCACTAAAAAGTCGACTCCTCTGAGGCTTCACTTCTTCATTCCGATGTGGACCATAATGTTGATAATACCAACCTCGTTGTGAACATCAGATTAAATGAAGTTAAAATGATGTCATAACTTCCATGTTTATGGTTTATATCGCTTTTAAATAACACTGATTCAGACTGTCAATTAGCATCATGAATATCAAGTTCCTAATTCATTTCCTTTATCCTCCCCCCAAGTTCTTGATTCAATGCTTTAAATCGCAGACATTTAAACAAATGTCTATTGAATACAGTGACTTTTTAAAAATTCTTTAGTCCTATGTTATAGCAAGAACCCTAAATTGTAAGTTATTTCACTATTAAATGTGTTGCTGTGACCTGAATTGTGTCACTTTTTTTAGGTTCAAAGGGCAAAGGGCAAATTGACTCAATTGTTTGCACCCCAGTTTACTCACCTATAAAACATAATGTACTAGATTTTCTCTCAGTTCATCATTCACAGTAGCTCTGGAATAATCCTGATTCTATCCTCATTCTCTCCATTTTAAAATGTTAATATCTTCCACCTGGGGGAAATGGGAGATAATTATATAACAAAATAATCAATATTTTTTCCCCTCTAATTTGACAGAGGTTTCTTCAATCTGCTTATCCCAATTCAATAATCATAGCTTAGAATGACCCTAAATCACTCTCTTAATTTGTATAGGACCAAAAGTAAATTGTTAGAAATATAAATCTGTTCTAATAGGACCTCAACTTTTAGTCATTTGCCTAAGTGATTAGTGAAAAAATGAGAAAGGACATGCTATCTACTTCCAGAATCACCTAATCTCAGTATTGAAAGGGCCCTTCTCTGTCATCTAGCCTGGTCTGTACCAGAACAGAAATTCCCCCTGCACAACAATCCCCCAAGTGTCCTTTTGAAGACTTAAGATTATGGGAGCTTACTGTCTCCAGGTGGCTATTATGTTATTTTGAGACACTTTCAAAAACTGTTTTCCTTATGTTCAATTGAAATCTGCCAGTGACTCTTATTTCTGTCTGCAGGAGAAGAGAAGAACAACCTTAACACCTCTTAATACTTGGTAGTCCTTCAAATGCTGAAAGACAGAGATCACAACCTACTTGGCTGAAGATCTCCAGTTCCTTCACAATGACCCAAGCAAGTCGCTTCATCTCCCCCTTAAGCCTCAGTTTCTTCTTCTGTGAAGCTGACCTCTGAGTCCAGTCTAACTCAAGATTCTGTGGTCATTATTTTACTAATCAGGTGCAATCAAGAACTGGTATTTTATTTGGTTTTTTTTAGGTTTTTGCAAGGCAAATGGGGTTAAGTGGCTTGCCCAAGGCCACACAGCTAGGTCATTATTAAGTGTCTGAGACCGGATTTGAACCCAGGTACTCCTGACTCCAGGGCTGGTGTTTTATCCAAGATGCTACCTTGCACCAAGAACTGGTATTTGAAAGGACACATAAAAGACCTCTTACATCAATAAGCTCCTACCAGATCAAATGTGTATCACCTTAACTGATTCTATCCCCAGACACTAAACACTCAGAAGATTCTGTTGGCTTTCCCTAGATGTATTTTTCTTCTTATCAGATAGACACTTTGAGCTTTCATTTCTGTTTCTAATGAGTCTTTATGTTTATACCAAAAATGACTTTGAGAACAAACTGTTATGTCAGTTTAGGAGGGGAAAAAGTCCCACTATAAGAGAATATATATATATATATATACACACACACACACACACACACACCTGTGAAAGCTCAGCCTGGAAACAAATCTTTGGCTCTACTAGAGAGAGTCACTCTAGTGCAGAGATCCTGTTTTACCTAGTATTGGATCCTATTCATTAATATGTGTGTTGAACGAGCAACAATTTCAGTGTACACCTAAAAGGAGTTCCAGGAGCTAGTCAGTCTTAGAACCATTCCCATTCCCAAAAGGATGGCCACTGGAGTTATCTCACAGTGCACCCTGGCAGAAGATGAAATGTCAACTCCCTGCCTAGAAGAAAGTGGGCACAATGGCCACAGAGACTTCGGGACAAACATGAATGAACACCTGGGCACTCCCCCAGTCTATCATGCCCCCAGATTCTGGCCACAGAGTCAACTGCAAGCCAAGCATTCTCTTAGGGTATTCATTTACAACTGATTTACTTTAATAGTTTTAAGTAATTAGACCAATTGTATTTGATTTCAAGAGGCCTTTTAGAACTCTACTTGACCAGTTCTACAATATAACCTTAGACAAGCTGCCAAAGTCAAACAAAGCAGATCTCCAACAGGGTCACTTAGCACTTAACCGGCATTTTAATGACTACCTGCCTAATGTGAACTTACCATTCTAATGAGGAGTGCTAGCTACTAAACATTTTCCTTATTTTGCTTTGTTTTTATTTCAAAAGAGACCTTCTACTTTATGTTTTCACTGCACATTTACTAAAGAACTAAATGCAGTTTGGTCTGTTGAAAACAAAAACTGCCTCTAATCTTTAAGGTAGTGACTCTTGCTAACTACTTCAAACAAGATACAATTAGTATAAAATGCCTAAATTGTTAGAAATCCACAGAATCCCTGGTACATCCCAATGAATGGAAATTCATTATAAAATATGCTTTTTAAAATCCTCCAAAGTGCCTAGCACAATAGCTTACACACAACACCTGATGATTATTTCTTTAATTGTATACTGAATTATTAAATGTCCATGTGTGTACTTTTAATTAAGTACATAAGGGATATGGGCAATCAAACATTAACATTTCCATCAAGGGTTAGGCAGAATAAAACGGATCTTCATGCTTAACTTTTCAGTCATATTTCATCATAAGGGGGCACTATGGTAATGTTTAGAGAGAGATCAACTGAATAGGAAGAGGGAGACAAGAGCCAAATGAGGAAATCCACCATCAAGGAATAAACAACTGATATCAAAATGGAAGTGGGTTATCATCCTGCAAATTAATTACACTTAAGCAAAATTATATTATCTAAGCTATTAAGCTGAGGAACTACATAAGGTAAAAAAAAGATAATGATGGTCAGCAAAACAAAAAAAGTATTTGTTTTACAAGATAGAATTGCATAAAAATATGAACTGTCATCTTAATATCCTTTCAATAACATATCAAAGATAAAATAGAGAACTACTTAAATGCAGAATTAGATAATGCTTGGATTATAGTCAGCAACATAATATTTTCTATTAGGGGCTCCACAAGCCTTCATCAATTTAGCTCCAATCAGTGGGTGCTACAATCAACAATGCTCATTTAAAATAAGGACCAGATGTTATGCTGAAGGATCTTTTATGGCTCTAGGTGAGCAAATTAATTCAGTGGTATTTTTGAAGGATACACCTGCTTGGCATCTTTGTTTTCCTTCTGCTCCTCTTAGGCTTGTGGTGCTTGCCAATGTAGCAATGTAAATGCAATATAAAGAGAATAAATATGGTTTCACTGCTTTCCTTTAGCCATTAGCCAAAACAATGTATTTCTTATAACTGTGCTTTCTAGCTTAAAAACATGTAAAACACAGACCTTGAACGTTTTCTTGTCTCCAAATAACCATCCTCAGACTTCTGTAGCTCTTAGCTCACAACTCTGTTAAAATTCTCTATAGAATCAAATTCTCTTTTAGACTATTTTCCCCATCCATCTCTCTTCTTGTCCATCACCTCAGGAAATCTCTCTCTTCTCCATTTTCTTTCAACTTGTGAATTAAGATGCCAGTGATCATGGCTCTTTAGTATAAAAAAAAAGGGGGAAACAGTGATGGAAGTATATTTGGAAAAAATGGAGGAAATGTAAGCAAAAGAAAACTGTAAATTTTGAGATGTCAGATAATATAAAGAACCATTAAAGAATTCTTAACTTCTGTGTGTCCTGACTCCTCTGGAAGTCTGGTAAAGCACAGGAAGTCCCTTCTCAGAATGTTTGTAAATGCTTAAAATAAAATACATAAGATTTCAAAAAAAGTTATACTGAAATAGTTATCAAAATTTTTTAAAAAACTAACAACAAATTTCAGGTTTAAAAACAACTACTTAAAGCATTTATGGAGCTCTTTCAGGTCTGCCTGATTCTCACAACAGTGGTATTAGGTAGGTGTTATTGTTCTCGTTATACAAATGAAGAAACTAAGGCAGAGAGGGAGGGTGACTGCCCAGAATCCCACAGCTGGCAAGTGGTACTCTATAACACTGTATTGCCTGCAGCTCTATTCTGAAAGTTTTCAAAACTTTAAATAAAAAAATCCAAGTCCTAAAATCACAGATGTCAGGTGAACATCCCCTGCTGAACGCTCTCCCTCCCTGGAATCTCCCCCTATGGGACCCTACAGTTATCACTGCTACGATTTTGTTTTATTCATCGACTAACAAAATTGACTAACCCAATTATTCTTGGTGATTTTTACTGCAGACAAGGATGATTTCAGCTACATTAGGAAGTTACATATAAATATGTATATTTATGTGTGTGTGTGTGTGTGTCTATAGTGTCTAACCTTAAAATATTGGGTTACTATAAAATGACAGAAAATAGCAGGTTAGACATTAAGTTTTATTCTCTAGGAAGGACTTACACCCATTGGTAGAGCCCTTCTATCCAAGAGGGCCACGCTGAGCAGAGGACTGAGATATAGTGATGTTGGGGGGGTCTCCCTCAGGCTGGCATATTTATACATAAACAAGAATGGACAAAACGTGAAGCCTTCTAGAAGGCCCAGATCTCCTCAGAAGGGATGGAATCCTTACACAGAGCTCCCGCGTCTAAAGGGAGGCCTTTTCGCCCTGGATTAAAGCACAAGGAAGGCAGGACCAGGATTCCTCTTTAAGTCTAAAGGAGAACACATTCCATTCCTCACGACAGTAAAGAAATCCACCTTTGACCTGGAATATAGTTTTGAAAATGGATTTTGCTTTTCTGTCGCAGAGGCCCGGCCGTCCCTTGGGGAGTGCAAGGTGACGGGACTTGGCCTTTGGGGCCGAAACCTTCAGATGGGCCAGTTTCTCCACGGCCGCTTCAATCCGCCCGGAGACCACAACTCGGTGGGCAAGGGCCGGGGTCCGGCACGGCGGGGGCCCCCGCTCCGGGGGCCCGAGGACCCCGCGGGCCCGGGCCTGCCCACACGGCCGCGGTGGGTGGGGATGGGGCAGGTGCCCGTCCCCGTGCCCCCGTGCCCGGCCGCGCTCCCGGTCATCCATCTGGCCGTGTGTCGGCCCCGCCCGGGCACCCCAGTGCGTGAGGCCGGACTGGAACTCGGGCCCAGGGCCGGGCTCGGTGCCCCGGGGCCGGGCTCGGGCCAGCTTTGTGGGGGCCAAGCTCACGCGGGCCCTGCAGGAAGGGGGTGCTGGCAGCAGGGGCCCCCGGCGCGGGGAGGCCCGGCAGGAGCCGGGTTCGAGTCCTCGCTCCCGCCGCTCTCGGGGGTGGGAGCTCGGCGGGACTCGCACCCGGCGCTCCCGACTTCCAAGGCTGCCCCGGGCCACCGCGAGAGGCAGCTTCGGGGGAGCATTCGAACCCAAGCCTCGGGGCCGGGCGGGGCGGGGAGGGAGGCGGAGCCTGGGCCGCGCGCATGCGCGCCGGCAGGGGAGCGGCGCCGCCGTGAGCTCCCTCCTCCCGCTGCAGGCCGCAGCTCCCAGGAGGCCGCGCGGGGAGCCCGGGGCGCGGGGGGCGCGGGAGCGCGGGGGGCTCGGGGGCTCGGGGGCGCGGGGGCTCGGCCCCAGACCCGCTCCTACCTGTCGGAGTCAGCGCCATCTCCGGCGGCGGCGGCGGCGGCGATGACGTCTCCATAGCGCGAGCGGGGGGCGGGGCTCAGCCCTGGGAACCGGCGCCCGCTGGCTTGGCTCCGCCCCTCTGCCTTTCCCTTCCCTGCCCCGGCGCCGCTTCCGCCCCGTCCTCGGCCTGCGCCTGCGCCTGCGCCTGCGCCCGCGCCTGCGCCTCGGCTTCGTGCCCCGCCCCCGGGCTCCCGGGCGTCCTTCCCAATGCCTGGGAGGAAGGAAGGCGTCGCGCATGCGCCGTGTCATCCTCCCCCTCCTGGAGGGCAATGACCTGAGGCCCAGCGCCTGGGGGCCGGCCTGGACTGGAGGCTTCCTCACGGGGCACCCCCTCTCGGCACCCCCTCTCTGCCCCCCCCCCCGCCCGGGGCACCCCCTCTCGGCCCCCCCCCCGCCGTGCAGCCCACGCCGACCCCCTGGGAGGCCCCTCCTGAGGGCGGGGCGCTGGGGGCAGGAGCACGCGCGCCCCTCCCCCTCCCGGCCTGGCTCCCTTCCAGAAGCTTCTTTCCTCCCTCGCCCACCCCGGCCCCGCCCCCGCAGCGCCCCGGAGTCCGGAGGTCCAGGGTTCAAATCCGGCTCGGACACTTCAGAATGACCGGCCGCGCGGCCTTGGGCAGCCCCTGAACCCCACCGCCTGGCAAGAACCTAAAAACAAGGACAGGCACATTGGACCGGAAGGGGGCACAGGCGGGCACGGCGGGCAAGGCGCCCATGCCCGGCCGGGCCCGGGACGTGGGAAGCGCCCGTGGGCCGTGCGGGGAGTGTGGAGCCCCCGGGGCCGGGCAAGCGGCTGGCAGCGCCGGGGTGGCAGCGCCCCGGGCCAAGGCCTCGCAGCAGTGCCAGTGCAGGAGGTGAGAGGGGCAGGACCCCCAGCTGGACCCCCGAATATCAGCATGCCCAGAAACGCCCCCTCACCGAGTCCCCCGCTACTGCCGGGCACCCCGGCCGGCCCACCGCCCCAACCCAGTGGTCCTCAGCTTCCTCTCACAGAAACCGGGGCATGGCAGTGAGATCAGCTGGGGGCAAACTTCATCTTTTGTTTGCGCTGGGGAGGGGATCTTCCTCCTTTATCCTCTCATCCAGGCCACACCTTTGGGCCTGACCTTCAACCTGCCAGGGCAGTTAGGTCCCACACCCAAGACCACCCAAAAGAGACCCCTCCCCTAAAGGCAAAACCTCCCATGTGGGAGGCCACCTTCCCTCCCATGGACTCTAAAGGAGAATTTAAGGAGACTGAGGAAGGCACCTGTTCTCTTTTACCTTCCAGCCTCCTCCTGAGCCCTGGTCCGCTGGCCAGACCAATTTAATCAGCAATCCATATGGTCTTCCCTTTAAGCCCTTTTAACTTTTCTATTACTTAATTTTTTTCTTTTTTTAGCTTTTTGCAAGGCAAATGGGGTTAAGAGACTTGCCCAAGGCCACACAGCTAGGTCATTATTAAGTGTCTGAGACCGGATTTGAACCCAGGTCCTCCTGACTCCATGGCCGGTGCTCTATCCACTGTGCCACCTAGCTGCCCCTTATTACTTTCTTAATATGTTGTAACTTCCTTTAATAAATCTCCATTTTCTTTCCAAAACCTGCATTCCCTAGTCTAAGTCACAATTCATCATGGGGCAGAACCAAACCCAAGAAACAAATCACCAACAACAGTTCTATTATGTCTACATTTGTAACATCTCTCATTTATGTCCTTTTCTCTCCTCTGACATTGCCAGCACCCTGGGCCAGACTCTAATTAGGTTATGCCTGGGCTCTTCCAATAGCCTTCTGGTTATTCTCCTTGCTTTGAATCTCTCCTCATCCCAAACTACCCTCTCCGTTGTCAAATTGATATTCCTAATGCACAAATTTGACCCTGTCCCCTCCCTTCTTACTCAATGTACTTCCAGTATATTTGCACTATCAAATGTGAAATCCTCCAGCTTTCTAAGCACTCTGCAATGAGGCCTTTTTCTGTCTTCTCAGTCTTCTTTCATCTTAGTCACCTCTGCCTGCTTAGATCCAAGGTTGCAGGCCTCCTGTGCTTTTCCTCTACCCCCTAATTCCAGGCATCTCTACTACTTATCCCCAAGACCTAGAATTCCCTCTTGCCATGTTCACTTTCTGCCATTTCTAGCTTCCTTCAAATCTTCAGATTCCTGCAAGAAGCTTTAACTGACTTTACATATATGTGTATATATCTAGATATGTGTCTGTTGTATATGCATGTGTGTGTTATGTATGTATATATATATATATCTATATATATATATCTATATATATCTATATATATAGATAGATAGATATGTTTTATGTCAGCCTGACATTTAAACTTTATCTTGGTACTCCCTCTGGATCTTGTCCCTCAGGGTTCAAACCTGGTTTCTTTTGTCTTCTCCCTCTGAATGATTTCATCTACTTCTCTTCTTCACACTGATCATTCTCAATCTACCTTCCTGCTCCAATTTCTCTGCCAACCTCCAATCTCATATCCCCAGCTACCTTGCAGACATCTCAAAATATAGGTCTAGTAGACACCTTAAACTCAATATATCAAAAACTTAACTCATTATTTTTCCTCCTACACTCTTCCCCTGACTCACCTATCTTCTCTCTTAGTCTAAAGGATAACATCATCCTCATAGGTCCTTCCTAGCTATCCTGGATTCCTCACTATCTTTTACCCCCCATATCCAAGGCCTGTAGATTCCACCTTTGTACTATCTCTCAGATACATCTGCTTCCTCTTTCCTGCCTCTACCTTGTTTCAGGCCCTCATCCCCTCATGCCTGGGCTATTGCAATAACTTCCTGGTGGGTCTGCCTGCCTCAAATCTCTCCCTATGCCAGTCTATCTTCCATGCAGTCACCAAAATGATTTTTCTAAAGCACCAGTCTGATTTTATCATCCTCCCTATTCAGTAAACTCCAGTGATTCCCTGTTCCTTCCAGAAATAAATGCAAAATACTCTGTTTGGCATTCTTAGCACTTTATAATCTAGCCCTCTCCTCCCTTTGCAGTCTTTTTACACTTTATTCCCCGCCACATATTCTTTGATCCACTGACACTGGCCTCTTGGCTGTTCGTGTGAACAGGGCTCTCCATCTCTTGGATCTGAGCATTTTCTCTGGCTGTCTCCAGGCCTGGACCACTCTCCCTCTCCACTCCAGCTAATAATATCTCCAACTTCCTTTAAATCGAAACTTAAACTTCTACAGGAAAGCTTTCCTTAGCCCCGCTTCATTCTAGGGCTTTTTCTCTTTTAATTACTTCTTATTTATCCAATATATCCTTGGCTTTGTATAGATTTGTTTGCATGTTGTCTCTCCCATTAGATTGTAAGGTCCCAGAGGGCAGGGACCATCTTTTGTCTCTTTTTGTGTTTCTAGTGCTCTGCCATTTTAGGGCTCGGTATTGGGCTATGTTTTTTTCTAGAATATTCCCTCTTGATGATTCCCTCATTAGCTTCCACTTATTCAATTATTATCTGTATTCAGAAGACTCTTAGACTCCTTTAGGAAGTTCTTTTCTCTGAGCTCCATTTCCACATCAGCTGCTCCCTGGACATCTCCAAGTGGACATCCCACAAACAGGATTCTATTTATTACTGACTGTCCCCTTGCCCCAAAGCCACCCTTTTCCTATCTTCTCTAGTTCTACCCTGTTGCCAGGGCACAAGCATTTTCCATTCTTCACCTCATTTCCCAGATCAGGAATCTTCTAGGAGAGCCATCAGTTGAACTTCCATAGCTTTCCACATTCCTTCTTCTCCTGTCTCACAACCACAACCTTGGCTCACGTCTTTCTCATCTCTTGCCAGCACTGTTAGAATAGACTCCTAATGAGCTTTTTGCAGCCAGATTCTCATTTCTTACCAACTCATCCTTCAAACAATGACTAGTGAGCTTTCCTAAAGCCTAGATCTGTTGTGCGTGTCACTTTCTGGCTCAAGATCTTCAGTAGATCTGTTGCCATTATAATAAAATATTAACTATGTCAAGTCTGGCATTTAAGGCCTTCATTATCTTACTCCTTCCAACCTTTTCCCGGGCTTTCTCACCTCCCCAACACTCTTGTGTTCTGACTAGATTGGCCTACTTCTGTTCAAGTTGTCAACAAACTTAGGAAGCCTGTTAAGCAGTTGACCAGCACTGAGGATACAGAGAAGGGGGTGCTCTCAAAATGCTAGTTGATGTGAAGAAATAACATGCAAACAACTTTGCAAAACCAAGTATAAATAGAATGAATTGGAGGCAATCTTAGAAGGAAGGCATTAGCATGAAGGGTGACTTGTAAAGACCTAATCTCCCTCAGACTTGCTAGGAATCTTCAGGAGGCCGAGGTGATGAGGAGGTATGTTCCAGCCATAAGGCAAAGGCAGCTCAGGGCAAGTTAGGAACAGCTAAGAGTCCATTTTGATTAGGACAGACTATATTACAGTGTTTTATGGGGTGATAATAGGTGATAAGGCTGGAAATCATCTTATTTCATATGTATTTTTACATTATGGAGGTGAATTTTTTTGAACATCTTTGTATGAGAGATAAATCTGTCATCATTCAAATGTATCTGGGTACTCTATTGATTAAGTGATTTGTACAGAAAGAATGAGTGTATCCGTAGGGGTAAATGTTCAATGTAATTGAAAATATCGACACCTCTTTATTAAATTAAATGTAGAAATTTTTTCCTCGCCGTGTTCATGTGAGGTAGGTGGACATCTTTGATACTGAAATCTTTTCTTTGCCAAGCTAAAACATTTAGCTTTCTTTTATTTTTTACAGTACATATCCCCATTTAGGCAACATTATTCTCTTGGGCTATGAAGCCATATCCAATTTTCTTGATCTGACACATAAGAGTTGCCTCTAACTGTGGAACTGAAATATAAACCCTCCAACCTGCAGCAATATGTTTAAATCAGGGTGAACTGTATGTGAAACACTCTTTAAATGAACAAAGGAAATTTAGCACTGTGAACTCTCACTTATCAGATGTGAAGAAAGGTGTGAAAAAATCACCTCTCACCTCTGGGAAGGCTTTCTCTTTTTTGTTTTGTTTATGCTATGTGGTGTTTTCTGGGTGGCCACCAAGGCCATGTTTTCCTCTGAGTTCAGAGAGCCTCAATCCTAAAATGTCCCACTTAACACTATGTGACTTTAATTCAGTTTTTCTATTTCTTCTTTCATGACTTGCACTCTGATTATTTTTAAAAGAGACTATGATGTTTTTTGTAGGAGCAAAGAAACAGAAGAAAAGTAGGCATCAATAAATTCAATTCAATACCACAATGAATTGCATTGACATGAACTGAAATGGAATTTGTAGCAATCCAAAAAAAAAAAAACCAAAAACATTTTAAAGCACATGTGCAAAACAGTGAGAATAGAATTAGAAAAGCAAAGCAATATGCTCTTGAGGAGCTAACAGTCTAATGGGGGTTGATCAGACATATGAGTTAAACTGTAGAGCAGATGGAAGGGCTCAGTTTTGAGAAAGCAGATGATAATGCATCTTCTTTAATGTCATTTCTATTAATAAGATGCTATCAATGCTGTTATTAAACCACTTGAAGGTTCCAGAGACTTTAGTGAAAGGACTTTTTCTGCTAAATCTTTGGAAATTCTGGTTGTTGAGATGGTGGTGGTGGTGGTAGGGATTAGGAGAGACCTGGATTGGTGAGAAATCTGGGAATGCCTAGAAATGATAGCTGAAATACATACCATCTGATGAATTCCTCATCCACTGGGAAATCACTAAGTACATTTTTTATATGAATAACATGGAATATTATTATGCAAATCATAAAATCTGACATTATTCATCTCTAAATCTTTGATCTCATGAAGAATTAAGAGAAATTTAGGAAGATTCATATGAACAGTTGCAGATCAAAGTGGAACCAGGAAAACAATTTACATATGGTCAAAATGATATATAGTAAAACAATATCACATGATTTCAGAAATCTGAACAATGACTTTTTTTACTTCAAAGAATTGGTAAATAAAAATTGTGTCTAGAACTTTGCCTCTGATACTTAGTTCTATGGAGCAGGTCACTTAATCTCTCTATCTCTCTCTGTTTCATCATTTATAAAACAGAACTAAAGATATAGGTGGTAGTAACAATGATGATAATCCATTGAGAAAAAATGTTTTTGTAGAATTTAAATCTATATAAAAACAGTATTATTCTAGTCATCCCAGGGTTTCCTTGGGTAAAACAATCCAAGTTGTGTCTATATAAAGCAGTAGTCCCTACTCAAGAGTAATGATAATATAATCAACACAATTCCACTTTGATACCAAGATGTTATGGTGTAATAGAAAAGGCTAATCTGTACCAGGTTGAGGTCATAAAAAAGGAAATTCCAAGCACAGATGGGGGTCAAAAACCAAGAAGATGCCACTGAGGACCCAAAAGATTAACATAGCCTACTAAAATTTAGCAGGTATTCTTTGCTCTCAACTCTTGAGCATAACTTCTATGTCCATATAACTCTTATAGATTTAACAGTGTTCTATTGTCACTATTTTATTTGAGCTTCAGAACAAATCTTTTAGGAAGGTACCAAAAAACCCACCCAATTCAGCAATGAGACACCATGTACCTCAACAGTCATAGCTGACATTTACTTGGAAAATGAAAGATGAGTAATCCTATAAAGTTTTCCAAATTATCTGCATAAGTGATATCTCCTTTGAACTCATAATAGTTGTGGTATTATTTCCATTTTACAGATAGAGAAGCTAAGTCTCAGAGGTTAAGTAATGCCCGTGTCACACAGCTGTTAAACCAGAGGCAGCATCATAGGATAATTGATTTAAACCTGGAAGGGATTTCAGAACCTATGGAGTTTAGCTCTCTAATTCAAGAAACTGGAAATATATTAGTTAAGTAATTTACCTACAGTCATGCAGCTAGTGAGTGTAACAGGCAGGATTCAGCTCAAGATCTTCCTGGCACTTAGTTGCCTTAGTCTAACTCCTGATTCCAAGTCTGCCTTAGAAGGCATCATACAGCTCCACAACTACAATGACATTATAATATTGATAGCTTTTTTTTCCCCTTTCAGGAAATTCTTCTGACTACACTGAAAAGAGAACCCTTCTACCAATGCAAGCCAGTATTTCTTCTGCAATTTATATTCTTAGAGATTTACCTAGGGTACTGAAAGGTGACCCTCCTTGCCCAAAGTCATGTGGCTAATGCTTCATGACTTACTCCAAGGCTGGTACTCTCCATTGTACAGGCTACATTTTGCTTGAATTATCTATAGCCACTCTCCCTCCCAATATTATTCATCTTCTACTCTCCAGCTACTGCTTGTAAAAATAAATGAAGCTGGGTGGCTAGGTGTCGTAGTAGATAAAGCACTGGCCTTGGAGTCAGGAGTACCTGGGTTCAAATCTGGCCTCAGACAGTTAATTACCTAGCTATGTGGCCTTGGGCAAGCCACTTAACCCCATTTGCCTTGCAAAAAACAACCTAAAAAAATAAATGAAACCAAGTGATTACTTTGTCATCTAATAATTTATATACTACCGTAACTTTAGATCCAATGGAAAGAGCAATAGGTGAGAGTTTTTCCAGAATTTCAGAGCTGGAAGGACCCTAAAAGCTATATATTGAGTATAATCTATACCTGAACAAGAGTCCTTTTCACAATACATACAATAAAAAGGGGTTTTGTTTGATTCTGCATGTATATAACTTTAATTCTTAATAGTTTATTTATAGTTAGAAAATAAATCTGTCTCTGTCTCGCTGTCTCTCTGTCTCTCTCTCTCTCTCTGTCTCTCTCTCTCTGTCTCTCTCTCTCTCTCTCTCTCTCTCTCTCTCTCTCTCTCTCTCTCTCTCATCATCTTTCCTTCCTCCCTCCCCTTCTCTCACTTCCACTGGTGGTTTGTAGTTCAGTTTTCTGCAGCTAAAAGAATATTTCCTTGACATGGTAATCCTTAAAATGCTTGAAGACAGCATGGTTCTTATCTCACCCCTACCCAATAATGTCCACCAAGACACTTGTGCTTTCTTCTCTCTCTTTCATTCTGCTTCTATTTCTTGGAACTTTTCCATCACTGTTTCCTTCAATCCTCATTTTTTGAATTGGTGACTTCCTAAAGGGACCCAATAATCAAAAAAATGCCTAAGTCAACTGTGCTCATTTCTCTACTGGCCTTGCTTCCCAGACTTGTGCACTTTCCCCCTGCCCCTACCCTGCTCCATTTTTCATCACTCTTTCAAGTTTTTCCTTCTCCAGTTAGACGATACGTTCCTTGAGGGTAAGATTTTCTTTCTTTTTTTTCTGCTTGCTATTTGTTTTCCCACTCCTGATAAGAAACAGAGTAAGTTCTCAGTAAAGGATTTATCAAGGTCATCTTTCTTTTCCAGCCTTTAGATGAAATATTCTCAGGTCATAGACTTTTAGGCAGAAGGGACCCAATAGGTGATATACTTCCAACTCTTTCATTTTCACAGATATGGAAACTGAGGCCCAATAAAGTTGAGTGATTGTCCTGAGCTCATATAGGTAAGTAATTGACAGACCCTGGATTTAAAAGTAGGCCTATTGGCTTCCAATTAATAATTCTTCACCCTCCATCTTTTCCGCAAATCACCATATGGCATAATCTCAAGGTCAGCCCTCTCTGCATGTTTTTCATATGATCAGTATACTTCATTAAATATGGAGCCCAGGACTGAAACATTTCAGATATAATCTAACCAGTGCTTGGAGGACCCTTATAAATTAAGACTGTGATTTTTATGGCATCTCTAACCTAGTGCTCTTTTCATTAAACTTAAAATATAAAACAGATCATTACCTGCTAGAATACCAAAATAAGGACCTAAATCAGGATGTTAAGACTTATTTTAGTCCTGGCTCTTTAGGGCTAGTTCTGCTGACAATATGTGATTTGGGCTGGAAAAAATCTGATTATTGATGACTGTGCTATAGTAAAGATATATATGTGAATATTAAAGTTTATATCTATACATTCTTATGAATATGAAAGTTTATTAAATAAATTTTTCTTCTAAAATGGGTGACAAAAGGAGTTAATATAGGTGACAATCATGCTATATTTAGATGAAAAATTCTATTCTTATCCTTTTTAACAAAAAAAAGAAATATTTTCCTGGTGCAGAGAAGGGATTAATAAATACTTGTCAATTGATGGATATTATGCATCAATACACTAATACTTCTAGCTAAAATTGTATTGTCCTGGAGCAGTTACTGCTGTAATCCATATCATTTGAAAACCCTTCTGCATCTGAGTCAGGAAACAGTCTTCATCATTGGTGTTCATCATTACACTGATCCATAGTTCTTCAGCCTTTCAAAGTTTTTCTTTTGTTCTTGTTGAATAAATTGAAGTTGTTTTTATTTTGTTCTTATTGAATAAATTGAATAAATTTTTATATCTTGCTTCTACCTACTTCAGTCTGCATCCATTCATAAAAGTCTTCTCATTTTTCTCTGAAATTGACCTTTTAATCATTTCCCATGGCACAATAATATTCTATCCCATTATTATTCAACAAATTTTTAGCCATGTTATAATTGATGAGCACTTTTTTCCCCAATTCTTTGCTATGACAAAAAGAACTACCTGTGAGTAACTTTCTTATTTCTTTTATTTCTTTGTGATGTATGCCTGGTGATATTAGTCAAAGACATACATCAAAGAGTATGTACAATTAGTGATTTTTTGGAGTAAAACTCCAGATTGCTTTCCAGAATAGCTAGATCAATTCACAGTTCTACTAACAGCATACAAGTAGATCATTGTTGTCATTCAGTCATTTAAGTTGTGTTCATCATTGTGTTTGGAGTTTTCTTGAAAAAGATACTAAAACGGTTTGCCATTTTCTTCTACCTGTTCATTTAACAGATGAGAAAACTGAGATAAACAGGGTTAGGTGACTTGCCCAGGGTCACACAACTAGTCAGTGTCTGAGATTAGATTTGTATTCTATCCACTGTACCACCTAACTATCCTTCATCTGTAAAATGCTATAATTTTGTTTCCTCTTTGACTAATACACTCATTATCTCTTTCTTATCTTAATTCTATACATTTCTAAAACTACATTAAATAGTAGTTTGGATAACATACATCCTTTATCCATATTTATTGGAAAAGCCTCCAACATTTCTTCATTACATAAAATGATGATGCTTTGTTTTTGATAGATAACATTTTTCATATTAAGGAAAGTTCCATTTATTCTGTTGTTTTTAATGTTTTAATAGACATGGGTATTGTACTTTATCAAAATATTTTTCTGAATCTATTGATGTAATCATGTGATTTTTATGTTTTCATCATTAGTATGGTCTCTTTTTCTATAGTTTTCTTAATATTAACCAGCCCTTCATTCCTGATATAAATCCAAATTAGTCATGTTACTAATACCTAGTCAAACATGTTTTTATTTAAATTTTTTCCATTGATATTCATTAGGGTTATACTATGTACATGTGATGTAATGATTTTTTTTGTTTTTTTGACAAGGCAATGGGGTTAAGTGACTTGCCCAAGGTCACACAGCTAGGTAATTATTTAGTATCTGAGGTCAGATTTGAACTCAGGTACTCCTGATTCCAAGGCCAGTGTTCTGTCCACTTTGCCACCTAGATACCCTTGATGTAATGATTTTTGATAGGATTCTTTTTTCTTATTTTTATAAACAACATAATAATAAATTGATTGTTCCTTGAATATTTGATAAAATTTCTTTAAAATTCATCTGGTTTTGATTTTTTCTTTTAAAGTTCTTTTATGACTTATTCAATTTCTTTTATTAAGATTGAGTTACTTAAATTTCCTATTATTCTGTTAGTCTGTATATTTTTTATTTGAATTAAAATTAAGTCATTCCATTTAAGTTGCCAGTTTTTTGGCATATAATTGGGCAAAAGATTCTAATTTCTTCTATTAATTTGTTATGAATTCTCTTTCATTTTTGATAGGGCAATATGATGTTTCTATCCTTTTAAAAATCAGACTAGTTTTAGTAATTCCATCTTTTATTCCCCCCTCAAAAAAGTTCATAGCTTTATTTTTCAATTCAAAAAGGTTTGTATGCTTTCACTTTTGTTCATCTTTTTATTATTTTTAAAATTTCAGTTTTGGTGCTTAGTTCTGATGTTTTTGAATTGTTGCTTTTCTAGTTTCTGGGTCTTTGTTTCTTTTTTGGCTGCATGTCCAATTTATTCATCTGTTCTTTTCTTCTTCTGTTGATGAAAGCATTTAGATAAAATTTCTCCTTAGTAGACACAGAGTCAAGTACTTAATAACAGCTCATTAGGCTGGGGACAGAGCAACACAGCTCCAGACTCCATGTGTTCCTAGATTGCCCCTGGTGCCTGCTCTTCTAGGAATATATATATGACTGTGGACTTGGAATTTTCTTGACTCTTTCTTGGCCCAGGCACTTGTAGAGTTCTCTGTTCAGTGCTCCTAGGCTGCACTTTTCTGATGAAGTCTCTTCCTGGGACTGCAACCAACATCTCCAGGTTCCTCTGATTCACCTTGTGCTGGGAGGTTTTCATGTGCTCAAGGATGTTACATGGGTGGACAGATACATAAACACAGGATGACACCAGGAGGGGAGAACCTGCACTCACCTCATTGAAAATCAGAGATGGTGTACCTGGGAGCAGTTGTCAGAACCAGATTTGGATGGAAGCAGCAAGAACAAGGAGGGAATGAGATCCAACTGTGGGGCCCAGTCTCTGCAAAGGTAAGTTCTAGATGTGAGATGAATGCTGAGTTCTGAGGATCAGCAAGAGGTGTTCAGTTTGTTTGGAACAGAGAGATGTGAAAAGTCTAAATTGTCAGAGTGGACCCTGGGAGCCACTGGGGGGAGAGAGGGGACTTTTAACTTCAGACTGTTGAGCTTGAATTTTGTCCTGGGTCTTAAAGAGTCCCTAAAGATTGAGAGTAGGGGAGAAAAATTCTCAGAGTGGATCTTTAGAAGCATTGAAAATTTTGGGGAGCACCCATTGAAGCAGGGAGACCAGTTAAAGAAGATGACTTTACATGTGAGAGAGGAAGACTGGCACAAGGCTGCTGGAAAGAGGAGAATGGAGGAGAGAGACGCAGAGACAGGACTGACAAAAATGTTCTACTCAAGAGCAGCGTCTTTGGAAGAATTCTTTCAGTTATCAAGGTAACTGCCCAAAAGGACAGCTCTTCTGAGCCAGAATTGAGTTTGAATTCCAGTTCTGATACAAACCAGCTATGTGACCTGGGCCCATCACTTTTTTCTTCAGTCCTCCATTTCCTCATCTGGAAAATAGTGAGTTGATTCTTGATAGTCCCTAAGATCCCTTCCAAGTCTTACTCACATGGCTTTGAGTAGATGATTCTCCAACTGTGTCACTCATCTTTCTAAAAAGTCAGTCTATTTGAGGCAAACCATGGATTATATATAGAGAACTGGCAAACAATCAAACAAGGAAATTGCAATGCCTTTACCCATTTGATTGTTTTACGCATGAAACTATCAAAACTGACCAATCAGAATCTCTGATCTTATTTTGGTTATCCTATCAGCTGTATTGGGGTTGGGGGAGTAGGTCTTCAAAGAATACTGCATACACCAAAGACAGAAAATAGTACACTCACTGGGTGCCCACACATAGCCTTTCCCTGGCTTCATCCTGCCTCAGGCCTTGTAGGTTCCCTTCTGCCTTCAGATCACATTTTCAAATGTTTAATTAAGGCAAATGTGTATTTTTCTTCATTCCCTATGAGGAGCGATGCAATTAAAAAGTTTGAGAATCTGCACTGGATGTTTGAGAAACAGATTATGGCAAACAACCCACCCTTAAAAATTAAATAGAATATTATAATCATAAATAGCTCAGGCTTACTGGCATTTCTGTAATTCTGTCTAACATTCATATTGTCATTTGATTAGTTAATCATCCATTTTCCAAGGTGTGAATGTGTTTTCACACTTCTGCTAAGACTGTGTTAACTATGAAACTATAGATAGCAATAGAGATTAATTATCTATGGCACCAGTCTCCACACCTTGTGCTTACCAGAGAGAGGAAGAGAGTATATGCTTGAGCACAGGTGTGATTTTAAGAAATGAAAGAAAAGCAAAACTTGGTCAAATGAGTTCAAGGAGTACTTTCAAATGACATAGCTTCAAAATGTTAACCATGTTTACATCTTATGTCTGATTTCATGAAACAATGGCTCTACCAAGCAAAGCTAGAGTTCTTTATGAAGTCTGTTGGAATATACAATTCTATTACAAATGACTCAAGTGTGAGGGCTTTGCAAATGAATTAATCTTTCATGGAATTAGGAAATCCAAGAGAATCCCCTCATTGGATTGGGGAACTCTCCGATGCTCCATTAAGATAACACTTTGAATTAGAGACTTATCCCCTGAAATTCAATTGAGTCCATCTGAGCTGTTTGGGGATCAAGGGGGGGGTGATGCTATTTTGATGGGCTGTTTGTTAGACACACTTTCCCCTCCCCTTCAGGTGGTCTTCATTTTTTTCCTTCTTTCTTCTACCCTGAATGAGGTTCTCGAGGTTTCTCCTGATGGGCCTTCACTTTGGCTCCATTCTAATATGGAGTCCTTTTCACAATCATTTTTGATTTGCTGTCTTCCAACTTCTCTCCTTCATGAATGAAATTTATTTTGAATTCTACAATGTAATCTCTTGGTTTCTAATCATGAAGCTTTATTTGCTGTGGATCCACAAATGGTTGTATTTTAATAGGAATTCTCCCCATCCCCCAACACATACACCTCTTAGAATGAAAGGAAGAGTACAAAGAAGAATACAAAGTGCGTTCTAACTTATAGACTCTGAGTTTGAGTTCCTGGTTATATTCTGTCAGGGTTGGAGCATGCCATTTCATCATTATGTGCCTCAGTTTCTCTATTTACTATTAAGATAGAAAAAACACATTAGAATTGGAATCAGAGGACCTGAGTTGGAATTCATTCTTTGTCACATCCTCATGGTTTTTTGTTGTCATTCAATAGCTTCAGTTTGTTCAATAGCTTCAGTCATGTCTGACTTTTCATGACCCCATGGACCTTGGTTGATGGGGTTTTCTTGGTAAATATGGTAAATATACTGCAATGGTTTTGTTCTCCAGTGGCATTAAATAGCATAGTTAGAACGTTAGAACGTTTCTGAGTTTGGATTTGAACTTAGATCTTCCTGATTCCTAGTCCAGTCCAGAGCTCTATCCACTGGGTCACTTTAGGCAAGTCACTTAGTGTCATGGAATAAAAACTTGAATGACTTTGAAGGTTAACTAGTTGGATCTTTTCATTTTACAGATATAGAAACTGAGGCTCATTAATGAAATGATTTGACAAAGTCACAGGGTTAAAAAAAGGTGGGAGAACTGGGATTTAATTAAACCTGTGTCTTTTCATTTTAATTCTACCATTCTTTATCTTTTACATAGACCTTGTGTACACATTGCATACTTTTTCATATATGTAATGTCCCCAGGACAGACTATAAGCTCACTGAGAATTTTAATAAATGTTTTTTGATTGATCAACAATCAATTATGGGGGTTACCTGGTATTAGGATACAAAAAGATTAGTCACATAAATTGTTTTGAAACTGTTAAAAGTCACATACATTGAATTACCATTTTATTTTCTTTAAGGTATTTACTTTATCTACCCAGATTCATCCACTTCAGAAGGAAAAAAAGAACCCTGTTTAAAAAAATGAAATAAATCTTTGAAGCATGTTTGCTATGACTCTTTTTGCTTTCTTTTAAATCTTCCCCTCATTAAAAAAAGAATATTTTTATCATGATTTTTAAAATGCATTTTATTGATATGTTTTGTTTTTGATCAACAAAATTTCCCCTTCTCCTTTCACTCTTCTACAGAACCATCTCATAAAACATATATTTTAATGAAAGAAAGAAAAGTTATTAAAATTGATAAATAAGCCTGATAATATATGTGATATACCATACCCATGGACCTCTTACCTTTACAAAAGTATGGGATTGTGAGAATGTTTTTGTAAATCTCTTCCTTGGAATCATGCTTGTTCTCTGGAACTTTGTAACATTCAATTATTATTATTTTGTGATTGTGCTTATAGACATTGTATATAGTTTTCTTGGTTCAGTTTGGTTCCCACTGTATCAGTTCATGTAAATTTTTGCATGTTTTTCTGTATTCATCATTTCACCATTCATTCATTTCTTATACAGCACACTAATAGCTCATTATATTTATGGATCACAGTTTATTTAGTGATTTCCCAATAAATGGTCATCCACTAAGTTTTTCATTATTTGCTAATAGATCACAATCTAATAATTCAGTTTTAAAGTCAGGTCCTGGGTGAGTAGGTGGCGCAGTGGATAAAGCACCAGCCCTGGAGTCAGGAGTACCTGTGTTCAAATCCAGTCTCAGACACTTAATAATTACCTAGCTGTATGGCCTTGGGCAAGCCACGTAACCCCATTGCCTAGCAAAAAAAAAAAAAAAAAAAAAAGTTAAGTCCCATTTTATTTTTGCAACTCAAAAACATCAAATATTTTCATAGAATGTACATACATACATAAATACATATATATATATATGTCTATAAAGAGAGAATGAGAGAGGAGGTCTCTAACTTTTGGAATAAAAACAAAAGATCTTTCTTCCTTATAAATTAGAATTTTATCTTCAAATGCCAAATAGGAGGTTTTATATTCCTTCTATTTTTTTCCACTTGCTTGAGATGAATTTGCTGCCTCTTACATGTTCCAAATTTAAACCTGACACCTAGATAGGAAACTGACAAACAGGATATGAGTAAAGGAAGAAGCTTTTCCTACCATGTTTGAAACAATCAAAACAGATGTTGGCTTTTTACAAAAGTATATTTTTTCTTTTGATTTGTTCCTTTGGATCTAAAGCAGTCAGACAGTAACAGTGACAAGCTGTACACTTAAGTACTCCATCCTTATCAGCCCCCTAAAATGGAAAATGACTGGAATACCATAGAGTTACCACCTTACCACTGCCATTACTTTTATCTTACTATAGATAAGGTCATTCCTGTCCAAACATCAAACCAAAGTAAGAGTAACATCACTATTAAATCACAGAACTTTAAGGTGAGAAGGATCCTCCAAGGCCATCTAGTCTTATTTGTTCCCTTCACAGAAGTTGCTTCTATAAGCAGTTCATAGGACTTATAGAAGAAGTTTCTATAAGCAATCTGACAAGCTGTCAGCCTGACTGTTGAAAGACCTTCTTTGAGGAGGAGCCAAGTACCGCAACTCATTTCATTTTTTGAGAGATCTGATGTTGAGAAAAATTTTCCTGGTATTAAGTATAAACCTACCTTTCTATAACTAATGTCCCCGATGTCTAGTTCTGCCTTCTGAGGCCAAGAAGAATGAGAACCATTTTTGGTCTCATTTTACATGAGTATGTTAACAAAGAAGATTTGGAGAATTGAGTTCTCTGGATAATTTATTCAAAAACCTCCCTGAATGTTCTAGGTAAATGCTGCAGCTCTCAGCAGGATTCATATTCTATACTATCCTTTTTATTTCTAGGACAAAAAGATCAGGGACTGAAATGGCCTCAAGTATTGATTTGATTTAAGTCTGGCTCAAAAAAAGCATTGAATACTTAATTTTTGATAAATCTTGTGAATGGAAAAACATGTGAGGCTTATACACCTAACCATATGTGACTGACTAACAGATATCATTAAGAAAATTATGGTATTGGAGAAAAAAAATGAGCCTAATTTTGCAGGATGAGTCATTTTGAGGTTGTAAACCTATGTCATTTGCTTTTCCAAATACCTTATTCCAGTTTTTCCATGGATTCTCAGTAAACATCAAGTAGTCCTGTGATATTCAGATGACTTTTCTTTGGCATATAAAGGGTACTTCCTTCACCAACTTCAATATTTTTTATTTAACGTAGTTCTGATGTTTAACTGGACATTTTGGGTAGACCTCAAGCCAAAGGTTCTATCATTGAGATGACATTTTTACTTCCTAAAGAGAAAGGTCTAATCTGTTAAAAGCACTTAGTTGGGTCATGAACCAATGTTGGGAAGAAGCAGTAGCAGAAGGTGATTCTTGTCACCCTTTCCAGTTGGAGGTCTGATATGGAACCAGGGGGTCCGGAAGCAGGAAAGTGAGAACCTTGATTAAGGTGGCAAAGTCTCAAAGGCAGGGTCCTTGCCAGGTTGGGGAATGTATCACACAGCAGGTGCTGGAGATACTATGTCAGTTCACACCAGCCCTGTTACTCCCCTTGCTGCCAGGCTGAAGGAAGTGGGCCAAGGGATGTTGGGTGGAAGGGAATGATCACGCATGGGTTTCTGTAATCAGAAGATTATCAAGGAGGGTGATGGAGATGGTGATGGTGAGAGTAGTGGGGGGAGAACTTTTCATTATCTTAAGTTTGTATGTTCCTGTAAAAGAACCAAAAGACTCATTTTAAAAGAAAAAAAGGCAAAATATCTGTTTTAAGGTAATACTGCTTGACTAAGATGCTTTCTAGATAGAGATTTATCTGTAATTATACCATGAACACACACTTCCTCTTCTGTTACTTCTAGAGCATCAGAAATTACCTTGGTCCCTGGTTGAAGGACCTTGCATTGTCCTGGTGATCTGCCTTAAGTTCTAAAGCAAAGATCCATAGATCTTTCTAGAATCAATAGAAATCTACACAAGAGCATACTCCAGTCCAAAGATTATCCCCCAACTCTTACTTCTTATAATTTGAGTGATTTTCCTGTTATAAGATGAAAATGGTTAATGAATATGAGGAAAGGACAAATTATTTTTAATTAAATAAAGGTTTAACTACTTGGATTTTTAAAGGGTTTTAAGTATTCATAAAATACGGGACCCCCAAATATAGTTGAAATTTGGGTAGATGGAACAACTTGATTCAAAGTGGGAGGAAGAAAACGAATGGAGATATATTTATTTGGAAAAGAAATTTTAAAAAAAGTTACAAATGTATTTTTAGGAGTTGAAGCTGGTTTTATAAGTAAGGGACAAGAAATTGTCAGAAGTGGAGGAGAACAACTTGCTCTTTAAATATATACAATCATTATGCCTCAAAAGAGGATCTGGGATCTGCTGCAGGGAGTGAAAAGCAAGGGGAGATGAGTTTTCATTAAAATAAAAACAAAACTGATGTAAAAGAGAAATGAGCTAGAAACATAGGCACAAAACTTTGAAAAGGCTCTTTGTTATGTGTGCCCCTATAAGGGATCACCAGGACAAAGTCAACTCCAAACTTAGAAAATTATTTTGTTGTCTGCCTTCTGGCAAGTGTCTCCCCTTCTCAGACCTCAGTTTCCTCATCTGTTAAATAAGGATGCTGGAATAGATGATGTTTGATATCTGATGTCCCTTTCCAATTTTAAGAGAGTATTTTATAGAGAATATTTTTAAAATGATCAAATCCTCTACTTTTTTTTTAACCCAACTAGTAATATATTTTGAAGCCTCTTCTCTGGTTCAATCCTATAAATATAATGAGATTATGGGTTTGAGCTCTGCCAACCTCACATCTAGATCACCTCTCATCCTGTTATTTGACTCATTATTATATTCATTCTCATCATCCTGAGTTTGAAGATAATTCAAGGATTATATGTAGATATTTTTCATTTATGAAAATTACAACTTATTGTTCATTTATTGGTTAACAATGTCTACATTTGTTTATTAAATATAGCTTATTAAATAACCTTGAGAAATTTCTTTTTCCATAAGTAATTGCTCATATCTTTCTTTATATTAAGATCCCTAATTCATAACTGAATGAATGTTTAAGTTACTGGAAATTCTATTTCCTTCTTTCTTTTTTTTTTCTACGTCCTTTCAGAGTTCTCTCCTTTTCTTTAATTTCTGATATCAGAAATTATCCTGGTCACTGTTTAGATGATCCTGGCATTACCCTGGTGATTGCCATCAGTTCCAAAATCAAAGATCAATAGACTTCTAGGATCAATAGAAATATGCACAATCTAAAACGTATTCCCCAACTCTTACTTCTGATCATCTTAGTGATTTTGCTATTTTATAACATTATATGAATGTGAACCTAGCTGGAGTAGTGGTGGATAGAGCACTGAGGACCTAGACTCAAGAAGATGCATCTTCCTGAGTTCAAATTCAGACTCAGATGCTTCCTAGTTGTGTGTCCCTGAGCAAGTCACTTAACCCTGTTTGTCTCAATCCCTCATCTTTTAAAATGCACTGCAGAAGGAAATGGTAAACCACCCTAGTATCTTTGCTACAAAAACCCTAAATTGGGTCACAGAGAATCAGAGATACCTGAAATGACTGAACAACAACAACAGCAAACATATGAAAATGGTTGATGAATATCAGGAAATGACAAGTTCTTACCTTCCTCCCCCCCCTTCTTTCTCTCCATATTTACTTCCCTGATATCCTCATAGTCAACTGGTATTTATTTTGCATGAAAATATGAAGTGTACAACACCGAGGTCCAAATAAAGCAAAGTCTTGGGTCAACAAAGAAACCATAAACCATCATTTTAGTAAGATGTATAGCTTTCTTTCTTTTTTTTCTCTCTTTAAGATTTTATTTATTTTGAGTTTAACAATTTTCCCCCCAATCTTCCCTCCCCCTCCCAACAGAAGGCAGTCTGTTAGTCTTTATGTTGTTTCCATGGTATACATTGAAGATATATATCTTTCAGTGACAGATTTCATGAAGTGCAATACTTTCTACTATGAATTTTAGCACAATGAGTAAGAGCACTGGACCTGGAGTCAGAAAGACCTGAATTTTCCCCTGACCCCAGATGCTCACCTGCTGTGTGCTTCTGGGCTAGTGACTTAACTTCTCTGTACCTCAATCTCCTTATTTTAAAATGGAAGCACTAATAGTATATACTTCACTGGGTTGTTGCAAGAATCATAAGAAATAACATGCTAGTGTTTTGCAAACCTTGTAATACTATATAAATGTTGGTGACTTTTATAATTTATTATCATTATTTTTTCATCTTTTTTCAGTGAAATATGAATTTTAAAACTAATATAAATCTCCAAAGATCATGCAAAAGTAAATTTTGATATACTTAGTATATAAGTATTTATCACCCTTCCTAGAGTTTTAGGCAGCTATAATCTTGATTACAAAGATAAAATATAGTTACTTACATATAATTTTGTAGTATAAAATAAGTTTAAATCTGCAGGGGTCCTCAGAGATCCCATAGGCCAACCTCATCATTTTTGACATAATATTAACATGTTTATATAGCACTTTGAGGATTACAATGCCCTTTATAAATGTAGCCCTTATTTCATTCAACTCTGGATTCACCCAAATTTTGGGATTCAGTGTGAGGGGCTTGGATAATGAGTATACCTTACTTAGCTCCAGGCCCCCTCCACTTAAGATAAAATTATCTAAACTCAGTATATACCAGACTAAGAGAACAGATAAGGAACATGCATTTTAAAAGTAAAACATTTAGTCAGGACTAAAAATAATGAGCAAAGTAGAGCAAAATGATAGGAAGATGTATTTTAATATATATACCCTAAAGAGTACAAACACATTCACAATTCCCATCAGTGTCTTGGGAAAACAGTATCTCAGAGATTCACAGTTTAGAAATAGGGAAAGGTCAGGGGTGGCTGGGTTGCATAGTGGATAGAGCACCGGCCCTGGAGTCAGGAGTATCTGGGTTCAGATTCGGTCTCAGACACTTAATAATTGCCTAGCTGTGTGGCCTTGGGCAAGCCACTTGGCCCCGTTTGCCTTGCAAAAAAAAAAAAGAAAGAAAGAAATAGGGAAAGGTCTCAAGCTCACTCTCTGTCTGTTTTTGTTTCTCTGGGTCTCTACCTGCTTGACTGTCTTTTTTTCTCCCTTCTCTCATCTCAGGCTATACTAGCGCTCATTCTAGGGCTCCTGGGAGGTTTCAGGTAGAGCTAGTACAAAATAAGACTTCTCTTCCTTTTTTGGTGACCCTAACTTGTCCAGACCCTACCCCAAGGCTTCCTTCCATTCCCCCTTTTTCCCCTTCTGATCAGAAACTGACTCCTAACCCCTGATAACCACCCTTCTAGAAACTTGGATCCTTCCAACCCATTCTCTTTTCTAAGTGGTGGTAGGTTGGTCTTCAGAATATCCATCTTGTGGAGTAGAAATTCCATTCATCGTAAGGTACCCTGAGCTTTGCTTACTACCTTACAACCAAACTCTCTTCTATGGCATTTACTAACTGTGTGATCCTGGACAAGTCATTTAAGCTCTCCCAGCCTCAGTTTCCCCCCTTGAAAATGGTAATAATAATTGCATCTGCCTTGAAAGGTTGTTGAGCATCACTTATTAACAAATGTAAAACCCTTTGTAAATCTGAAAGCACTATGTACATGTCAGATGTTATGACATGTCATATTGACTCTAAGAGTGTAAGCTCCTAGAACCCAGGGTCTTTTTGTTTTTATTTAACCCAACTCCATGGTTGGCACATTGTAAGCATTTAATAAATGAATGGAGTTGAATGCTATTGAAGTTCAGAGATAACCAATGATTGAAGAGAATATGTCTAGTTTTGAATTCAAGTCTTCCTAATTTCAGATCCACTTCTAAAGTCAGGAAAGTCTACTTCTGCTCTCTTCATACTTATTCATATGCATGGGTATGCTTTAGTCTGTATGCACACACACACACACACACATATAGATGCCCATATAGATTTCTATAAACATGAATATATGTATTTCACACATATACATGAATGTGTATAGTTTTAAGTTATTAAAGTTTGAAACATAAAACTGCTTTAAGCCTTTTGGAGCACACAGCATGGATGAAGTATGTATAGTATTTTTCAATGAGGACATTATCCTAGTAATGAGGAAATCCAGAAAACTGTTGTGGAGGAGGTGACATGTGAGCTGTATGAATCCTGCAGGAAGATGGGGATTTCACAAGACAGAGGAAGGAGAGAATCTCCTACATCACACACACACAGGGATGGGGAAAACTATGCAGAAGCCCCAGAAGTGGGAGTTGGGTGGGAATGAATGAGTAGACCCTTTGGACACAAGTAAAGAGTATGTAAAAGGAAGTAATATGAAATGAGGCATGTGAGGACTTAATGGAAAGCTTTTGGTCCCATGGATGAGGATTTTATATTGTAACCTAGAAGCAATAGATAGATGTTGAACATGGGACATTGAGGACATTCAAAACATTACAAAAGTTGCTATTTTAGTTATTATTGTTATTCACAGTAAGTACTCACTGAAAACCAAAAAATCCACCCCAAGCATCTCTGGTAACTGTAGTCACATGTTGTGGCAAGGGTGTGGCAGGGCCAAACAAGAGGCCTCAATCCAAAGGGGGTTCTACATGAAGTCAGCAGACCCCATGCAGGCCACAACACTTCCAAATCGCAGCCATATTAGATTAAAATGCAGTTCCTATCTGGTTTTAATGTGTTTATGTATTAACAAAAAAAAGAAAAAGCTCAATGCATGGTTTTCCAAGTCAGTAAGCCAGTAAATCAACCCACAGAGATCCTTAGGTAAGACCTAGTGACCCTCATTTTTCTTTGAGTTTGATACTGGTGGTCTAAAAGGGAACAAAGAGCCAGCATTCTTCTGAGGCTCAAACAACAGAAACTCAAAGGAGATTAGGTCCAGTCCAAAGCAGATCATAAAGTTTGGGAGGTTATATTTTCCAGAATGGACTTTTCTGGTTTTCTCTTGACCTTTGTTGTTTGAGAAGCAATGAGTCAGCTATGGTGTTGTACTGAAACAATGATCTCAGCAAAGTTGCTGTATAAGCATGTGAGAAACCAAGGAATGATTTTGGTCAAGAACTGATAAGTCAGAGAATCCTTCCTAACTAGTACCATTGGTTATCAAAGGCTTTTTGTTTTGGGGAGCTCAAGGCCAGGAAAATCCCTGACTAGCAATCAATAGAGAAGATAGTTTCAGCATAACCTGAAGTCATTGCATAGATATATACTATGAAAATTTAAGATGAAGATTTTTTTAAAAGGGGACAATAATTCCTCAAAATTCTTTGGCCTGTTTGAACCTGAGTATGTGTATCTCTTATGCTTATGGATGTGCTGAAGCCAGCTCATACATGCCAAGGATATTGTTAAAATTTTAGTGTGATCACTATATCTTAGACATCAGCAGATGCTCCAAATTAGGACTCCTTTCATTAGTTTATTGATTTCTTGACTTAAGAAAATGTAAGTAATGCAGATTAAACTTAAAGGTGTATACATCATACTTTTTTTTTAAAGAACTGGTTGTTAAAATTTACCAGCACACTCCTAATTTACTCAGGGAGAAGAAGGAAGATTCTTTTTTACTAGAAGCCTATAATAAGTCTAATGTGTTTTCAGTTGAAGAATAAAATAAATGATATTCTTAAAAACTCTTAAAATTCCTTTAATTCCAAAGAACTGAAAATATACCAATTAGCTTGTTGTGTAAAATGATCAACACTAGTGTTAAGAGCAGGGAAGGGACTTATGGACTAACTATTAAATAAGAATGATGTTAAATGACTGGGAAGTGGGAGGAGGGTTGAGGCAAGGCAATAATTCAGGCTAAAAACAAAGTGGCAGTCTAGAGCATGGAACAAAAGAAAAAGACAGTGGTCGGCTAATTGTACTCCCTTGTGAGCCTGTTCCAAAAGGACAAGATGAATTGAGTGCATAATAGAATATATGAACCACAGATTGGAAATCTCTGGGAATACAGAGATGTCTTATGCCACCCTTGATGGAGCTGAAAATGGCCATGAGCAGAATGTGGGCCCCATCTTGTATTATCAAAGGACATGGAACCACATCCCCCAGCTCCTCTCTGAGTGCTGTCCTACTGGTGTGACAGGAAAAGTCAATGAAGCACAGATGAGTGACTGCTTCAGTGAGGATGAGCATGCCTCTTTGCTAAGCTCTGTCTTCCAGTCTTCTAGAGGCCACAGGTATTGTCAGAGAAAAATCTTTCACATCAAACCTCACCCTGAGCTCTTTAAGGGAATTGGGTTCTAACTAGCCTTTGATAGCTCCAATTCAAGTTAGACCAAAGAAGAAACAAAATATTTTTATCAATCTTTTTTTTTTAATTGGAGCAGAAAAATGGAAAGAAAGTAGGTACCTATGAAATGGGAAATGGATAAACCGATTATAATCTGTTAATGGGGGGAAGCTGAGGGCATGGTGGGTAGGAACTCTAGGCCTAAAATCCAGAAGATCTGAGTTCATATTTGGCATAAGGCACTTGCTAGTTGTGGTACCTTGGGCAAGTCACTTCACCTCTGTTTGTCCCGATTTCTTCATCTGTAATATGGGCATAATGTGAGGAACAAATGAGATCATGTTTCTAAAGCACTTCATATAGTGCCTGACATACACTAGTGCTCTATAAATGTTGGTTGTTAGTATTATTACATGCTAATTAATATATGCTAATACAATCAAGAGATTCATGTACTATAAAAAAGGACCGAGCAATGCAGAGCACCAAAGGAAAACTCCAATGAACTGACACACAGTAAAGTCAACAGACCTAGAATGCTTGAGACAGCAAGGCCTAACATAGAGGAGCTAGCATCTTGTCAGGGCTTGTTGGCTTGTTCACTAAAATTACAATCATGTCAATGAAAGGAATCCTAAAAGGCAACCAGGTTCCCATGTGGATCCCTTAGCATGCCAAGGACTAGCTGTACATGGTTCTGGTGCAGCTAGAATCAGTTCTGGGGTGTTCCCTAATAACCCCTTGTTTGACTCATTGTGATCCCACCCCAGAACTGCCCCCTGGGAAATCTCAGATTATAGTTTTAAAATAGCTTATGTTTAGGTCCCCTCAGAAGTGAGTATAATGTTCCCTAGCTCTTCCATTTACATATTTAAGGTAACTGCATGCAGCAGATTTCACCTCAGAGAAAAATTTTAAAATGCAAAAAGAAACCACGATGACCCCTAAACAATGAATTAAATTTATTTAGTGGGATATCCTACTAATGTATGTAAGCTCCACTTTCACCCAAGAGAACCCTTAGTTTAGTCCTTAGTGCTCAAAGAAAACCAAGATGACATCACAATGATGGGGGTCAATGTCCAATGGGTCCTGTCGTTAATTGTTTCAATCACTCAGAAACTCAGAAGATTGTACCTCAGGTAGGGCATAAATAGTCCAAATAAACATTTGTAATGGAGCTGCCTCTCAATTCTTTTTTCAATTTGTTTTGCTCATTCATAGTGTATAGTGTGAACAGTCCTAGGTCAGCATCTTCCTTGACTCAGAATTGATTCCAAAGAGTGTTCTTGTATCACTTCGGACCTTCATGAGCATTTGTGTGAGGACTTCTTTAGAGCAATAAGGTTTGTTTTTTAACATACATTACTTATTGAGTTTTCCTGTGCCCTAATGCTCCTTCTAGAGACTCCATTCACCACCATCACTCAGCAACATCTTTCTCCTCTGAGGTTCAAGCTATACAAATTTATCACCCACCTCAGATGGTGGAGATTTGAAACTAGAGTCAAAACATCTTGGGTCTTTTACAAAACTTCAAGGGAGCAGACCCACAAGGGATTATGATGTTTGTAGCACAGAGTTACATGTTGTAGCCTGCTCATGGCCACCACATTTTTACTTTACCATTTAGAGATCCTCTAGTTTAACTCTTTTTAAAAAAAATATTTAAGGCAATGGAGTTAAGTGACTTACCCAAGGTCACACAACTAGGCAATTATTAAATGTCTGTGGTCGAATTTGAACTCAGGTCCTCCTGACTCCAGGGCTAGTGCTTTATCCACTGTACCACCTAACTGCCCTTCTCTAGTTTAACTCTTTAGGGCCTATAGTATTACCTGACTCTTAGTCATAAAATATCACTGGGAGAATGAAGGGCTTTTGTTTCAAGGAGAAGCTTGATATTCAAATCACTGTGCAGTTTCCCAAAGGCAGCCCACCTTGCTCTTCTGTTCAATTCTGGATCCAATTCATTTACAGGGTGAAAGGCTCTCCTCCAATCAGTCTCCTATACATGTATCAGGATTATGTCCCAAAATACATGACATGACTTTACTATTTATATTAAGACCCTGCACAGGAGATTCAGTGGGAACATTCTCACCTGCCATATGGGAGACCTGGGTTCAGGCCCATGCCTATATGCTGGGGCAGTAGGTAAAGTTCATTAGAGGGCTGAATATGGAGTCAGGAAGACTCATCTTCCTAAATTCAAATGTGGTTTAGACACTTACTAGCTATGTGACCTTGGGTAAGTCACTTCACCCCATTTTTCCCAGTTTCCTCATCTATAAAGTGAGCTGGAAAAGGAAATGACAAATAACTCCAGTATATTTGTCAAGAAAATTGAAAATGCAGCCACAAAGAGTCAAGCACTACTGAAAAATGACTGAACAGCAAGACAAAACAAGGAAATGAATCCTCACTAAAGATATTCAGTAATGTCATGGGAAATCTCATATTGATTCTAAGTCAAAGATAAGGATTCTTCATAAATGGTGTGTGTGTGGGGGGAGGGTATCTTCTAGATGTTCCTGTTGTGTATAACATTGTGCTAAATGTATAAAGCTGTAGTGTATTGCAGAATAGTTCCAAAATAAATACCATAATCATTCAAGACCCTGGCTTTATACACAGTAGGCACTTAATACTTGTCGAATCAGATCTCTCTTCTAGGCATTAAGAGAAACACAAAACTTGGATAAGATATACTCTGCCCTTAGGAAGTTTAAAGTTGAATAAAACAGGGAAATTTGAATTTTTGTTTATCATTCTATTTTATTTTAATAAGCTGGTATTTACATCATGTTTTAAAGATTGCAAAGAACTTTAAGTTTTCATACAGAGTTGGCCTCTGAATCAGAAAACTCTGGGTTCTGGTGCCATTTCTGATACATGTGGGCTGTGTGATCAAGGATAAGTTACTTATAGGAAAAGACACTGAAAAATAGGGAAAAAAATAAGAGAATGTATGTTACCTAGGCATCTCACACTTCTGAAGTATAAGACCCTAATGAATTGTAGCACAGTGGATCCCGAACTAGACCTGGAGTCAAGAAAACCCAAGATCAAATCTGCCCTCAGATGCTAACAAGTTTGAGATCTTGAGCAAGACACTTACCTTCTGTCTGCCTCAGTTTCCTTACTTGTAAAATAGGGAAAATAGGATTGAATGAGATATTTGAGCACCTAATGCAATGCCTAACATATAGAAAGTCTTTTAGAAATGACCTCTGGATCCTGCTCCTGCAGTCAAACAACTTAGCTTTGTGGACCTCCTCTCTGCCAACTATGTTGTCAAATACTGAATGAATGTTCTAGTGAAAGAAATCGTTGCCCCTTGAAGGGGAGGTGAGGAAATTCTCCCTTCTCTTCCTCTCTTATTCTGGAACAGAGGTACACAGAGCAAATTCATCTTTAGAGTGGAGATCTTCCATAGTTGACTTTCTTCTTGACTTAGAGAGAAAATGACCTGCTCACATCTCACTCATGCCTGTCAAGGCCACCAGGTGTACATCTGACTCTTCAACCAGTCAATGAATAGTCATCCTTTTATTCCATCAACTTGATTGAGAGAGATATTCATATTTGTTAAAGGAGGCAAAAAGCATACACTTTCTTTTCAGTGACCCCCCCCCAAAGGATGAAAGGGGTGAAGTCTTTAGAAGGGGTGAATAGACCACTCCCATTTTTGTACCATTTATAAGTTGTGAATAGGTCATTCAGGGTGTGAGGCACTCAAGGTTTCATGCCCTTTACAAGCTGTAAATGCAACCACTCCAAGTCTGAAAGGGGAAACATCTTAACACCCCCTTTCTCTCCATTACCTGCCCCTTATATGCTATAATTTTATCAAGTGGGTTGGGGGGACTCAAAAGAATCCCTGATCAGCAACCTTTCCCCACACATATATTTATATACAAGATCCCCTTGGATCTGTACCAAAGATGATGCTAAAAGACATTATTAAAGTTTTTCATCCTTTACTATGACCACCAGTGATCCTTGTGGTGTTCTGCACTTTTAGTGCATTGACTGAATCCATAAGGAAGATTATGGTAGGACACTGGCAATAATCTCAAAGATGGAGAGGATAGGGTTGAGGTAGGTTTTGATTAGTACTGTGGGAAAGAGGAGCCCTGAATGAAATCCTGTTTCCTTTCAGAATATCCTCATTAAATCAGAGGGATCTGTTAAAGCCATTTTCATATAAGTTAATAGCAATCAATTAACCAACATTTATTGGCTACTTATTATATACCAGACACTAGTCTAGGGGCTTAGCATACAAAGACAAAAACAAAACAGTTTTTGCCTTTGAAGAATGTGTTGGGGGTAAACAACAGAATATGCATATCTAAGTAAGTGTGTATGTATTCCAATTTCCCAACTCTTCCCCCAAAAGTAAAGCATCTGGAAATCGATGTGGTAGTTATCATCCTGGGTTTCATTTTTTCATATTCTCAATGAAAACTTTGTCCTGAGTACCCAAGATTGACAAAGGTAGGGTGATAGCAAATTAACAAAGGAGAATCCTGAGAGGAAACCCAACCATGAATAATTCTGTGACAGATGGGAAAGCAAACATGATGAGCTAAATATAACTTCAGGGGAGCTGGGGGGAAAATGCAGGTCAGTAGCCAGGACTGTATGAAGAAGGCGGACACATCAGAAGAAATCTGTGATTGGTTTTAGTTCTTTTCATTTATTTCCATTAGTCAGTTGTGTAACAGAGATAACAATAGGTATATTGCTGCTAACATGCATGGTGTTACTTCAGTAATTCAAAATATTCAAGGAAGGACATATATGAAATGAAGGGAGGAGGGAAGGGAAAACTAGTCCTATATTTGTGGGTGGTGAATTCCAGTGTGGAAACTCACTCCTTTGATTCAGATCAGTTACATCTCAGTAAATTTTGTCTTAAAAAGTTCCTGGGACATGAAGCAAGATTTTAATCTTGGGTCTTCCTTTCTTTAAAGCAAACCTTTGTTCTACTTTGTTTCTACTTTATTTAGCACACAGTAGGTATTTAATAAATACTTATTAATTAATTGATTATCTACTCATAATTCAAGTTAAATTCAGAGTAAAGTTTGGATTGGGAATGGTAGGAACATAGAATCACAGAATTTGGGGGCTAAAAGAGGTTCTTGTCTAAGCCAGAATGACCCCTAGAACATACCCAACAAAAACCCAGCCTCTGCTTGAAGATCCTCTAGTATTTTGAAGAATGAAAGAAACTTTTTTTTAAGGTTCACACCCTTGGCAAAGTGGAACTATAAAATCATGGAGCTTGTTTTCCAACATGCCGTATAGATTTCTTTTCATGACTTTGTAGTCACACCTTGCATACACATGTGCTTGATGGCTTTCCAAAGACTAGTTTCTTCCTTGTTTGATTCTATTAGTTAGGTTAAAAATCTAGCTCTAAAATATCCAGACTATCCTATGTTAACTACTCTAAACTTCTATCCTTCTTACTAATGCTTACTTAAAACTATGTATGTATTTAATTGAAATCTAACTGATATCTAATCACTAATCCTATTATTTTCCCTAATACTGGTTTTTCCCTTGTCTGTAAAAAAATAAATAAAAAACCAAACCACTATCCCCATCACTGTACCTATTCTCATCCCAAATCTATCCCTATTCTTTGGACTCTACTTCTGTTATTCTCAATAAAAACTTGATCTCACAATATTTTCCCCCTGTTCAGTTCTTTTATTTTTAAACTTTTTCTTTTACTCTATAACTATAACTGTTTCATACACTAGGAAATTAGAGGATTGATCACCCCCTTCTTTATTTCATTCTCAATATCTAGACTTAGGGATTTCCTGCAGGTCACAGAATCCATTCTAAGCTAAAAACCTTCTGGTTCTCATTAGTCTCTGGTTTGCTCTCTGTGGTACATATCTGGAACAGCATTATCTTCCCCTATTCCATACTGGGAAGATGGCATCCGGTATTCAATCTAATTTAACAATTCACAGCATGGCCTAGTCCAAAAGACACTGGCCTTAGAGTCATTAAGTCTTGTATTCAAATCCATCTTTAGTCACTTCCTGTGACTGGGCAAATCCTTAATGTCTTCTTTGTGTCTCAGTTTCCTCATCTGTAAATATGAGGGGGTTGATGGCCTCTATTCTTATTTATATATTCATAAATGCCTACTATATGTCAGAAGACACATATGAGAAGAGCTGAATAAACAGAAAAGAAACTTTCTCTTTCCCCAGGAAATTATTTCTTAGCTATTTGTCATTTTATTTTTTTATTTTTATTATTTTATTTTTAGTTTTTGCAAGGCAGTGGGGTTAAGTAGCTTGCCCAAGGCCACACGGTTAGGTAAATATTAAATGTCTGAGGTCGGATTTGAACTCAGGTACTCCTGACTCCAAGGCCAGTGCTCTATCCACTGCGCCACCTAGCTGCCCCTACTCGTCATTTTAAATGAAAGTTTCTTTGCTTTCCTATTTTACTATTGAAGTTCTTAGGACAGTAGCTCTCAAGGTAGATGAAACTCATAGTTATTTGTGACCTCTTTAATGTTAAGATGTTCTACTGGCTCATCCAATGACACTCAGTAGTCATGTATGTCCTATGGTTAAAGGGGGGACATGTCAAATGTGGGCCTAGACTTACTTAAGTGTGTAAGACTCTAATTTTAATGAGGCCAAGATTATAGATTCAAGCCCTTTGTAGGCCACTTAGTTTCAAACAGAACTGGAATCCTTAGGCAAAAACTCCACTCCTAATCCAAGCAAGCTAATCTTATTATGTGTGTCCCAGGTAGCCACAAGAGTATGGGTCTTATATTGGATTCTCCAGTGCTTAGTAAATGTTTGCTGAATGATTGATATTCATATTTATTCTTATTTTACCTGTAGAAAATCACTGTTGTTATTTGAACATAGGTAACAGGTTTTCCTCAAAGCCAATAACTTTTGAAACTCATGTATCCATTAAATACACTATCATTTTCCTTAAAATTCTGGGTAATTATTTATAGTCTATACAATAAGAATATAGTCTATAGGATAAGACATGATGCACAATTATAGCAAACATGTATTGCTGGCCATTCCTCGGTCAAGAAAATTCATCTCTTTTTTTCCTCTCTTTTTTAAAGAGCTTATCTTAAAGTAAGTAAGTGTTGTACTTTGAGGTAGAAGGAAGAGAAATTATATTTTCAGATAATCATCCTTAAAATATTTTTTAGTTTCAAAGTGAAATGAATTTTAAATAAAAGAACAGCACATTTTTCTTTCACTATGAATTGATTCTCACTGCTTCTATATGTTAGAGCTTTTTTTTTTCTTATCTCTTGCTCTCTCTCTCTCTCTCTCTCTCTCTCTCTCTCTGGGCTCATTCAGTAATTCAAAATATTCAAGGAAGGACATATATGAAATGAAGGGAGGAGGGAAAGGGAAAACTAGTCCTATATTTGTGGGTGGCGAATTCTTTCTCTCTGTCTCTCTCTCTCTCTCTCTCTCTCTCTTTCTTTGCCTTCTCTCTCACAAAAGCAGATATGCAAGTTATCTGACCCAGGTTGTACATGATCTTTATAGCACATGGTTGGGGTAAAGAACATCATATCCTTTGTATAACAGTTTTTGTATTTCTTTCTGGTCTTCTGCCTTTCTAGTCCTCAAATAAGGCTAATTACAAAGAAAAAAAGTGGAGAGAGATCCTTTAAAGCCATTCCTTTTGCAATATGGAACAAAGGAGAGTACCAAGGGCATGACTAGACCTAAAAAAAATAGAAAAGAGAAAAACCACCTAATGAGGATGTTGAGCTAAGTGCTTGTGAAGAAAACTGGCAAAAAGGGAGCTTTTAGTCTAAAATCCATAAATAAGTGTGCCTCAGATGAGTACTAGAAGATTTTTAACAAGACAGGCTATGGAAACTATCCTTCTATGCAAGAGCTGCAACCTTAAAAAAACACCTTTCTTTACAAGATATTTTCTTTCAAAAATTAATTTAAAAAAGATACTTGAAAATTAAGGGGTTTTATTCATGTCTTTGAATCCATTATAAAGAGGATCCCATAAAAAGCTCCATTTTTCAATAGAATTGTGAATGCTGCTGACTTCCCATGGGTCAGAGGTTTGGCATAAGTCTCTGAAGAAGTTGTTCATTGAGTATTGTGACTTGGAGAAGAGTTGACCTTGGGTCTCCTTCTTCTTCCTCTAAATTTTCAAATGAGAAGAGGATTAGCTCCAAGTATACTCTGAATTTTGAAGCTGGAGACTCTGAATATGACCAAGAGAAGCTTTCCTCTCCCCATCCTACTTCCCCTCCCATCAGTACCAAATCATAAGGGCTGCAAAACTGGAGGAGACCCCTAGTCTAGTTCTGAACCAAAATCTGAAAGTGATACCATTCTCACCCTCAGGTAGCCCATTCTATTTCTTATCAGTATATTTTTCTTGACATAAGATCTAAAAATGTCTGAAGTTTCTACTCATCTTCTGTCTAGATCCAAACAGAAAAAAGTGTATTTGCTGCATGCTGCACACCCTCAGACTAATAGATGATGGATTCATAGTAAAATATGAGACAGATTTTTTTGGTCATGGTCCGTGTGGGAATTTGTTTTACTCAAGTATATATATATATATATATATATATATATATATATATATATATATATATACATATATATATATGTATATATATATATATTTTATTATAAGGGGGTTTTATTTTTTTAGTGATGAAGAGGTCAAGTGGAAAGAAAAATCTCTTTTTGCTAATTGAAGCAAATAAGCATTTAAATTTAAAGTCTATTACTTCTTCAGTCTTTCTTAGGAGTAAATATTTAGAGATGAAAGAGAACTCAGAGACCATTCAGTCAAACTCCCTCATTTTACATATGGATCATAGGGCAGTTAAGTGACTTGTCCGGATCACATAGCTGTTAAGCATCTGAGACAGGATTTGAACCCTGGTCTTAAAGACAATTATTATACTTCAGTCTTCATTTCCCCAATCTACATTTTCAGTTTCTTCCTCTGATCTTTGTATGCTAGGAACTAAAGTCCCTTCCCTATCCTGGTTGTCCTCCTCTGAGTATATAGATTAATGCATTCTTCTTGATTGATGGGTAGATAGATTTGCATTTCCATATCAGAGTATAAAACTATGTTGTTTTACTTGACTTCTCCATAGACTATTTACACAGGCTCAGTTGGGATCCATCAAGAAGCATTAGTGAAGGGGTGGCTAGGTGGCCTAGTGGATAAAGCACTGGCCTTGGAATCAGGAGTACCTGGGTTCAAATCCGGTCTCAGACACTTAATAATTACCTAGTTGTGTGGCCTTGGGCAAGCCACTTAACACCGTTTGCATTACAAAAAAACCTTAAAAAAAAAGAAGCATTAGTGAAGAGATTGCTAGGTATCAAGTACTGTACAAAGGCAGAAGCCACAATAGCATGTAAATATATAGCTATATCTAAGATGCAAGCACATGATAAAAGATGAAAAGACAAAATCTTGGAGGGAGAAAGGAAAAGAAACTAACTGCTGAGGATTAATAAGAGCTACATACACATTCATATATGCATATATATACATATACATACATACATATATATATGTATATATATATATATATGCCCCAACTCTTGCATACTCTGAAAGACACTGTCTCTCAGAGGATGACTGTTACCATTTTCAGGGTTGAGTTTTTAATACTGTTGATCATACATTTCTACCAGTGTGTTTTCCATTGATAATCAGCCAATGACTGCAATTAGTTCTTAGCAAAGGTATTTACTGAATGGTATATCAAAGTCAGTAGTTACAAAAACATTCTCCCACAAAAAACTGAGGACTCACCTACAGATATTCACGTGGTCCAAGGAGAGAATGAGCACAAACTGAAGAGAACATATTTGCCTAAGAGGTAATTCACAACTCCTGATCTTCGGAAGTTCTTTTTCGCTCCTTGTAGGATCATCATGAACTTCCCTTTGGTTGCAGCCCCATGCTCAGTTTCTTTCTTGAATCCATAGCAAATACCTCCCTCCACCATGAAAAGTCATTAAATGGCCTTTTACTGGGCAACTATTGCTCCTGGTTGGATGTGATGTCTCCTCCTAGCCCAGTCTTTCTCATGCCTGTTGGATACACTATCTGTTCCTAGTTCAGTCTCTCTGATGACATGTTCATTGTGAGGGTGGGAGAGAAATAAGAGAGTGATTTCTTCTCAGGGTCTGGGCTTGATTCTCAAAATTCTGAACTAGAACCCTTTTAGCACAAGACTCTTCTTTGGCTGACTACATGACTTCCAGCTAGCTTATTATTTTTGTATAAAACCCAAGAAATAGGATATTATCTTCACCAACTATCACAAGATGTTTCCTTTGTGAAATCTACTTTTTCATTGAATAGCCAAAAGCCTACAATCCTCTCAGATTGTTTAAGGACTTATTCACACCTAGTTTGCATTTTTGATTAATTGACTCAATTGACTATATTAGTTGAAGCAGAGTTGGAAATTTCTATCCTAGCTTAAAAAGAACTCTTTGAAGACCTTAAAGTCCTATATAAATGTCAGTTATGATGATGAAAATATATCAAATCCCAAACTCTAGATCCTTAAATTTATTTTTAGGTTTTTGCAAGGCAAATGGGATTAAGTGGCTTGCCCAAGGCCACACAGCTAGGTAATTGTTAAGTGTCTGAGACCGGATTTGAACCCAGGTACTCCTGATTCCAAGGCCAGTGCTTTATCTACTACACCACCTAGCTGCCCCTTGATCCTTAAATTTAAAAAGCAAACAACTTTTAAAGTGTTGGAGACAAGGGTTAGATATCATCTGCCTTGTTCATTTTAAGAAGCGTAAGTCATGTGTGTGGCATGACAGGCATATCCTTCTCATTTTACCCTTGGGACTCAAGAAAGGACAATGAAACTTTTATCTGCTAGTGTTGCCAGTGGTTGGAGATATTCAGGATTAGTGGCTGCCTCAAAAGTTCTTTAGTTTACCCTTCTGACCATAACAATGAGGAGTCAGGTGTGCATTGGTAAATAGGGCAGAACTACTGTGGAGATAAACCGGGAAAGTGTTTGGGGGCCATGGAATGCTTCCTTACTGGGAATGAGTTGGTTTGTTTTCATTTTTGCCTCACTGCTTTTCTTTGTTTTTGGTTCTTTTGATCCACTGAACTGTGGGGGGAAAGGGATAAATTTTTACAGAAGCATAAAATCCAAAGAGTTGAATATTCAGAATATTCAGAACTTTGAGTTAGAGTTTTGCTGATCCCCAAAGAAATACACATTCTCTTTCCTCCTCAGTACAGAGAAAAGTATCATTGTTCCCCAACCCTCCACCTTATGGTCCTTCTCATTAGCCACATTCCCATGGAGGTTAAGGGAAAATATAGCTTCTTGGAGAAGCAAACGAGGCTTTTGTGGACTTATGGAAGAGAGGAAGCAAGATGAGATTGGGCAACTCTCCTTTTCCAGTCCCACTGCCCCTGGATTGTAAGTGGTAATCAGATATATTGTGCACTAGGCATTGTATCTAAGGCTTCATTCTTACTCTGGACCTGTGAATGCCTAATCCCTATTGTTCCCCAAGATCTAAAGTACTCTTTCCCCTCAGGCAACAGGTCTTCAGAAAAGCTTGTCCTATACCTAGAGCTCTTGGAGGCCTTTTTAAATTCTTTCTACCTGGTAGAAATGAGGGCCACAGTAGCAGAACAAGTGCAACCTCTATTTCCAGAGTATCTGCACCTTGAAGCATCCTCTCTGTGGAAAACACGTACATTGTGGAAATGCTTTGACTTCATGGAACAGGCTGGCCTTGTCCACTGAAAGTCTAGGACTCTGTAATTCATCCTGAGCTCATTCTCTGCTGCTACACCCTTATCCTTTACTCCCAGAGCCTTCCTCTCCTTAGTGCTAATTGGGGTGGGGCAGTGAGGAGGAGGAGGAGGATGACCTCGATTGATTCTTTCCCCAGGTCAAGAAACTGCTAAAAACAGCTCTATCAGAATTGAGGTGGCTGTCATAATGCTGTGTTTATGCTATACAAATGTCCTCAAATGTGGTTTTAAATGATACCACCTCTTCCTGCCTGGGCGAGGGCATAACTGCCTAGTTCTGAGCAAGTCTAAGGTTGTACTTGGGTGAAAATCTATTGTTCCATCTACAGATACATAAAGCAAATCCACTGTTTCAGGAGTTGATTTAGCTAAGGTATTGGAACTGAAAATGATGAATCAGAATTGATCACTTCTTCATCAAGACCTCTTTCAAAATCTGGTAAATAGTTCAGCTGACCCATAGGCCAAAGATCTGCAGTGAAGGAAGAGATAAGAAAGAAAACAATTCTCTCCTCAGTCAGAAAGCAACCAAAAACTCAGTGACATGTACATCAATAGTCGTGTCCTCTTTCATGTTATTCCTCTCCCCTTTTGGCCTCTCTCCCACCCATTCTACTAGCCTGGGATGCTGGCTTCTTTGCTGATCCTTGAACAAGATAGGCACTTTTACGGGCTGTTCCCCATAATTGGATCTTTCTCCCTCCTGCTAACTCACCTCTTCCAAGATGACTTTCCAAACCCCTCTTATCTTTGTTATCTCCAAATTTTCCTGTATATATCTTGTTTGTATGTAGTTATTTGCAGGTTATCTCCTCCAGACTGGCGATCCTTAAAAGCAGAGATTATCCTTTTGCTTTTCTTTGTATCACAAACATTTCACACAGTGCTTTTGACATAAGTGCTCAATAAATGTTTGAGCAGTTTGAGTGCTTGGCCTAGAATGAAGAGGACCTGAGTACAAGCCTGACTTAGATACTTACTAGTTGTGTGGAGCCTAGGCAAGTCACTTGACCTTGTTTGTCTCAAGTTCCTCTTCTGTAAAATGAGCTGGAAAAGAAAATGGCAAACCGGTGTTTCTGCCAAGAAAACCTCAAATAGAGTCATGAAGAGTTGGATATGACTGAAAAATGACTGAACAACAACAATAAATATTTGATGATGACTTATAGTCATTGGGTTGTTTTTTTCTTCATAAACTCATTTTTGCCATTTCATCTCAGTAATATCAAATGAAATCCTCCATTAATTTTAGAAGGAAACATTATTTTAAGATCAATTATATGGAATATAAAGGTCCAAATGTATCAACTCAGTGTGTTCTGAAACATTTTAAGAAGTATTCATTTCTAACAAATTGTATATTGATTTATCTTAAAGTAATGACCTATAGAAACTTGCTTCAGAAGTTTGATTGTCAGCAGGATAATTCCACTTCATTTAGAAACATTTATAAAATACATACTATTGGATCCAGGGGTAGGATGAAGGTCTGGGTTTCACTTTTGTCTAGTTGAGCCTAGGTGAGTATTATTTCCTGAGAAAATGAATCTTAACTTCCATAGAAATTCCAAACAACTCTCAATCTCCAGGGAAATCCCAAACACTCCACATCCTCCATGGAGATCCCAAATGCCTTTCAATTCCTCTGGAAACCATGCCACCCTGCTTCTAATATCCCATATACTATTAAAAGTTGTGCTTCCTAACTTCCCACTACTGGTGTCTGTTCTGACCCAACCGTGCCATTTCTTCCTACAATAAATAGCTTTTCATTACATTTGCAATGCTGTCCTCCTTGTACCTTGGGTCCATCTTTTGACCTTTCACATACCATATTCCAGCCATTGCTCTAGGTACTGGAATTTGTTGTTGTTAAGTCTGTTCAATCATGGCCACTCTTTATAAGCCCATTTGTGGTTTTCTTAGCAAAAATTTGGAGTAGTTTGCCATTTCCTTCTCTAGCTTATTTTGCAAATGAATTCTGTGACAATTGGCATGACAGAGGAATATTGTCTCAAAATAATTATTGCCAGGAAACTGAGGCAAACAGGTTAAGTGACTTGACTAGGATCACACAGCTAGAACATGTCTAAGACTGGCTTTGAACTCAGAAAGATGAGTTTTCCTGATGTCAGGTCCAGCTCTCTCTGATCTATGGTTTGTTTCACCTAGCTGCTTTAGCATCTGGGGATACAAAGACAAAGAAATGAAAGGCTGTTTTCAAAAGTCTACTGGTAAAATACTCCATAATATTAACCATTTTGCTTATACTGAAGATGGGGAGATAAATTCAATCTCTTAAGTCATCTTCCAGGGAAGTTAGGTGGCAGACCTGAATTCAAATCTAAGCTCAGACACTTTATATACCAGTTGTACAACCATGGGCAAGTCACTTAACCTCAATTGCCTCAAAAAAAAAAAAATCCTTCAGTACTAAAGCATGGATTCCGTGACAATTGGCATTAATTGTTTTGAGAAAATATACCTCTGTCATGGGCAGGAGTGAAACCATATAAAGCAATGTGCTTGGACCAGCTGAAGAGAGTCAATTATTAAATAATCACAGTGAGTCTTTATGCATCCAAAATTGGCAAACACGACTAATCAGGACTTGATTTATTGTTTTCGTAATTGTGTAGACTTAAGAAAGTGTTAATGCAGATGATACTTCAAAATGTGTCTTGTACGTATTTCCCCCAGAGAGATTATTATTAAACATTTACCAGAACACCCCTAGCACTCATGTATATACATTGATCCTTTTTCCTGAGAGTGTGGGGATGCCACAGAGTATTATACCATTTAAGCACCTTTCCAATGAAAATTACCTGACCTTTATATAGTACTTTAAGACTTGTTGAGTACTAGATATTATATAATTTCAGTTGACACCACTCTTCACTTCTAGCTTTGAGAATTGTAATGAATATGATCATCCCTGCTGAAAAGGCATGTTCATCGTCTCCCCTGAACGCTTTGCCTTCCCAGATTAAAACAACACTTTCTGACTACCTTACATCTCCTCTATGAGAATATCAGTTACTTGAGGGTGGGAACAGTTTCTTTTTTTGCATTTAGATCTCCAACATTTAGTTTAGTGTTTGGCATAATAATAATAATACCAAGGATTTTTCTGACATAAATATATATATATATATATATATATATATATATATACATATACATACACACACACACACACACACACACACACACATTTATATATATATATATATATATATAAACACTTTACAAGTTATCTTATTTGATCCTCACAATAACCCTGGGAGATGGGTACTGTTATTATCCTCATTAAAGCTAAATAACTTTCCCAAGGTCACAACTAGAAGATATCTGAAACAGGATTACTCATCTAATTAATTAATGCTTCATAGATGTATTTTTTTCATTCAACCAGGTATGACTTGCCTTTGGATATATAACTAGTGTCAAAGTTCAAATAGAGCCACCCTTTCCCATTACTCTTAAGATGGTCAGTGTTATTTTATCATCATCATCATCTCATACCCACTATGTGCCAGTCACTTTGATAATTACTTTACAAATATTATCTTATTTGATCCTTTTAATTCTATGAAGTAGATACCATTTTTTTTGTTTTTTGCCAGGCAATGAGGTTAAGTGACTTGCCAAAGGTCACACAGCTAAGTTTTTATTAAGTGACTAAGGCTGGATTTTAACTCAGATCCTACTGACTCCACTGCACCATTTAGCTGCCCCGAGTGGGTACCATTTTACATTTGAGGTAACTGAGGCAAACAGAGGTTAAAGGACTTGCCCAAGATCACAGGGCTTGTAAGTGTCTACGGTCAAATTTGAACTCAGCGTTTTATCCACTCTAGTACCATTTAGTATCTTACATCAAGTTAATGGGTTATGTTGATGCATCTTGCATTCCGTTTTGTATTTCACCACAGCATTTTCTTCACTTCTTTCAGGCACACTTTATAGGACACAAATGCTCTTTCAAATTGGAAATTTAATAAATTAAAATTAAGTGTTGGTCAAAGATTGACATTTCCAGAAAGCCTTCTTCCTCTTCTCTAAGTCTGGTGTCTAATGCTGATCAGCCTCGACAAGCTGCATCACCTTACATCCCATGTGCATTGGGAGTGTCACATCCCATCCTCTTGGCCTCCTGCATGGCCAGTAACAAGGTCATGGTTCATTCAGGGTCATGAAGCCTCCAAGAGAAAGACTACACAGGGCCCAGTTAGGTAAGAAAAAGGAGAGCCAATGATTGTAGGAAGGATTCCTAGGGATAGTTGTGTAGACCCTATTCCCTGATAGATTCAGAACCTCTAGTGGAAGGGTTAATGAGTCTGTACATTTACAGAGGTAGCAGGTATTTTTTTGGTTAGAATTTAGGACATTTTATCATGATGTTATGACAGTACAAACTGTAAGCAACTTTCAGAGAGCAGACGAGCTTTTCAGTGCCCCCAAGGTATGTTATCTTACAGTAATATACACTTTGTCAAGTCTGGTTGCTTAATTAAAACCCAGAGTTCCTGTGATAGTTGGAAAATAACTTTTTTTCTGGCAAAAACTTCCTGGTGCTCTGTGATCTACACAATTTCATGACAAGCAGATCCAGACTGTAAAAATAATTAATGCATTTTATGGTTGCTGTTAACATAATTAAACACTGTGACAGATGTTGATCAAATTTTCCCCAGAATCTTCTTTTCTCTTCTTTTAGCACCAACTGAAGTTCAAGTCATGAATTCAAGAATCAAAAACTGAGAAAATCAATCATATGATATATATGTGTGTATACACACACACACACACACACACACACACACACACACACACATATATATATATATATACGCATTTATATTAAATAATTTAACTTATTTTCTTTTTTGAGAAGTAGGGTAGAGGGGGCCACTGTGATCTGGGCCTGGTCCAGATTGGGCTGATGCTTCAGATTCAAGCATGGGGAAAGCTGAGAAACTCGTAGACCATCTAGAAGCCTTGGTTTTGGCCTTGGCCAAACTTCTCATGACCTCTGAGTCTTTATCCAAAAAATAAAGGGCTTGGACTAGAAGATATCTGAGGTCTATTCCGTATTTAAATTTATGGATCCTAAAGAGACCTAGAAGGTAAAGTAAAATCTTTTTCTCATATTGGTCATGGGACCTGGTGAAAATGCCTATCCTTTCTACAAACCAGAATTTTGGTGTAGGTACTTTGTTTCACCTTTAACAATGATGAACAACACCTAAGGTGAACAAAGGTATCAACACCTAAGCTTTGTCTCCTTTTCAGGAACAAGCCCCAACAAAAGCATACTAATAATAATAATTAACATTTTAAATGTTACTGATATCTTTGTTTTTATATCTCCTTCTTTCCTAAATCTCTATCTCTCTCTCTCTCTCTCTCTCTCTCTCTCTCTCTCTCTCTCTCTCCCCTTCCCTCTTTCTTTTTCTTTCTCATTCTCCTCTCTCCTCTCTCCTTCCCTCCCTTTTCTCTCTCTCTCTCCCTCCCTCTCCCTTTTCCTCTATCCCTCCCTTTTCCTTTCTCTTTCCTTCCTTCCTTCCTCCCTTCTTTCTTTCTCCCTACTTGCTTTCCATTTCCCCTACTTGAGTATACACAAAGTTTCACCATAAGATTCCAGCCTCTGCAAGGAATGGAGGGAGGTATATTTTCTCTTCTCTTTATGGGGACCAAACTTGTTTTGCTTAATTATGTAGGTTTTCATTTAATTTCTTCCTTCTTCATTTTTTATGGCTGGAGTCATTATGTATGCTATTTTTTCTGGCTTTCTTTACTTCATTCTGCATCAGTTCAAGTAAGTCTTCCCATACTTTTCTGAATTCATTATGTTTGTCACTTCTTGTAATACAGTAATATTCCACTATTTTCAAGTACCATAGATTGTCTGGGCATTAATAACTGATACATATAATACTTTAAAATTTGCAAAGAGTTTGTCATCTGAGACTTACAAACTTCCACAAGAGAGGGACTACATTTATTATTCTCCCTTTTTTATATATAAGGAAATTGAGAATCAGAAACATAGTAAGTAACTTGCTTTAAGGACATTAAACTGGTTAAGAGTCAGGTCTTCTTGACTCTAGATTGCAGCATTCCTGTGGAATGGGCTAGTAGTTGTTTAACAACCAGCCTATTTTTAAGTTTAATTTATATTATTATCTTTTTTTCCATCCCTTGAAGCCAATATAATCAACAAAGCAATATAATTACACATATATACACATATTTTCCCATGAATAAGACTTACCCTTTTTTGAAAAATTTGGGGTCTAAAAACTGGGAACATTTTATACAGTGATTGTAGATTTTTTGACTTGCATTTCCCACTTTTTCCCACTTGTCTTTGCACTCATTGTTTCACATTTTTTACCAGTATCTTGCATTTTGCCATGTTCTGCCCAGAAATAACTCAGAAAAGATTTTCGTCCAGTGCTGAATTCAAGTTTAAAGTAAATGGCAAAAGTAAATGGAAATTATAAGTCTGATCCTCTTCCAACTGAGAAAACAATTCAAGCCTGACTACAGGAAGAAGAAATCCTACTGAAAATGCCCTAGCAGAAGAAGGACATGAGAGGCAGGGCAGCCAAATGGCTTGAGTTACATAGGGAATTGAAGCTGTGGATGGAAGCAAAGAGCCATTGGGATCTCTGTGTCAACAAAGATGATCCAGCACGAGGCCAGAAGAACTGTGGATAAAAAAGAAGTGACTGATTGCCCAGAGAGTGCTTGTGGTCCACCACAGACCAGAGCCTAGGCAGGAGAGCAGTCAGAACTTCTCCTAAGACAGTGATTCATCATCATATAAAAATGAGGGCAAGCTAATAGATTGGAGTTACGACAGTAATGAAGAGTTCTATGAATTTTATGATGAATAAAACTTGAGTTTAATAATTTTATGTAAATTTTTTCAAATTTCAGGGCCCCAAATTAAGGTGCATCTTATACATGGGAGCATCTTACATATGGGGAAATATGGTATGTGTCATGGACTCCAAGTTAATCTTTTTTTATCATGCTCCTGAGTATTTTTAAAGTGCTTTCATATTTATGTCATTACAAGAGGTAATTTGATATAGTGAAAAATCCCTCACTTGGGAGTCAGAGGACTTGAGTTTAAATCTCATCTCTGGTGCATGCTAACTGGGTGTCCTTGGGAACTTCCTTGGGCTTCATGTTCCTATTCTGCAAAATGTCAGACTCAGTCAGATTGCTTCTGAGGTCCTTTCCAGATCTAACTCTATTATGCTATTATCAGAATCCTAAAGGTTTTCTGGATGCTTTGTATCAGGATTTAACCATCATGCATTTCATTTTAACTCAATAAACATTTATGCAGACATAATGCATCAAGAATACAAATAAAAATAAAGGCAGTTCTGATCTTAGTTGGGGGGGGAGCACACAAAAGTAAACTAGGAAGGGAGGAGGGGGACACCAGGGGGCCCCAGTGCTGGGGCAATTTGTTCCAGGGAAATAAAAGCAAGCACATCTGCAGGCAGAAAGTGGAGAGTATGGTCCAAAGTTCAGATCCTGCCCTCTTAACAGGAAAACTTTGGGAAGAGTTTAGTGTGTCTCCCTTCAGTCTTTCAGTTCAAGAAAAGGGGAAGCTAAGGGACTTAGGAAGGTGTTGAGTATCCAATCAACATGGTTATGTAGAAGTTATCTGTTAATTATCACTTATCCATATGTATGTGTATATATATGTATATATATGTATATGTATATATACATATATATATTGGCCACTCCACTCTTTCACTCTACTCAAAACTGAACATAAAGAAAATAGGCTTTATTGCTTTTGACCCTTCATGCCAAGGTATTCTCTGATAAAAGACTTGGTCCATAGCTTTAACACCAACACTCATCCTAATACATTCTATGTTTGAATGTTATTCACTATTATTCCCCGCCCCCCAAAGAATTTAAATTGAAAATTACTCAAAGGACAATGGAGAGGCTTAAGATGAGTTGAGCATACTTCAATATATTAAAAATGAATCATCCTGCAGGAGAAGGATGTCACTGGAGAAATGTATGAATGAAAAAATAATGGTTGGTGAGAGAAGGAAGGTGAAGGACATCTAATGGACAGTACATAGGATCCATTAGTATCCTTGAAATGTCAAGATATTGTGATGAAGAGCCTTCTCCACACAAAGTGGTACTGTTTGGTGGATTTATGGGAGGATATCGGATGGTTCTCTTATCAAGATTTTATCACTTTGGGGGGATAATGAATTTCACTGGAAAGGAAAGAGAATTGTATCACACAGTTTCTTGGCTAATGTGAGTCCCTTGTGTTGTTTTACATTTTTTCTGAAATTAATGAAAGACTATCCCATTGTTGGTCATCCTTCATTTTTTTAAGGTTTTTGCAAGGCAATGGCGTTAAGTGGCTTGCCTGAGGCCACACAACTAGGTAATTATTAAGTGTCTGAGGTCAGATTTGAACTCAGGTACTCCTGACTCCAAGGCCGGTGTACCACCTAGCCACCCCCATTCCTTCATTTTCAAAAATGATCAAGGATACCACAAGTTGATGTCTTGATTTGCTTGTCCTGTCTCTAAGGAATGCATTATTTTTGTGCTAGGGCCTAGGACTTTTTTTATCCCCATCTATAGAGGCCTAAAATGAGCTATGTTTGACCAATATTCTGTAATTTCTCAGGGGCAACTCTGGGGTGGGAGCAGTGGGAGCCAAAGATGTGATTTTTCTGTGGGAAGGAGAATGTGCTCCAGGATAGATCTGATTCATGTGGTCCCAAAGCTTATGAACACACAAATTGCTTGTGCATGAGGTAAAAAGTCACCCCTATATATACAGATCACATTATACATGTGGTAAGTTTCAATTTTACTTGCCTTTTTCAATTTTACTTCTTTTCTTTTTGTTGGATTTAATGTGGAAGGAAAAACTGGTGCTGACCTCCAATGGCTGAAAAATTACCCTCTAAATTTAGTTTAACTAGGAAAGCCTAGAAAATGACTTGGATATTAAGAAGAAAATTTTGATGTGAATAGGAAAGAAGCAGTCAATTTTGATTATATGGGACAGGAAACCAACAACGACAAAAAAAGAATAATCTAGAGCAGAAGAAAGATTACTGGGAGAATTGAGAATAGAATTGCCTGAATATGGTGAAGGGAGTGGTCAGAAGACAGAGAAGAAAAAAGGAAATAATAAAGGCAGGAGTCAGTTAGCAGAGAATCAAAGTTCAAATGAAGAATCAGAATCCAAATCTATATCTTGGGCTGGGTGTAGGAGGGGTAGAGAGGACTTAATAGGCATCTTTGGAAAAATGTTCTGTCTTTCATTCTCGAAGAAGACAATGACATCAGGGAGATGATGCCATGACAAGCACTTGGGAATGATCATCAAAATGCCTGCAGATAATTTTCTCTCTCTCCCTTTTCACTCTCAAACTTTCTTCTCCTTTAGTCTTTTTCTTCTTTCCTCCATTCCTTTTTTCTTCTTTTCTTCCTTCTTTCATTTCTCCCTTCCTCCCATTCTATCTTCCTTCCATTTTTCCTTCTTTCCTTCCATTATTTCTTTCTTCCTTCCTCCCTCTCTCCCTCCCTTTTCAGTCTTTCTTCCTTCCTCCCTCTTTCCCTCCCTCTCCTCCTTCCTTCCCCCCCCTTTCCTCCTTCCTTCCTTGGGATTGGTATTTAATAAATGCTTATTAAATTGAGAATTCCTTACACCAGTTAAATTATAACACTGGGGGAGAGGAAGGAGTGGAATGGAGGCCATCCTGGAGATAGGATCTAGTATAAGGAGAAGCATAAGTAGGCCAGTCTAGCTGAAAAGTTGAATGCATGAGTATTAACATGTGATTGACCTCAAAAGGTTGTCCAAGTTCTGATTGTGAAGTTTGAAAAGTCAAATAGAGGAGTTTATATTTTATTTTCAAAGGGGAACTACTAGAGCTTTTTGAGTATGGGAGAAACCTGATTAGATCTGTGCCTTAGGAACATGAATTCAGCAGTGCTAAAAATGTATTCAAGAGGGAAAAGACCGGATGAAGGAAGATTGTATAGGATCTATTGTTTGTGGTATTTCAGATGAGAGTGATGAGGCCTTGAAAAAGTGTGTGAGTGGAAGAAGGGGATAGATGATAGACTGAGGAAGGAGAATTAATAAGTTGTTTCCAACAATTTTTTAAAAAAAATTTAAGGCAATGAGGTTAAGTGATTTGCCCAAGGTCACACAGCTAAGTAAGTATTTAGTGGCTGAGGCTGAATTGAACTCAGGTCCTCCTGACTCCAGGGCTGGTACTATGCCACCTAGCTGTCCCTTCATCCACTTTAGATATGGGACAAAAAGAGTAAAGAGTTGGGTGACTCTGAGGTTTCCAACTGAGTGGAGAATGATGGTGCTCCCAAGAGAAATCGGAATTGAAGGAAGAGATTAGAATTGGAGGGGAAAGAATGAATTCTGATCTGGAGATGCCAATGAGACATCTAGTGGGAGATGTTCAGTAAGGCAGAAGAACCTGGAAGATCAGGAAAGAAAAATGAGATTTGTTCTGTGGAGATCCTTAGTAGTCATGGAACGTGCTTAATACGTTGGCTGTTGATTGGTGAAAAAATGACACAAGCATTATGTCCCACAATGTGAACTGAGTTGTTGGTAGCAGTGATTATGTTGTGAAACCTCAAAAGCTAAACCTTTAGACATTTAAATGAGTCACCCAATTGAATACAGGTATAAAGAAATTGAGTTTGATAAACTATCTGGCTGGACCTGGAAGTGATGTTATCAAAGTGAGGAAAACCATCCCTCTAAGAAATAAACTTCCATTTCTCCTCACTAATACAATATTTCTTCAGGCCGTTTCTTCTCCCAGCCAACAGATGCATCATCCCTCTGGTGCTCCTAAGTGTGAGAAGAGCTGGTAAATTTTCAAGCTAGTGCAGCTGTTTTCAGGCTGATGAATTTTTATTAAATCTATTTACAAGACTAAGCTTGGAAGCATCTGGAGGAAGAGTGGGCTTTTTGGATGCTTTCAGGCTGTTCAATGAAGTATTTATTTATTTATTTCTCTCTCTCAAGGCAGTAGAGAGGCATTCTTGATGCTTTGTTTATAAAAAATATCCAATTCAGAGGAGCCCCTGGGGGTGGAGTAGGTGTGATGGCATGATAGATTGAATTGGCTTCCCTAAGAAGGACCAGCCATTTGAGAAAGAGAAATGGAACTAGGGAACCTCATATCCAAAGTCTGTATACAGAAGTTGAAAGGACAGTCTGTTGCTGGTTTCCTTAGCTAAAAAAAAAAAAGAAACCTGGATGAGATGATCTTTAAGTGCCTGTGTCTGGGAAAGTCTCTGGATCTTTTACTTATTGAAAAGATTGAGAGCTGAGAAAATGTTCCACAAGATTTCTGAGGTGATTTTATCTAGTCCAAAGCAGCGTTAGGATTAGTCTCCAAAGGGAGGCATTAGGAAGGGAAAAACAGCTAAATGACTCATTCCAAAGAAGGCCTTCTTCTTGGGTCTATAAAGTATTACCCTTATTGTCTTAATATTTAATTAGGGAAAAATAAAATATTATTTTTAAAAAGTATTATCCTTATTTTTCCTTCCTCCATGGCTTCACCAGGGTCCTATGTAACCCTACAAAATCCTAGTAATCTTGAATTGTTTTTGATTATCTAAGAAGTTCACATTCTTGCTTTGAGGGACTGCAGAAGATAAGACTAATCAAACCTGTCATGTGTCAAAATGAACACACTTAGGTATATTTTTATAATCACCCTCTTCAAATATACCCTCCAAGCCAGAATTCACAAGCTTGTCAAGATCAGCTAAATTTTGAGTTATGAATATTGAATATTGCTTTCATTATGTGACCTGAAAGTTGGCCTGTGGTGTTATTGAGTAGCAAAGAAATCTTAAAATTCTTTGGCCTGATCAGTATGCAGGGGATTCATTGGGGTTTTTTTTTTGCCTTCAGTATCCAGGGTAGAGTTAAGTTTCATGTCTAAGAAGTCACCCATGGGTTAGGATCTTCCAATATGCCTTTCACAAAAATTATTTCAGTTCTGTAAGTAAGAATTCTAATATAAGGGATGAATTTGGTTGAGGACAGAGAGGACCATGTCCTGTGCAGGCTTATCAAAAGGGTGGGGGAGAGAACCTTGGAGGCCAGAGCATTCTAAGAGGGGAAAGAATGCCAACATAATCACTCTACACCTGTTGGGAATAGAGGAAAGCAACTTAGAGATCCATAGATGATTCATCAAGAATCTTGATCGTCAAGAAATTGTTGCTGAATGATCATCTCAGAGGGAGGGTCTGAAAGAGGCACTGGGGGGCAAGGAATAGGTTATCTCTTCTTTATATATCAAAGGGTATAAGAGGTGCATGAGATTCAAGTTAGAATGGATCTTTGGAGTCATTTAGTCCAATCCCCACATTTTATAGAAAAAGAAACTGGGGTTCAGAGAGGTTCCCCAAGGTTACATGCATAATGACCAGAACAGGATTTGAACAAACATTATCTGACTCCAAATATCATATTGTTTTCACTATTCTGGGTACACTCACCTGGAGAGGATCCCAAAGAATGTTGTATCTTCAGGAGCAAGCTAGGTTAAAGTGAAAGCTAAAAGATGGGAAGGATGTGAGAAAAAGAGTAGGGCTGAATCCTCTAGGGATAGAGAAGGGAACCATGGTTGGTGTGTCTTATCTGTGCTGCTTTCCCATTCATCCCTCCAGTTGAGTCTATGTTGATGCCAGGATTCCTCATGACCTGCTTCTGAAGACCATACAGTGTTTGGCAGGAGTGTGGGGGGAAGGGATGTTCCATCTCTCTAATGGGAACATAGATCTGGGAGAAGAAAGTGATAACAACAGGATCCTCTAGGATGGTGGTCCATAGGCTAAGTTAGATCATAGACTGATTTAGCTGGATTTTTTTTTGTTTTTACAAGGCAATGGGGTTGAATGACTTACCCAAGGCCACACAGCTAGGTAATTATTAAGTGTCTGAGGCTGGATTTGAACTCAGGTCCTCCTAACTCCAGGGCCAGTGCTCTATCCACTGTGCCACCCTAGCCTCCCCTTTATCTGGATTCTTGAACGGGTGGGGCTAGCTTGGGGAGAAAGGAATCCATTTCTTTCTAGGGAGTCAGTATCTGGGCCAAAGTCCTGGCAACCCTATTGTATTATTGCCTATAGACTTTCTGTTCTCTTGCGATAAATGCATTTAAAATTATAAGAACCCACAAGAATTACATAAAGAACCCACATAATTTAAGAATCTCTAGCAATTATTGCGTACCATTATTATTTTGACTAAAAGCATCTCTATGTCTATTCTGTGTACTCTGAACATATCTACCATGAACACCAACAGAAACATAAATCAAATAAAAACATATAAACAGGGGCAGCTAGGTGGTGCAGTGGATAGAGCACCGGCCCTGGAGTTAGGAGGATCTGAGTTCAAATCTGACCTGAGACACTTACTAATTACCTAGCTGTGTGACCTTGAGCAAGTCACTTAAAAACTCCATTGCCTTAAATAAATAAAAAAATATAAAAGAAAATACATAAACAAAACAGCTGCTTATTTTGCTCAACTTTTCCTAGGAGAGGACAAACCATTTCTAGTGTTCTATAATGAATAGTTCCTACTTCATCCAACTCTGGAAATGCCCAGTTTTTGGTGATTTGGAAAATTCCCTTTCTTATGTAAACATTAAAAGAAATTAGTGTGTTCCATGTACTCAATAAATTACAGTGGCATTGAATAAATACAATCATAGATTGTTAATGCTAAAAGTATGTCCATCAACACAAAAAATTTGCTTGTTCTGTCAATGTATTTTAGGGGGGTTGTTTTTTGTTGCAAGGCAATGGGGTTAAGTGACTTGCCCAAGGTCACACAGCTAGATAATTATTTAATAACTGAGTGTCTGAGGTCATATTTGAACTCAGGTCCTCCTGACTCCAAGGTCAGTGTCAATGTATTTTTAAATTTCAGTCCTTCCAGTGCTTTTGTACCCAGAGGTACCTACTTTACATACATTATGCAATTTGATCCATACCACAACCCTATGAGGCAGGTACTGTGGACATGTTTATTCCCATTCTACAGAAAAGGAAACAGATCCAGAAAGACTTAAAAATTTGCCCCTGTTCCTATAGCAAATATCAGAAGTGAGATTTGTACCCAGGACATATACAAGTCAAAATCCCACGCTCTCCCCTACATGCTAAGCTGCCTCATCTAGTACAATCTCATTTGGTTTGATGCTTCCTTTTACAATCAGGAAGTTGAAACTTAGTGAGATCAAGGGCAGTCAAGGAGAAATGATGCAAACCCCAATCCTGATGCTTACAGCAGTGTGACCATGAGCAGGGTTCAACCTCTAGGAGTCTCAGGCAATTCTCTGAGACTATCTGCTAATTCATAGCTAGGTGATGATCTACTGTTGATGATGGGTGCTGGGAGAGTTCTCACAATGATAAAATCACATAACACTTGGCAGTGTTGTGAGAACAGTATTTTGCAATGCACCTTGAGGCATCAAATAGAGTCTGCCACCTAGCAAAGGAGGTTCCTTCTATGGTACCAATGGAAGAACTAAATTGATGCAGTGAACCATCTGAGATTTGGGTTCTTTACCTTGATTGCTTTCCTGCCCCTCTGCAAGTGTTGCCAAACTTCCCTTAGGAATAAGACAAAATGCTGTTGTTTCTATTTGGCAACATCTAACCACTGACAGTGCTGATGAATCACTTATTAAGATACTTATGGGTAGAATGTCTTCTTTCCTTTGCTCATCTAATAATTTTCAATGGCTTCAGGTTACCTTTTAATATTTGAAAGCTGTTGCCTATAGATATACTGGAAAATTGTGTAAGTTTACTGACTCCTGTAGCCACATGGATCCAAAATGTTCCTGTACCATTTTTAGTGACTGAGAATACCCCCTTTTGAACTTCTTCATGTCATGACTATGTATGGAAGGAATGAGGGTGATGACGTTTGCTAACTATTCGTTCACAACCAAAAACCAGTCAAGATTCAGGAGAATGAGACCTATACCTTGCTTCTTAAACTTCCTTTATTTTTAGTTGATCAGTCATGTCCAACTTTCCATAACTCCATTTGGGGTTTTCTTGGCAGATGTACTGGTGTGGTTTGCCACTTCCTTTTCCATGTCAGTTTGCAAAATGAAAAAACTGAGGTCAGTGGGGTGAAGTGACTTGCCCAGGATCACACAACTAGTAAGTGTCTGAGGTCATATTTGAACTCAGGTCTTCCTGACTGGTCCTGCACCTAGATTCCCTAGCTTTCTCCAAAACTCAGTTCAAACATCACCTGCTAAGTGAGTCTTTTCCATTTCTCCTTCAGCTGCAAGTGTACTCTCAGAAAGATCTATAATTATTTTTAATTATATATGTACAGGTTGTTTCCCCTGACAGAATGTAAGCCATCTGAAGCAGGGACTGCTTGATTTTTGCCTTTCTATCTCCAGTAGCTGGTATGGTGCCCAGTACAGGGAAGTATTTCATACTTGTTTATCAATTGACTGATAGATCAATTGTTTAGAATCCTGAAGAGGAGACAGAGTTGAGCTCTGAGAACCCAAAATTGTCTGAGAACAAGAGTTGAATAAGACTTATACCTCACCATTACACACAGAGCACTTGCAATCTCACAAAGAGCTTAATATACATCTATTTAATTAATCCACATAGAAGCTCTGTAAATTGGGAAGTGCAAGGTTTATTATCTATACTTGGAAGTACAGCAACCAAGGCTCAGCGTTTTGGAAGGGAAAAAGAAAGACTTATTTCTTAGCTGTAAAAGAAGAGGAGTGGTCTAGATGACTTTAGGGGTCCTTTCTAGACTAATTTTATGATCCCATGATCTTTCCTGGTCAATTGGAAACTCCATGAATGCAGGAGCTATTTCTAATTCTTTTTGGTATTTCTTTCAGTTAAAATATTTTTGAATGAATGGATGAATGAATGATTGGATAAACAAAGTCCCAGCCCCAGAAACTTAGCTCTAAATACTCTGTCCATTGGCTTGGCATCATGGGAAGTGTATCATTTATTATCAATAAAGTTGTTCTGAATTTTCTTAGTACTTTTCCTCCTAACCTGTTCTCCAATTCTACTAGATGATCCTTTCTGTCCCAGATTGTCAGAGCTCCCTATTCCTTTGCCATTACTGTGTATCAAGGGCATTAGTAGACATGATATTGTGTGAAGAGCACAATGAAAAAGCATCTGTCAGTCTTGTAATTCCTTTTCTCCTAGGTTTTCTGTCAGCCTGTTGTGGTAACTAGCAAAGGTTGCTGATGCTTAATCTTGCTCATTGTATGATAATGTTTGCAATTGCTGTTTTATCCTTTGGGGAAAGGGGAATAATCCTTACATGTTGGCTTCATCTCAGAATCACAGAAACTAAATCCGCATCCCAAGTGTGTGGTTTATCAACTAATGTTGACAGGAATGAAGAATTAACAAATCCATTAGCATTACATGGTACAGTGGAATGAACATTGAACATTGTCTTCAAATCCCATCAGTGATACTTACTACCCAGTGACCTTGGCAGATCACAACCTCCTTGGTCATTGGTTTCTTCATCTTAAAATAAAAGAGTTGGGGGGAAGCTAGGTGGCAAAGTGGATAGAACACCGACCCTGGAGTCAGGAGGACCTGAGTTCAAATCTGGTCTCAGGCACATAATAATTACCTAGCTGTGTGACCTTGGACAAGTCACTTAACCCCACCAAAAAAATAAAAGGGTTAGGCTAAACGGATTCTGAGGTCTCTTCCAGTCTACTTCAATGCAGGATAATTGGCATATAGGTAGAAAAATAATCACTTTTCTTTAAGTCATATGTTCAGCCCTCATTAATATTATAAGAGCTAATATTCACATAACTCTTTAAAGTTTGCAAAGAGCATTACACACATCTCCATTTTACAAAGAATTGAATCTTAAGAGTACGACTTGTAAACTCCTTAGTAGAGGCAGGATTTGAACCCTTATCTTTTGACTTCCTTGGCCAGTCCTTTTTCCGACTCTACCAGGCCCCTAATTATCAGAGATCTCAAATCCTGATCTCATCTAACTTCAGAACCTAAGTTCTCTCCATTCTATCACAAAAGCTTTTAGTATTCCTCAGTAAAAGATTTTTTTTTAATCTCACTAGAATATTCTAATTAAATAGTCTCCTTTTCACAGTGGAGACTCATGAATTTCTATTTTTTGGTGCTTAGTTACCAACCAAGCAAAGGATGAATGACCATCTTTCATGAATAGGATTAAGAACAGGTTGGACCAAATTTGCTCAAAGGTCTAAAGACAAACTCTTTAGTCTGGCTTTTAAGACTCTCCCAATCTGACTTCCTCTTCTCTTACCATCTTATTTCATCCTGACCATTAGGCTAGCCAAGCTAGACTATTAGCTACTCTCCAAATCTCTTTCTTCTCTTTCTACCTCTGAGCCTTTCCCAAATCATCCCTGTGCTTCTTCTCTGTCTTTTTGAATCCTTGCCTTCCAGACTTACCTGAAAGGTGCCCATTTGTGAAATCATCTTTGATTCCCTCACTTGTAGTACAATTTCCTCACTTATTTTTGTTCCATTCTGATTTCTGTTAATATTACATCTTCCCAATCAAAGCTTCTTAAGGACAGGGATAATTTCCCTTTTATCTTTGTTTCCTCATGTATCTAAGCCCTCATACAGTGCCACCAATTAGTAAGAATCAATTAATCAATTAAACTTACTCATTGCCAGATACTGAAACAAAAATGAAATAGTCCCTGCTCTCAAGGAGCTTACATTCCATTGGATTAAACAGCATATACATCTGCGTGCTTGACATGATACTAGATGCTTAAGAAATTATTGTTGAATTTAGTTGTGAATTTCTTTTTTTTTACCTTATGTGCTATAGTCAGGTATAAAAGTATTTTTTAAAGCAACATGTGGAAAATGTAGTCATAGAATAGTATATATTCACCATTCATATTGTGATATAAAATAATAAGAGAAGTATGTGATTTTTTTTAGTGGGGATTGAAAGATGGAATTAGGGTAAGATCTAAAATACAAGACATGAAATCCAATAATCTCATATTTGGACTGTAAAAACCATCCTGCCTGTTAACATTTCATCAATAAAGACATTTTTCATTTCCTCCCTCCCCACAAAAATGGGGCAGCTAGATGGGGCTGTGGATAGAGCATCAGCCCCAGAGTCAGGGATACCTGAGTTCAAATCCAACCTCAGACACTTAATAATTGCCTGTGTGATCTTGGGCAAGTCACTTAATCCCATTGCCATGAAAAAAAAAAAGCAAACCCTACCCCCAAAAAGGATAACTGAATCATTAAATAAGGCTGAGAAACTGAACATGATTAAGATTTCAAAGAACATCTTTCATATGTAAAGTGTGTCAGTACAACTAAAGACCAACATTTTGACAATGCCATCTTCTTATATCGGTGATGACATTAAACATTTTATGTGTAAAGAAGGTTTTCAGAATAGTCTACTACACACTTTTCTCACCCCTACCTCACAGGATATTTAACTGCCTTCAAAGGACAAATCAGGTGCCACCTGATACACAATGGTCATTCCTGTTACCCCCCCCCCCCCCAGTTTGTCAGCATTCTCCTCCCTTTGAATAGAGTTGAAATTATTCTTTATATTCTGTATTTACATCCTTTTTGTGTGCAAACTGTATCTGCCCAATAGAATGTAGGGTCATTGTTGTCTTATATCCCCAATACCTGGCAATGGCAACTGACACAAAGTAGGTGCTTAATGAATGGGCTAGAATTGAACAGAATTGAGCAAGTCAAGTGAAAATAGATCTATCAAGAGAACACTAAAAGACAGCAGTTGTGGGAGAGCAGGAAGAACATAAACACTCCTGGGCAGGGGCATCTCAGCTCTTCTTCCAAAAGTAACTCTGATTTTAGGTAACTTACAACTTCTCTGGGCCTCAGTTTCCTCTGCAAAATGCACAGGTTGGACTAGATGGGTCCTCAGTTCCCTTCTACTTCAAACATTTTGTGATGTGCATTTTTAAAATTCATTTTTATTGTTGTCCTTTAAAAAGCAACCAAAATGCTATTGTATAAATTTGATAATTGAATACTTAGAGATACTCTGGAACATGTTTACCATTTCAACTTCTTAGTATCTAGGTTTAATTGTTTTGCTAACAAGAATTCTACTTGTTCCACAAGAAATAGCTCTTTGCAGATATTCAGAGTTTGTATAGTAGAGTAAGAGGAAGTTGGAAATCTATCAGTTTCTTGTTCAAGGACTTCTAGGAACAATAATAGATTTATTAAGGAAGCACTGTGTTCATTAAGGGCGAGTAAAGAGATAAGAGGCAGCTAAGTGGCACAGTGGGCAGAGTGTTGGACTTAAAGGCAGGAAAACTCAACCTTTTGAGTTCAAATCTGGTCTTAGACACTTAGTAGTTGGGCAAGTCATTTAATTCTGTTTGCCTCAGTTTCTTCATCTGTTGGATGAACTAGGGAAGGGAATGGCAAACCAATCCAGTATCTCGACCAAGAAAATCTCAAATGGGGTCACACAGAATCAGACACAGCTGAAAATGAATGAACAACAACAAAAAGATAAAAATGGAATGACAGTTCCTGTCCCCTTGTCTATGTACCTATCTCAGATATTTAGAATAACATTCAAGGCTTCCTATCAATCTATCCTGAAGGCCTTATCATCTTCCTTTTTCATTATCCTTCCTCTGTGCTGCCCTATAGCCGAAGTCTAACTAATTTGCTTCTGCTCTGTGGTTAGCAGTGTAAATCCCCAAGGCAAAAATGTCAGAATTGAACAGAAGGCAAACCCATGTAGGATGTGTTTATGGCAAAAAGTTCAAGGAGAGCTGGAAGAGCAGTAGTCTGGAGAATGTACATAGGGTGAGTAATGGGGAGAATTGACTATAGATATACCGGTGGGACAGATCAACATCTACTTAAGCCTCAGTCTCCCTTCACAGAGCAGCAGGTCAATGTGCCTACTGGCCATCTCATTTGGTCACTTGTCTCTATTTAAGGCAGGTTTTTGTTTTTTAGTGTTTTTTAAAAGGATACTTGTTATATAGTCAACCAACATCTCTTTACCTTTTAAGTGCCAGTCACTATGCTAAGGCACTTGTTGGATTCTGTGATTAAAACATGCAAAGGACTAGGGTAGAAGGGTGCCAGAGCTAGCTCATACCTTTAACTTATTGTTAAATTTGGGGGCATGAACATTTACAGTTCAGAAATCTAAAATGCTGTTAATTGGGGATTGGTGTATCATTTTGTTGACTATCTAAACAAGTGGTGGAGAAAATGTTAATGATGCAAATTAAACTTAAAAACATTTTGTGCAAATTTCTTTGAGAGTTGGTTGTTAAAGATTTACTAGCATATCTCTGAACTATGGCTCTAGGGTTCTCCTTATTGGCAGAATAGGGAAAAACTGCTAATTTCTGCCAGCACAACTAGTTCTTTCCCCAGTATTATCATTCAGATCTGGGTCTGGAGACCAGTACCTCATCTGTGTTTTCCATGATAGGACTCTGTTTGTCTGTATATTCCCTAGAGTGGCAATGGGGAATGGGGAAGTTGTCCTATTAGTCAGTTAGTCTGAGAGATAGGAAATGGTTCCAGAGGTTATTGGATTAAAAAGGCAGCTCTTAGGTGCCCTCTATAACCATTGTCAGTGCTGTTCTACCTGAGGAAGAAGTAAACAGCCTTTTATTTCCCATCTGAGAGTGCTCTAGTCTCATCTCTTTGCTTTTGTAGTTCACATTCTTTCTCACTAGGCCATCTTCCTTTACTTCCCCATTTTCCATCCTTCATCATCTTCCAAAAATAGCTCAAAACTCACTTCTGGGTAAGAGATTCAAAGCTCAATTTAAAAAATGAGTGTTAAAACTTGGCTTTACTTGCAACTGGGGGAAAAATAAAATAAAATTTTAAAAAGTAAAAATTAAAAAAAAATCACTTCCAGGAGTTGCATCATCATGACTCCCAATTATCTCCATTTACTCTTTGACCTTGAACATTTGGGGTGTTTGTATTAATTGACTCACCTGTTGTTCTCTAAATGGTTTCTTTAGTCTTTCCTCTTCAATTAGATCCTTTTTTAGAAAGATTTTAATTATTTTGAGTTTTACTATTTTTCCCCTAATCTTGTTTCCCTTCCCCACCCCCCACAGAAGGCAGTCTGTTATTCTTTACATTGTTTCCATGGTATACATTGATCTAAGTTGATTGTGATGGGAGAGAAATCATATCCTTAAGGAAAAAAAATAAGGTATAAGAGATAGCAAAATTACATAATAATATCACAGGTTTTTTTCCTGAATTAAAGGTAATAGACTTTGGTCTTATTTCAAACTCTACAATTCCTTCTCTATATACAGATGGTATTCTCCACTGCAGATAGCCCAAAATTGTCCCTGATTGTTTCACTAAAGGGATGAGCAAGTCCATCAAGGTTGATCATCACCCCCATGTTGCCATTAAGGTGTAAAATATTTTTCTGGTTTTGCCCATTTTGCTCAGCATCAGTTCATGCAGATCCTTCCAGGCTTCCCTGAATTCCCATCCCTCCTGGTTTCTAATAGAGCAATAGTGTTCCATGACATACATATACCACAGTTTGTTAAGCCATTCCCCAATTGAAGGACATTTACTTAATTTCCAATTCTTTGCCACCACAAACAGAGCTGCTATGGATATTTTTTGTACAAGTGATGTTTTTCCCCTTTTTCATCATCTCTTCATGGTATAGACCCAGTAGTGGTATTACTGGATCAAAGGGTATGCACATTTTTGTTGCCCTTTGGGTGTAGTTCCAAATTTCTCTCCAGAAAGGTTGGATGAGTTCACAGCTCCATCAACAATGTATTAGTGTCCCAGATTTCCCACATCCCTTCCAACATTGATCATTGTCATTTCTGGCCAGTCTGAGAGGTATGAGGTGATACCTCAGAGATACTTTAATTTACATTTCTCTAATAACTAATGATTTCAATTAGATCTTAAATAAGGTCCTAAAGAGCCAGTAATGTTGGGTATCCTAATGGAGGGACACAAGAATGGGCTGTGATCTCAAAATCTAAAATGCTTTTATATTTAGCAGGGAATGGCTTGATTTTTCTTGCAGCACTCACTTTCCTAATGATGTTATTCTTCATTCCATACATGCTAAACACATGGAAGTTAGGTAGCAAGGGGAAATGAGCAAGGATTAGAAGCTAATAATTCCTAATTGCTAAAGCTAATCATTTGTACTCAGGTAGTCAAGAAACAGATAGTGGGTATCTCTTACTCAACGGCATGTTCTGTACCTGAGAATATTTTAAAGTGGGTAAGTGTAGCTTTTTCCTTAGTTCTTGGAACTGTTTAAGAGAGAAAAGTGAGAAATAATTTCTGGGTATTATTTAGATTGTGATTAAGTCCTCCTTTGCTTCCTATCTTTATATATCCAACCAATTTAATGCATTTGATAAACCTGATGGTTTATCAGGTTTCAGAGAAAAGAACGTTCAGCAAAAGAGGTATGTTGCTCATATAATGAGGCTGAGGGAATAACCATTGGACAGCCAATTAGTTGCATTGCTACCTGCTAGAAGAACTGAGAAGTAATTTGAAGGTAAAAAGAGCTCAGGGATCATCTCTAGAGGCAGCTAGACTTGGTTCAAATTCTGACTCACTACACTCACTATGTGACTCTGGGCAAGTCACTTCATCTATATCTGCCTTAGTCTTCTCATCCCTAAAGTAGGCATGATATTAGCATAGGGTTGTGAGGATGAAATGAAAGGATAAACCCTAGCAAGTGTAATTGAAAACTTAAACTGTTATATCAATGCTGCTGCTGTTATTGTTATTAACTGGTAAAGTAAATATGGTTGAAATCTTGCCCTGTGGTATTGATGATGGATGGAGCTCATCCAGAGGGAAATGCAAAGTATATGCAGAACCATGTAGGAGAGTGTCAAATTTGAGCCAAGGGTGATTTGCTGTATTTTAAGGAGAACAATTAATTTGAAATCTTACTGTGTTAGCTGAGGGAATAAGTGTGAATGTATGTGAAGAGGGAAGCTACTTTGGGTATAATTCCTCTAGAAATCTGATGAACTTTTTGTGACCTTTGGGTACAGAATGCTTGAGAGTGTGGGAGCAGGGAGAGAGAGAATGGATATTGAGGATGTTGAGTCAAGGTTGATATTGGAATGTTTCACCAGTCCTTTGAGCCCTAAGATTAAGGGTGTACTATTCATAAGTGAGTCTTAGAGAGCTCTAACTCTAGCATCTTGGAGATTTGTGATGAGGATGGATATTTGGCCTAGTTCTGAGTCCCTATTTGTTACTATAAAGGAAGAGAAAGAGAGTGGATGGGTGGTACAAATAGGACCAAAGCTTAATGAGTGACTGAACTTGTGAAGGCATCAGTATCTGAAATGATGCCATGTTATAAATTGGCCTCTAGTGCATTGATTGGGAACATCCCCTAGAAAGGATTTATGGGAAAACATGGACAGTGAATGTACAGGAGAAGAACTTGTAGATAGGAGTAACCTCATTGGTGAGATCATGGATCCATCAAAATAATTTTGAAGCAAATTGTAAATTAATGTAGATCCCCTGGTAATACAATTCAATAAAAGCTTGCTTTCTTGACAGTTATTTAAAGTTTTTGTCTTTTTAAAATGTATAATTATAATTTTAGGTCTTCGAAAGCATGCCCTTCTAATTTAGGAATTATGCAAAATTCCTGTAGCTTAAACCAGAGTCTGAAATTGCTCTAATGAGAATAATTGCTTATACATCAAGACTCTGTAATTGTATTAGAGTAGGCAATGTAGATCCCAGTCCCTCCATGCAAAGGCATAAAGTAATATTCTGGCATGGAGCTATCACCCTTCTTTTTTGGATCTATTTATATATTTAATCTAAAGCAATTTTTTTCTGGTAAGTTAATGTACTTTCATAAATATGTCAATTTGAATTGAATTTCTTTTTTCCAGCTTTCATGTTTCTAAACTTGAGTTCTAATAACTTTAGTCAGCAAATTGGAAACTAGAACAGACCACTGAGGAAAAGGACAGAGGATAATTAAACCAAAGTCGAGGGAAATCTGGGTGAAGTTATTTAAATGAGCTAGATGTAGTCACATTTACTAGCTCTGGTGTAATCTCATATAAAGACCTGACCTTTATGTAAATTACAGAGTAATTAGCTATAATTTCTGCAAGTTCATGGAGACTTCTAGAAATTCTAGAAGGATGGGGGAAAAGTGATATAAGTATCCTGGAGGGAGATGATAGAAACTACAAACCTTCAAAAATAATTTCCATTTCTAGGAAATGGACTGGCTGGACATGAAGTGAGGGTGAGGGATGAGAGGGGTACAGATAGAGGACTTCAATGCTACTCTTTTGATGTCTGAAGAAAGCAAGAAAGAAGTCTCATAATCCTCTGTGATGAAATTTTGGGAGAATATCATTAAGAGTAAAAAAAAAAAAGATGGGTCATATATGAATAGGTGCTAAATAAAGATTTACTGAATTGAATTTTTAAAAAGCCGAAAGACCTGATAGTTTTCATGCATTCCTTCAATGTAGCAATTCCAAGAAGGGTCTCAATTCTATCTGATGTAATGCTTTGTAAGGGGTGGGGGAGTCCCTAGCAACTTGGGTTTGTGGTCTGATGAGACATATTTAAATATTTAGGTTCATAGTAATTCTACTCTTAGAAGTCTAGGTATGAAAAATAGGAATGGCTTGAAGTATGGTCTTCTAACCAGTCACATATTTGAATACAAGAAGAAACTGTGATTTTTGTCAATATGGGAATATTCCAGCATGGAAACTCCCTTCACTAAATCAGATATCTATGATTAAATAGTTAAATCTTATCAAGTTGCTCAACACACATAGAAACTAAATGACTAGCCACACAGCTAGTATCCAGAGGTATATTTTGAACCCTAGCTCCATTCTACTATTCTATCTATCCATCAATGATATATGACTCTTTAATAGTTATAGCCAGACCACATTATCCCACCTTAGTGATTAATGTGTAACAACCTCCTAGCAAGAATTGGACCAACTGTCTTGCAAAGACACCTGTATTTCTTCCCAATGTTAGTAGAGAGGAAGTTAATGTAAGATCAAAACAAAGGGTAATATTTCGCCATAAAGCAAGAGCTTTAGGAATCTCTTGAGAATTGATAGAAAGAACATGTGGAGTAGAGGTAGGTGGCACCATGACAGCAGTTTTGGGGTTATTATTTGTGTCTCTTCCTGAAATACTGGAGAGCAAAAGCTAAAACAACTTGATATAAGATTATTTGTGGTTGTTTCTCTTCTCTATTGCTCAGGGCTCAGAGTATAGAGGAAAAAACAAAACAAAAAAGATGCACAGGAACTAGCTTCATCTCCTTTCTCAACCTTACTTGAGATGGATACAAATCTAACCTGTTTCTAAGCATACACTCTTTTCTAGTTATTGTTAGCTTTATGAAATTCTGCCAGGACCCATTAACTGTGAGCAGTCTTCCCAAGCTAGAAGGACTTGAGGAAAGGCTCAGCAGTAGAATCTCTCATTTTAGTGGTTCCTATTTAATAGTTCTTGAACCTCTTTGGGGGGTCTGTTTTATTTTTTTTTCTGTGAAAGACTGAAGTTCAAAAAATGTTTCTTACAGACAAGTATCAATGACCCTGTTTTTTTGGCATTTCCTGAAGAGTGAATGATTGAAGATGAAAAATTTGCATCAAAACCCCAATGTGACTGTTGAAAAGTGATTAATATTTTAGTATCAGATGATATTAAGGAAAGTGGAAAAGTTATAAACTCATAAAATACAGCCAGTAAATAATTAGATATGAATGAGACAGAAAATGATCAAATAGCCATAGAATGGCACAAGATTAATCTGAAGTTGGTATTAGTTCTGTTATGTTTACTTTTAAAACAGATAATATTGGGAATAGATAACTTCTTCACCACCTACAATCTCCTAAACAATTTTCATCATTTTACTAGAGTTCTCTCATGGGAAAACAATGCTTTATTGCCAAAACCTGTGGCCTTTTCAGTCTCATCTTTCTTGGACTTTTGCAGTCTTTGATAGGAACTAGAAGTTACAAGAAAGCAGAGCTAAGATCAAAATTAGGAATAGCTTTCTTTTAGGACAAACTATCATCTATCAATTTCCAATCTCTCATTAAAGGAGGGGACCCAGATCCTCCTCCTCCAGATTTCTCCATCTTATCTCCATGCCTAACAGTCTCCTCCTTAGCCCCTTTTTATCTTTTTATGTGTTGTCTTCCTTTAGAATATGTTTCTTAATGGTCAGGATTGTCTTTTCCTTGAATTTCTAGCTTTTTTTCATGATGCCTGGAACATACTAAGGGTTTAATAATTGCTTGAAAAAATCAACAGGATCTAGATCTTCAGAGATACCAATGAGTACTCAAATAAGTCATTCAATCAGGGGAGATGATACCGACCAATATAAATATAAAGGGAAAATGCAAAATAAATAAAAAATAGCTGAGGAAGGAGAGGCCCTAGAGGGGCCTAGAAAGGGTCAGGAAAGACTTCATGTAAAAGGTGTTTCTTGAGTTAAATTATTTTCTTTTAAAGTTTTCTTTTTCTTAAAAAGAATTTGAATTTAATACCACAAAGGAGAATATTTATTTCTATCTACAAAACAGAAGAGTCATAAATCTCAGTCATGTTCAGTTTGCTTTAAAAAAAAAGGATATTAAATTCAAGCTATTATTTTTAAAGCTGTCTTACTTCTTTGTGTTTCCTTCTGAATTTAATTTTGTTCTGTTATGTGTGTTTTTAAAATTTTTATTATTTATTTAAGGTGATGGTGTTAAGTGACTTGCTCAAGGTCACACAGCTAGGTTATTATTAAGTGTTTGAGGTCAAATTTGAACTCAGATCCTCCTAACTCCAGGGCTGATGTTGTATCCACCTAGCTGCCCCTGTCATGTGCGTTTTTCAAAAGCTTCTGTGATCCTCTTTGGATTTTTATTTTAGTAGAGGGCAACATCATTGCTGACTTTCCATCTTGTTGCCATCCCTTTCATTGAAAGAAAGAAAGAAAGAAAGAAAGAAAGAAAGAAAGAAAGAAAGAAAGAAAGAAAGAAAGAAAGAAAAACATAATCCATGCAACTAATAAGCATAATCAAGCAGACCAAGTGACCACACTGGACATGTCCAAAATATATGACTCATTCTGTACCTCTCTGTAAGGAAGGAGGCAGCATGCCTCATCAGTCATCTGAAGCGAAGTCTGGAGGAGATAAGGCAGTGGTTCCCAACTGCTTTTTTTTTATTATTATTCTGTGAATCCCTTTTAAAAACAACAGAATGTGATGTGAACCCCTAGGGTAATTTAATATACTGCTCTTAATATTCTGTAATTGTTTGTTGCTTTGTTGTTTAGTTGTGTCTTATTCTTCATGACTCTATTTGATTGTTTTTTTGGCCAAGATACTAAAATGGTTTGCCATTTCCTTCTCCTGATCATTTTACAAATGAGGAAATTGAGGCAAACAGGGTGACTTGACTTGCCCATGGTAAAGCAACTGATAAGTGTCTAAAGCCAGTTCTGAATTTAGGTTTTCCTGATTCTATCCACCCATATTTGCTCATATTTGCTACCTACTCTTTAAAACATTTTATCCCTTGAAACACTTGTGTGAACCCCAAAGAAATTCAAGAAGTATTGAATAGAAACAGCTAAAATGAGAGATTCTATTGCTGGGCCTTCCTTTGGATAGACTGGTCACAGTTTATGAATCTTGGAAGAACCTTCATAAAGCTAACACCCCCTCCATACCACGATAAGGCATAGAGGAAGACTTTAATGAAGGAAATGGCAATCAGGTGTTATTTCTAGCTTTAGAAGTTGAATTTTTTTCAAAAAATGAAGGTTCGTTAGTCTTTCTGATTTCAGAAAGGCTGAAAAAGGCACCTCCTCTCCCTCTCTCAAATTTGGAGAAGTGTATCTATAGAAATAATTATGAGGGAGGGTAGCTTTTGCATGAGAATCTGGTTGAACTTTCTAATCTCCAAATGACTCCATCTGAATCACTCTGAACCTCCCTTCTTTGTTAGGATTTAGGTGCATGTGCGATGAATGTGTTAGAATAGTGTAAATGATATTTGCTGTGTATGATTTATTTCCCCTCCCCAAGACCGTCAGGGGAATGAGGTGTTACATCTTGTGAGATTCTTTTCCCAACCCCAAGTTTTAAATAAATGAAACTTGTCCAGGATCCAGCATACCATCGCCAAAGAACCCCGGGCCTTGACAAGCATTTCGTCTGCATTGGCAAGTAGAATAACAGCCAAGTAGTAAAAATACCTCCCCTTTGCAAGAGGGGCTGACTGAATAATATGGGCTGGCTAGTGCACCAAGGAAAAGATTGACCCCTTACCATAGAAATGGGAGCTTGGGTGAGCAGCTCCAGGCAGTGTGAGGTAAAAGAAAAGGTCCTATCCTGGGAATCTAGAGTCTTGGTGGCATGGTCCTGTGAAAATCATTTCATGTATCTCTGTTTCTTCATCTATACATTTTATCTAGAATATTAAGTTGTTAGGATATTCAAGACCATAATGAAGTAGTTTTAATAGTAGTAACAGCAGCAGTAATCATAGTAGTGGTGGCTGGCATTTTTAAAAAGATATATTGAAGATGTCTAAAAACATGCAAAGTGTAACATCTGTGAACCTTCTCCCTCTGCAACGGTATAAGTTATGGAAATCTTTTCATGTCTCTTATTTGAGTCATGCTTAATCTTTATAATTTTGTTCCATTACTTTTGACTTTTTGGTAGTCAGTTACTGTTTGCATTCATTGTAGTTACTATACATTTTTTTCTTAGCTGTTTATTCCACCCTGTACCAATTCATGTTTACCTCTCCATATTTCTTTGTATTCATCAAACACATCATTTCTTCTTACACCACAGTAGTATTGTATTCCATTCATGTATCATAATTTGTTAATCATTTCCCAACAGATAAGCATCAACTTTGTTTCTAATTTTTAGCTACCATAAAAAAGTGTTGCAATAAAAGGCTTCTTTGGGTTATAAGCCTAGAAATTGAGTTGCTAGTTCAAAGGATATATATGTAGACTTTTTAGTCACTTTATGGGCATAATTCTTGATGACTTTTTCAAAAAAATTATTTAAGGCAATGGGGTTAAGTGGTTTGCCCAAGGCCGCACAGCTAGGTAATTATTAAGTGTCTGAGGCTGGATTTGAACTCAGGTCCTCCTGACTCCAGGACTGGTGCTCTATCCATTCTGCCACTAGCTGTTCCATATATGCATAATTTCAAATTGCTTTTTGGTTCCAAAATGCATTAATGTATTCCAAAAATGTATTAATGTGCCTATCTTTCCACAGTTCCTTCAACATCATTTCCATTGTTTGTCATTGTTTGCCAATTTGTCAAGGTCTAACAGCCAGAAATGAGGGAAGACTGGCATCAGAGGCTCCTGATTCCCAGCACCCTATCCTTCCTACCCCATGCCATTGTCTCCTAGCCACACAATTCAATAAAATATTCTCCTGTCTAAAAAAAGAAAAAGGATTTCAGAATAATCCTTCAAGCCCCCTTTCAAGCAAAGATTCACATTCAACTCAGAATATTTCCCTATTGAGCAAGTTTATATATTCATCTATTATGAGATCAGCAGCTGTATGGGAGGGAGAGAAAGATCAGAGGTTTGTGAATTAGTATGGTGCTGAAACTCCTGAAATGAAGACGAATATATAATAAATTTCAGGGGCTTATTAAAATCTCACAGTTTCTCTTGCCTGTCTCTTCCCCACCCCCACCCACTTACCAAGGTGCTGCTAGGAGTGAAGGCTGACATGGACAGGAAGATTCTACTTACCCATCTCATAATCCACTCTTGCCATCCACTTTGCTGTCCCCACCCCTCAAACTCACACCCTATTTCAGGACTTCCTTTATTCACTATGTGAACATAATCTTTTCAAAAACCTAATCTAGCTATTTGAGTTTGGAGAGGCAGCTTTTGAACAAAGATGGACGATTGCAAGCTCTCTTTCTTTCCTCTCCCTCTCCTTACTCCTTTCTTCTTTTTTCCAGATAACTGTTGACCTTAGGGAAACAGGCAGCTGGACATGAATTTTTGAAAGTGACTTTTGGAGATTTAGCCCTTAATGTGTAAGATGGAAGGCGTGTTTGTATGTGTGTGTGTGTGTGTGTGTGTGTGTGTGTGTGTGTTTGTATGTGTGTGTGTGTGTGTATCTTTGTCTTCTTTTTCCAACCCATCGTGCTGGAAAACATACCAATCTGGGGAAATCAAGCTAATGTCTCCCAGCTGTACCGGGAAAGTGTGAACAGCTCTGTCAGCTGAGCCAGCCCATGCTCCCTTTCTTCAAATGGCATCTTGTACTTGACCAGTCACTTTCCATTTGCCATTTGAGCTGCTGTGAGGGAGCTGGGGCTTTATCGCCCACAGGAGAGTCTGGGTGAAGAGTCAGAAACTAGACCTGCAGCTGCCCTGACCAGGGAGAGTTCGGTCACCAGGCCAGGGCTGGCAAACACATAAGAAATCTTGACAGGGGGAGCAGAGAGCAGGCCCACAGGGCTCTGGCCTCAAGCTTCTTAGCTGACCAAGAAGTAATAGGAGGGGAAGTAGACTAGATCCCCCTTTGGGCTCATAGTTCTTTATGGCATAAGCAAATTGGATGCCATCACTTAACACTGTGAGCACCCCAGGTCAAGGGCTAGCCTATCTGCCAGAGTGAGAAAGCTGGTGGAACAGGAAAAAGCTTTTTAAGGGTGGCATATGGGGGGGGGTGACCGTCCTGCTGTGACCTGCCCTAGTCATAGCCTGTCTGGAGTTCTGTGTCCAATTGTGGGCACCATGTTTCTTGATAAATTGGAGAGTATCCAGAAGAGGCAACCAGACTATGAAGCAATTTGCCCAGGATCACATCACTAGTCAGCTCTGACTAAGTAATTGAATGTAGGCCTTCTTGACTCTAAGTCCAGGCCCTGAATCAGAGTATGCTGAATTGAAATGATTTCAGATACAAGTTGGGCTCTGAAGGAGCTTTGAATCCTGTGGTTTTGGAGAAGCTTTTCCAAGGCTATGCTAATAATGAAGAGTGGGATTCCATTGTTTGAGTATTGGTTGAAATTCAGAACTAAAACTATGAGCAGTAATAATAGTAGTATTGTTAATATTGTGCAGGTTGACATTTCCCTACAGTTTATCCAATATTACTAGTTTCAAAGGACTACAGTCCCCATATGACTTAAAAAGAGAAATTCTATTTTCTGAAGTAATCTAGGGAAACTCTCTTCTTTCCTTCAGAACCAGCATGTTTTAATAGGACTTCAACTGCAGACATGAGTTGATGTTCTACTTTTCATACTTGCTATCTGGCGCTGAACAAGGGGCTTAATCTGAGACTTATTTTCCTCATCTATGAAACAGGATATTTATATTACCGACTCACATAGGTTTCTTAGGAAAGAAAGCATTTGTTGAAGACTCTTGACTCTGCCATCACAGTACTTGTCTTTATCTACCATCAGAGTAATGCTTTTGGGAATCAAGTTGGTTGACGATCAGCTCCAAATGTGATATTGTTTCAGAAATCTGAGATGTAACTGAGTGCCTCAGAGCCCTGCAGGTTTGTGGAAAATTCAAAGGCATTTCACTTCTGATAACTGCTGCCTTACACTCCCTCTTTCAGCAAGCTGCTTTTGCACTTTCTAAGCCATCTTGCAGACCCTCAGGGTTTTTGTTTGTTGAGAAATGAAAAATCTCCACTGGTGGTTCCTGAAATGGACATCTGAACGTGGCAATCACTTCCTGTTTTTTTCCATGAGGATTTTTGTCAGGTCAAACTGACTCATCATTAGCACTGCTATTCAAAAATTATGAAAGTTCAAGTCAATCACCACCCCCAACCCCAAAGGCAGTACTGCCAATTCCTGGGTGATGGGGGGTGAGGAGAAAGGGAGGAGTGTCTGTCCAGAATTAGAGCTAAGAATTGATTTCTATTGCTTTCATGTTTAAGTATATTAAATTCTTTATTTAAACTACTTTGGATTCAGGTAAAAATATATTGTCTTTTAACCTGAAGGGGCTCTCCTCACCTACTGTTATTATGGCACGTGCTTTTGGGGGAAGTGCTCTTCTGACACAGTCCAAGTGAGGGTAAAGGCTAAAATAAGGAAGATATATTTGAACTTCTGCTCTGTTATACCTGGACAGTCTCCTCTAAAATCAGGACCATGCATGAGATGAGGCATGCTCTGTGGCCATGGAGCAGGGCACCACTGATTACCTCATGTGGGGATCAAAACTATGACCTTGCCAACAACGTGTGCTAACCAACAGAGCTGCACAGAGTGGAGCCATTCTGTATCATGAATGACATTAAAGACTGATGGTAATATTTCTCATAGAATATCTATATTATTCTAGGATTGGGAGTCAAAAAAACCCAATGGTCTATGGGACCAATCTGTCCACTGGCTACTTTTCTATGACTCGTGAGCAAAAAATATATTTCCACTGTGACTGTTATATATGAATATTCTATAGAATATGAGCCAGAAGGGATTTAATAGAATGTTGTCAACTTGATTATACTCCTTGGAGCATGAGATCTTGGATTTCAGAATACTCCATAAGTGCTTGCACATAGTAGGGCTGTATAAATAAAGGCTTATACCCTTCTGTCCTCCCTTACAGATGAAGAGAGCGAGTCTCAGAGCGGCGACTTGCCAGACTATGTTAAAGCCATATCTAGTTTGCCATGATAGCTGTCATTTACCCCATCATCTGCTCCATTGTCTTCTGGCTTTCATAAACCTCTTACTCCAAGAGATCCAAATGATTCCTGTTTGCCAAGTGACAAGATTTTCTGTATTTTTTTCTGTGAAGTTGTATACAGAACAGGGGGGAATGCTGTTGATATCTATGAATGCTATAGAATACCTATTTTTGATAAAGTTAATGTTTGAAAATCTCTAAAGAAAACTGATTCTTAGCACTTGACTGGTGAGCCAGAACTAGATGGACTAGCTCTAATGCTCTGGTGCTATTTGCATGATGTCAGCATAACAGAAGGCTAAATCTCTTCCTGCCTCAGATGATTTACTAGCTGTGGAACCCTGAGCAGGGCCCTTAATTTCCCCAAATCTCAACTTCCATGTAGGTAAATGGGCATACCTCTATTACAAGGTTGTTGTGAAAACCAAACAAGATAACATACATAAAGTACTTTTGAGAATTGTAAAGCAAAATAGAAATGTTTATTATGATTATTGTCATGATTAATATTATTTATTGTAAAGAACTGCAGTTGGAGTTTTTGGAGTGGGTTTATAAGATGAGAGACATCATGCTGGATGAGGGGGTGGGTAACCTGCAGTTCTGGGGGAAGTACCTACACCTATCGATTCAAGTGTCTAAATAACTGTATGAAATGTCTATGAGGCAGATTTCTGGTGTTTGTTCTGAATTATCTCAAAAGTCCAATGTATAGTATTTACTTTTAAAGGGACACTTTCATTTTTTTTTTTTTGCTAGGCAATGGGGTTAAGTGGCTTGCCGAAGGCTACACAGCTAGGTAATTATTAAGTGTCTGAGATCGGATTTGAACCCAGGTACTCCTGACTCCAGGGCTGGTGTTTTATCCACTGCGCCACCTAGCCGCCCCAAAGGGACACTTTCATTTCAGAAATTAAATGATAAAGTGATATATCCATCCATTGCCAATGTTTTTTCTCACTTTAATAGCCTTCATTCTTGTATATCATCTTAAATGGTTTCCAATCCACTTGATGTTCAGACACTGCTTTCTCCAAAGTTACCAATGATCATTTTTTTATTTCCAGATCTTAAAGAATTTTCTTAGTCTTCATTCTCATTGAACCCTGCTACTTTTCACACAGTGGATCATCTTTTTCTCCTAGATATTCTGTCCTCCCTGCTTTCATTACCAGACACTCACTTGTTCTTCCTCCTACCTATCTATCTCCTTTCCTGGGATATCTACACTAATCATGGGGATAATTTCTCTGATACTCTTTCTTGGGACCTCTTTTCTTTTCCTTCTATGCTATTTCGCTTGTTGATCTCATTGGCTTCCACAGTTCAATGGTAATCTTTATTCACAAAATTCTCAGAGGTATTTATCCAGATCTAATATCTCTCTTAGCTAAGTGGTACCATGGATAAAGTGTCAGGTCTGGGGTCAGGTAATTCATTTTCCTCAGTTCAAATCTAGGGTCAGACACTTTCTAGCTGTGTGACCCCTGGGCAAATCTTTTTTTTTTTAAATTTATTTATTTATTTTGAATTTTACAATTTTTCCCCCTAATCTTGCTTCCCTCCACCCACTCCCCACAGAAGGCAGTCTGTTAGTCTTTACATTGTTTTCATGGTATGCACTGATCTAAGTTGAATGTGATGAGAAAGAAATTATATCTTAAAGAACAAAAATATGAGATAGCAAAATTACATAATAAGATAATGGTTTTTCTTTTAATTAAAGGTAATAGTCTTTGGTCTTTCCTTAAGATCCACAATTCTTTCTCTGGATACAGATTGTATTCTCCACAGATACCCCAAAATTGTGCTTGATTATTGCACTGATGAAATGAGCAAATCCATTAAAGTTGATCATCACCCCCATGTTGCTATTAGGGTGTACAATGTTCTTCTGGTTCTGCTCATCTCACTCAGCATCAGTTCATGCAAATCTTTCCAGGCATCCCTGAATTCTGAGCAAGTCTTTTCCTGATCTATAAAATGAGATGGAGAAGGAGATGGCAAACTACCCCAGAAAACCCCAAATGAGATCACTACAAGTCAGGCAAGACTGAAAACAACAACAATAACAACAAACTCTTTCTTGACTTTGAATGTTGCCTTGTGATCTGCCTTTTTTCTTTTTGCAAGGCAAATGTGGCTTGCCAAGGTCACACAGCTAGGTAATTACTAAGTGTCTGAGGCTGGATTTGAACTCGGGTACTCCTGACTCCAGGGCCGGTGCTCTATCCACTGTGCCACATAGCCACCCCCTTATTATCTGCCTTTTTGACCTCTCAAAAGATGTCCTATAGACTCAACATCTCACAAAATAAACTCATTATCTTCCCCCTATCATTATCTCTTCCAAAATTTGCTGCTACCATTAAGAATACTATCGTTTTCTTGGTCTAGCAAGCTAGAAAACTAGTTATCCTTATGACCATTCTGTTACCAAGTCTTGCCATATCTACCTTTACAGCTTCTCATATGTGTCCCATTAAGTTACACAGTGTAGGACCTCATCATCTCTCGCCTCTCATCATCATAGCCTTCTGGTTACTCTCCCTGCTTCAAGCCTCTCCTCATTCCAATCCAGCCTTAATTCTACTGTCAGAGCAATCTTCCTAAAGCTTCAGTCTGACCATCTTCCCCCACTCCTCATCAATAAATTCTAGTAGCTTCCTCTTAATTCCTGTAGCAAGAGTAAAGTGCTCTGTTTTGCATTTAAATCTCTTCATAAACTATCCACTTCTTCCCTTTCCCATCTTCTTATACTTTAGTCCCTTCTCTGTGGTCTGAGATTTAGTGTCACTGGGTTTTTGCTGTTTCTCATATAGGACCTTGGGCCTTTATCCTGGCTGACTCCCATGTTTCCTCTACTCTCTCTGCCTCTTGACTCCCTGGTTTCCTTCCAGATTCAGTCCAAAGCCCATCATCCATGGAATGCTTCTCTGGGTATCTCTCACTGAAAGTTCTTCCTTTTAAGATTAGTTGCCATTGCTTCCTTATGCATTTTAAATATACGTTATTTTGGAATTGTCTCCCTTATCAGAATATAAGCTGTCTGAAGTGAAGGACTGAGTTTTTGTCTTTCTGTGTTCAGGGCCAGGAACATTAGAATACTTGATAAATGGTTGCTAACTTCAGCTATTCGGACATCAAAGAAGAAAACAATTCTAACATATCAGTTTTCCTGATCAAAAGTATCTGGAAAGGACTATTGAGGGCATTGAAATACAACCCATTCATTTTACAGATAAGGAAACTGAGATGCCAAGCTTTATTCATGTCTGGGACACAGTTTGAACCCAGAGCTTTTTGCCCCAAATTCATTCCTTTGTCCAGTATAATAATCCACTATTCCTAAATACTATTTTAGATGTCTGTTTCTGAAAGACAAAATCCATTATTATGTGTTAGAAATATGACTCAGTTTCTAACAGTTAACTGTAAGCTTTCTTTAATAAATGGAATTGCTCATTTGTGAGAATTTCTCATTTCCAAAGAAGCGTCTTTTTGCAAATGGACTGAAGAGCCCTGCCCAGGTGCAAAACACTCTATCGGTGTCAAGAAGACATTTGTTTTTTGTTGGTTTTTTTTTGTTTGTTTGTTTTAGGTTTTTGCAAGGCAATGGGGTTAAGTGGCTTGCCAAGGCCACACAGCTAGGTAATTATTAAGTGTCTGAGGCCAGATTTGATCTCAGGTACTCCTGACTCCAAGTGCTTTATCCACTGCACCACCTAGCCGCCCCAACATTTATTTTTGAAAATGTTTCGAATGAACTTCAAAATTTTAACAATATTTAGTATTTGGGAATTTGGAATTTTCTCTTGAAAGGTCCATTGGAGAATTTCAGAAGGTGACAATGAAGTAAAGTTCAGGGAGGAAACTACCTTTTTTTCCTTTTGAGTATTTAGGGAGAAGCAACAGCCTCCTTTCACAGGTAAGTATTTGGTAACACTCCAGAAGAAGATGACTGACATTTTCCTGGTTTGGGAAAGATTTTACAAAGTCAATTTTATAATTAGAATTTAGGGATTGGATTTGGATTTGGGATTTCAATTATATAATAGGGAAATCTCAGGTGAAGAAACTCCTAATAATGCAGGTCGACACACCTTCTTCAATTTATAGTCCTAAAGGATTTCTAGTGCACTAAGAAATTAAGTAACTGCTCAGGAGCAGTGTTTGTTGATACAGAATCTGAACCCACTTTCTACAAGAAGCCTCCCCCAACCTCTTAATTCCCTTCTAATTATTTCCTACCTTTTCTATATTAACTTGCTTTTTATGAATTTGCTGCATGTTCTCTCCCTTATTAGATTGTAAATTCCTCAAGATCAGGAAATATCTTTTGGGTTTTTAGATTTTTTTTGGTATTCCCAGTAATTAGCACACAGAGGCATTTATATTGACCTTCCTAGATGTGAGTCTGGTTCTCTATCCATTATTCCAAGTTGCCTAAGTGGGTTTTAAAACAACAAAATTATTTTTAAGAATATTAAAAAATAAAATGGACTTTCTTGATGCTAGGAATTTGGTTCCAGAGAGATATTTTGGCTCAATATAAGAAGAAATTTTAACAATTAGAGCTGCCCAGAAATGGAACAAACTTTCTTGGTAGACAATAAATTTCCCATCACTGAAGTGACTGTTATGCTTAAATTGGATGGCCACTTGTCAAAAATGGAGAAAGAATTCATTCATAAGGGTGGAAATTGAGTAATGTGCTCCAAGATTCTGGCTAATTCTAAGAGTATGTGATATTAGATTAATAAAAAGGAAAATAATACATTTTGGAGGAGATGTGAGAAAATCAGAACACTAATGAATTGTTGGTGGAGTTGTGAATTGATCTAACCATTCTGGAGAGCAATTTGAATTATGCCAAAGAACTATAAAACTCTTCATATCCTTTGATCTAGTAGGTCTGTGTTCCAAAGAGACCATAAAAAAGAGAAGAAACTCAAATGTACAAAAATATTTATAGCAGCTCTTTTTGTTGTGGCAAAAATTGGAAATTGAGGAAATGTCCATCAATTGGGGAATGGCTGAATAAGTGGTACATAAATGTGATGGAATATTATACTGCTATAGGAAAGAATGAGCAAGTGGATTTCAGAAAAACCTGGAAAGATTTACATAAACTGATGCTAAAGACAACATTGTAGACAGTAGCAGCAACATTGTGTGATCATCAGTAATGATAGACTTAGTTCTTCTCAGCAATACAATGAACCCACGTGGAAAATGCTATCCACATCCAGTGAAAGAACTATGGAGTCTGAATGCAAATCAAAGCATACCATTTTCATTTTTTGAGGGGGGGGGTTGTATTTTTCTTTCTCATGGTTTTCCCTTTTCTTCTGATTCTTCTTTCAAAACATGATTAATGTGGAAATATGTTTAACATGATTGTACATGGTGAAGGGAGAATAGGAGAATAATTTGGAACTCAAAAATATTATAAAAATGAATGTTAGAAATAAAGAATCCTGATATAAACGAAGGACTACTATATACAATTTAAAAAAGAAAGAATAAAAAGAAAAATGCTCTCCATCTACAGACTGCAGAGAACTAGTAAAGTCTGAATGCAAATCAAATAATATTTTCTTTTAGCTTTATTTTTCTTGGGGGATTTTTTTGTCTGTATTTTCTTTTATAACATGACTAATATAGAAATATGTTTTGAATGACTGCACATATATAACCTACATCAAATTGCTTGCTGTCTCAGGGAGGGGGAAGAAGAAAGAGGGAGAGAAAGAATTTGGAACTCAAAATTTTTAAAAATGCTAAAATTATTTTTACATGCAATTTAGGAAAATAAGACATTAAATATAGAAATATTAATTCTTTTCATCATTCATATCCCCACAGATTATCCTATTTATTTTTTAATTCTCATTATTTCTATTTTTATACTTCCTTTATATAAAATCTTCATTATGATAAATTATAAAATAAATTATACCATCATCAGTATAATATATAACATAATACACCAAAATATACCATATAGATGAATTTAAATAAATTTAGGGAGATTTAGCTAAATATTTTATCTTTACTTTGTTGGTAATCTTTGTTTTTAATAAGACTGGAAAGCTAATGGCTGCTCACTACATAAATTAACTAAAGCTGAACTTGGTACTAATTTTTTTCCCTAAATCTCCATACTAGCAGTTAATGAGATACCAACATCTATTCTTCAATGCTTCTTTAAGATTGAGAGCTCAGTCTCCTCTTCCCAAATAATCGCCCAAGCAAAGTTAAGTTTCATTCTTCCTGCTAGGCAGCACTAGGCTGGCAAGTTGTGTTTTTGGTCTAGGCTTGTGGTGGCTTCAATGAAAGTAGACCCCAATGTGGAAATTCCTTTTGCCAAAGCAATTAAGTAACTATTGCATAATTTCTTTCCTTAGAGAGTTGTCTGGGACTCAGGGAGGTTTAAGTGACTTGTCCTAGGTCACAAAGACTATCCTGAATCCAAAGGTGACCCTCTATCTTTAAGCCATGTTGCCTCTCAGAGATAGTTACTTTTAGGCTAAGCTGAGAAAACCTTTCCCATCCATTACTGCCTAAAAATTGCAGGTGAACTTCCATTCTCCAAGCTAAACTAAAGAAGCACTTTAGTCCCTGCTGATCTTAAAACATTTTTCCCACTCATGCCCTCTGGGTGCCCTCCCTGGTGTTCTGTACTGTACATCTATAACATCTTTGTCACCTTTCCTTGCCCAATTGATCCCTACTGCCTTGTGCTCTCTCCACAAATATGATTTGTGTTCACTTTGCAATATTTTTGATTTTCTATTAATATATTCTAATTTCTATTCCCCTTTTCTCCATTCACATAGTCACCATCTGCTACAAGCACACAACAACGTTCACCTGCATTGCAATAATTATATTTCAACTGATACAAATCTGGCCCCCCTAGTCCAAGTCACCCTCCCCTCAGCAGCCAAAGTGATTATCTTACATCCCAGCTCTGATCATGACCACTCCCCCACCAAAGAACTTCAATAACTTCCTGTCGGAAGCTCTGGAATCATATATAAAAATCCTTTCTTTGGCATTTACCACTCTTTCATCCTAGCTTCTTCCTACCTTTCCAGGTCTTTTAAACTCTACTCCTCCTTCACATACTCTCCAGTCTCACCTCACTGGTCTCATTTCTTCTCTGCTTGTCATTCACAACACTCCAATTCTGGAACTCTTCCCTTGCATGAGAAGCTACTCCCTCTTTTGCCCCCCTCCCAAACCCCTTTGGAATGAGAAAACTCCTTGAGGGCAAGGGCTATGCTTAGCACAGAGCCTGGTCCAGAGTGAAAACTTAATAAATACTTCTTGATTGACCAATTGAGTAATGCAGAGCAGAACCAAAGACTGAGAAATGATACCCAAGTGTTAATGAAAGCGTGTCTTGAAAAATATTCCAGGCACAGAAATCATTCTGGATTTGAAATCAACATGATCCATATTTACCTCAGTTTCCCAGTAATTCACTGGTTTAGCCTTTTATTTTTCCTATGAAGTATTTAGCATGAAGATGGATTTTTATTATATATATATATATATATATATATATATATATATATATATATATGTTTTGAGGATGGAAGCGTATCAGAATTAGATAAAAGTATTAAAATAATTTCTACTGCCAACATACTGAGACCTGAATAATGAAGGCCCTATAGCAGCCATGCTTTAAAACCAAGAAGACCATGACATCAAGGAGGTGATGCCATGACAAGCACATGAACTGGATTTGAGTGGGGGTGGTGGTGCTGTGCTAAGTCACCAGCCTTGCTTTTTCCCCCAGAGCCATCAGGGTCCAGTGGCCAGATATGAATCAGGATGACTGGAGATGACCCTGGAAGTAAGGCAGGGTGATGTGACTTGCCCACGGTCATACAGCCAGTTAGTGTCAAGTGTCTGAGGTCAGATTCAAACTCCCATCCTCCTCAATCTAAGGCCACTGCACTGCCTAGCTGAATAGAAGAAGAGAGAAGAACCAAAGGATAAGGGAGAGGAAAGGAAGATGAAAAGAGGAAGAGAACAAAGTGGAAAGCATGAAGTAGCTGGCAAGAAGAGATTAAATGTTTAATCAGGGAACATAAAGGAAAAAATTAAACCATTCCTTCCCCTAAAAGACTTTAAAATATTGCCAGGAGGAAGCAATTTATAAAGAAAATCAAAAAAAGAGGAGGAGTTTTATTTTCATATGAGAATTATTTTCATATTCTTTCCCTCATTAGAATGTGAGTATAACCTCTTCTGCCAATGTCATGCTCTTTGTTTTTTCCTGGCACTTACTCTAATCTATTGCACAAGATAGGCACTGGATAAATGCTGCTTCAGTAACAGAATACTGAATATGGAAGAAATCCATGTAGCAAAGAAATGAATGAGCCAGTGCTTCTGATCCTACATCTCACCTCATTTTTACAGATGAGGAAACTGAGCCCAAGGGAGTTTAAGTGACTTGTCCAAAGTCATACCGGTAGTGTCATAAAAGAGGATAATATACCTTCCTCAGAATTAAATCGACAAGGGAAAAGTGCTGACAGGACACCTTTTCTAAAACATGAGTGAACAACATTATTGACAGAATCAGCAGCTCAATTCAAGAGCTGGTGTTAATAAACCTGGCATACTTTCAATTTAGATTGATACTCTTCAATCTGATGCTTGTCAGTGGGACAAGGATAAATCACAAAATGGAGGTGAGAGCAATTCCTATTTATATTAATTTTATGTTAGCAAGTGCTCAGTTGAACTAATGTGCCTCCCCAAAATTATTCTGGTTGGTCAGCAGCTGGAGCTGATAATGGAAGAAGGGCTGACTCAGCTTTCAGTTCCTAGAATCCCACCAATAAGAGCAGTCACTTAACCACTACCTTGCCTTCCTTGCCCCAGACTCAGGGTTCAATTTGAACTTTTGGCAGAGGAAATTACAGAACCCTCATGTACTTAAAACTAGGGTCAAAGCATTGAACTTACATTATCTCATTTGAGCTTCACAGTAAACCTGGAAGCTAAGTGCTAGAGGTAGTATACCTACTTTATAGATCAGAAAACTGGGTAGATATTAAAACCTTGGGGGAGGGATTTGAACTTAGTTCTCTATAATCCAGGTCCAAGACTCTTACCATCCTAGCACATTGTCTCTTGTGTGGTTATAGATTCCTCTCTGAGCAGCAAGTTAACCTTCCTGCTGGTTTAAGGTACCTTTGTTCTAGTAACTAGACCCAAGTCTCATTCCTCATAACCAAGTCCCTTCCTAAAACTTCGCAATTTTAATAATAGTTTTGTTATTTCATGATTGAGTTCCTATTTGTTACTTCATTATCTGGTTGATACCCTTTTGCCCATGAGGACTGGAGGATCAGAGTCATGCCCATGACTGGCACTCTATCTGCTGCCAAATATCTAACCAATCAATAAATATTTATTAAGCTCTTACTATGTGCTAGATGCCCTGCTAACCTCTGGGAGCCTGACCAAATGACTGCTTGACTCAGTATCTATTGGATGTTGCCAGATCCGTCAATATTTAATATATGTTTATTGATTATTGATTAATTGACTCCTTTACGATTTAAATGCTACCTTCCACAGAAAACCTTTCTTGATCCTTCTCACTGGGAAGGTCTTCTCTCTTAGATTGCCTTCCGTTCATTCTATAGGTATCTCCAGAGTGGAATTTTTTTCACATTCTTTCCCTCATTAGAATGTGAGTATAACCTCTTCTGCCACCAACTGAGATCTAGTTGTTTTTGCTTTTTGATTTTGTTTTGGCAAGGCAATGGGCTTAAGTGACTTGCCCAAGGTCATATAGTTGGGTAATTATTGATGTCTGAGTTTACATTTGAACTCAGGTCCTCCTGTCCAGGACCAATGCTCTATCCATTGCGCCACCTAGCTGCCCCTGAGATCTAGTTCTGACTAGATTCTGACACAATTCTAGTTAGAATTATGAGAAATTTTAATGACCTTAATCTTATTTGATCAGAGAACCATTTTAAAAGTTTTAAATCTGGGAATAATAAAATAAGGGACTGTACTTCAAAACTCATATCAACTTCTAAAAGTAATAGGCAGTGTGCTATAGTGGGTTCAAACAGCATCTCTACTTCCTAGATATGTGGTTTTCAGCAAGTCCCTTAACTTATCTCAGATTTAATTTCCTCAGGTGTAAAAATGAAATGAGTGGGCTTCAGAATTCTGATCAACTTTAACTTTCCAAAGACTCCAGGTCAAATATTCCTCTTTCCTCTCTGCAGAAAGGTGATGAACAACAGGTGGGGAATGAAGTATTTCTTGTCAAACATGGCCCCCATTCTGATTGACTTTGCTCAACCATACTTTAATGATACAATGGTGGAAGTTTCTTTTGAGATAGGCAGGAGTCACTGAGATTAACAAGAATGTAACAAAAAGAGCACTGATTTTTTTAAATCAAAATTGTAAGAATTGGTTCCATTTTGTAACAGTGAACCAGTTTGGAGCAGTGTTAAATATAGTATGTATCTAGCTTAGGAAAGAAGGGTTTCTCCCTCTAATAGTAATAGCATCTATTACTATATAATCCACTGGATCTGATTTTAATATAATTTTTCCTAAGATGTACAAAGAGACATAAATGAACCTCTTTGAATATTTCTAATTTATTCATCTCTTAAAGAATCTGGGCCCAGAGTCAGGAAGATCTGAGCACAAAATCCACCTCAGCCAATTGTTATCTATATGACCCTGGACAAGTCACTTATCCACTGTCTACCCCAGTTTCCTCATCAGTAAAATGAGAATGATAATAGCCCCTACTTCCCAGGGCTATTGTGAGGAAAAAAAAGCAAGATAATATTTGTAATTCAAACTATAGAAATACTAACTCTTCTGGTTATTTATCTCACATTTTTTTATTATAGAATTAAAAAGTTGAAGAAAGTTATAAAACTGTTGACCTAAGACTAGAAGAGAACCCATTCATAAGAAAACACCATCTTCTCTGAATTGGGCATTTCCTGGTTTACTAATTGCTAAATTTAACATATCTAGTGATAATGAGCATCCATGTTTCATTCTTGATGTTTTTGGAAAGGCTTCTAGTTTATTCCTCTTACATATAATAATTACTGATGGTTTTAGATAGATATTCTTTACCATTTTAAGGAAAGCTCCATTTATTACTATATTCTTCAATTTTTAAATAGAGATAGCTGCTGTATTTTGTCAGATTTTTCTGCATCTATTGAGACAATCATGATTTCAGTTAGTTTTGCTATTGATGTGGTCGATTATGCTGATAAGTGTTCCTAATATTAAATCAATCAAATATTACTGGTATATATATTTCACTTGGTCATAGTGTATTATCTTGGTGATAAATTACTATTATCTCTTTGCTAATATTTTATTTAGAATTTTTATATCTGGCACTTTCTCATTATGTATCAGTACCATGTCATAAAAGGAAATTTGGTAGAACTCCTTTGCCTATTTTTCTAGTTTATTTAGTATTAGAATTAATTGTTCATTAAATGTTTGGTAGATTTCACTTATAAATTCATCTGACCCTGGAGATTTTTTTCCTTAGAGAATTCATTGATGGTTTGTCTAATTTCTTTTTCTAATATGGGTTTTTTTAAGTATTTGATTTCCTCTTCTGTTAATCTGGGCTCTTTATATTTTTATGTACTGATCTATTTCACTTAGATTGTTAGATTTATTGATATTCAGCTGGGCAAAATAACTCTAAATTATTGTTTTTCCTTCTTCATTGATAGTAAATTCAATCCTGTTATTTTTTGATACTGGTAATTTGGTTTTCTTCTTTTTTTTTCTTTTTATAAAATTTTATTTATTTAAGGCAATGGGGTTGTGACTTGCCCAAGGTCACATAGCTAGGCAATTATTAAGTGTCTGAGGTCAGATTTGAACTTGGGTCCTCTGAATTCCAGGGCCAGTGCTCTGTCCACTATGCCACCTAGCTGCCTCTCTTCTTTCTTTTTTTGCTCTTTAAATTAACTGAAGATTTATCTATTTATTGGTTTTTCCATAAACCAGTTCTTAATCTTATTTATTAGTTCAATAATTTTCTTACTTTCAATTTTATTAATCTTTCTTTTGATTTTCAGAATTTATAATATGATGTTTAAATGGGGATTTAAAATTTATTCTTTTCCTAGCTTTTTAAATTGTATACCCAATTCATTCATGTAAGCATTTAGAGATATAAAATTTCCTCTAAGGATTGTTTGGCTGCTTCCCATAAATTTTGACATGTGGTCTCATTTTCTTTGATGAAATTATTGATTGCTTTTATGATTTGTTATTGACCCACTCATCCTTTAAGATTAGATTATTTCATTTCAGAGGTCATTTTGTTCAATGACAATGAGGAAACTGAAGCCTAGTGAAGTAGGACTTGCTCCAGGTCCTCCTAGTGAGCAGTATCAGAGAGGAATTGAAAGTTGGGTCATCTGTTGGCAGAGTAAATACTTTTCATAATGATCACATTGTATGAAGTGATAGGTAAAAGGAAGTGAAAAGTGAAGGGAAAGAAGTTAGAAAGGTGGGCTGTAGCTTATATATGAGTCCTAGAAGAGGATAATTACCTTCCTTTCCCTGTAGAACAAATCTCTATTTTAGGGTACTTTATATAGGCAGGAGATTAGAAAGTTTGTATTAAATGACTTTCAGGTACATGGTACTTTTGGGAATATATGGAAAAGGAATCCCAGCTACAGAGTTTGCAATGGAAGATGAGGCACACTAATGTAGCTGCCCTACAAATGTATCCACAAGCCTGCAGCCTTACCCCTGATAGCGCCCGAACAAGTGCTCTCATGGGAGTATGTGTGGGAGGTAAAAGCCCCCACATCTCTCACATATGAAGATGGCACCCAGTGGAATGTGCATCCCTGTAGGTTTGACTGAATCAAAGTGAAACCCAGGATGCAAAAGTGTTATTTAATATCTCACTGCAATATAGAGCCCAGAGAGGAAAGGGACTGATCACTCCACCCACATTAGTATAAGTTGAGTCTATCACCTGATCTCCCTCAAACACTTCTTAGTCCAAGAAAATATGTTGAACCTATAAGAGAATTCAGTATTCAAGTCTTCAGTGCTGACCCTGATTACATAGCTCCAAAAAAAAAAAATACTCCAATCCTCCAGTCACCATGATCTAATTCAAATGGGTAGTTTTCCCAATGGCACCAATCACAAGGCTGTCCATGCTTGCTTATTCAATGTAACTTTTGTCCAGGTACTCCCATAACTTTCTCCCAGCTGGATGCTCTTTCACTTTCCTCCCACTTTCTTGAAAAGATGGAAAGAGTAGTGCTTCTGACATCAGTGGTCCTCAGTGTAAATATTACCTCTGTTGTTTACAGTTTGCATGACTTTGGGCAAGTTTCTTGACTTTCTGGGTCTTGTTTCCTAATTTCTAAAATGAGAAGATTATTCTACGTGGCCTCTGACATCCCTTCCAGCTATGTATCTATGATCCTTTAAAAAGAAAGCTTCAAAGAAAAGACCCAGAAAAATGTAAATAATGATGTTGAACAAAATCCATTGGTACCTTGTGCATCAACAATTTGCAATAATAACTACTGAATTTATGGATCTTGACATTGTTAGAATATAAATACATAGAGACAACCAGACAACAAACCTCTAAAGTGGATTTTCATTTGATGAGCTGTAAACTGATTTCAGGGAGGTTGTTTGGCCCCAGTTATTTTCCAAAAGAGCTTCAAAGAAGGCTAGATTTGCCTTTAGAGAACCCAGCTCTGTCAGTACTTGAATGAGCTTGGTGTATAGTTAGAATCGCTCATGTGGGACCTGCCTCTAGAGCCTGGAGAACTGGAGCATGTGTGGGCATCCAGCAGCTGACCTGTCACAGGCCTGGGGCAGCCTTCCTATCTGGACCGAGAATCCATACCTGTTTTCATCTTTACCTCTGTCTGACTGAACCCCATTAGCTTTCCTTACATTCTTCTTTGAGGGTGAAAGTCTCCTTCATTCACACCCTGTATAGCTAAGAGATGCCATCTCCCCCCACCCCTTGCTTCATCCTTTTTCATTCAGGGTGCAGGAAGTAGGGTGTCTGATCTAGAATATTGAGCCACAGAGATTTAAAAGTCTAGGAATCCATACTGATGTCTCTCTCAACAGTGAAACCTTATGAATAAATGTTTAGGGACTTTTGTCTAGTGGAGATTTGGACTTGAGTTTGGTAAAACTAATACTATATGGGAAGTGAACTAAGCTGAGAGCCAGTATCTCCCCCAGCATCCTCTTCCCCACATACGTATATATGCAGTGTCCCAGATCCAGGTGGCCTGAGGAATGTAGAAGGATTGTGCCATCCAAAAAAAAGATTTGAGAACTGCTGTATGTTTGTCCTTATAGTGTCTTTGAAGTAAATATTCCTTTGTAAAAGTGGATGTGTTATTAAGTGGCTAAATGAAGCTGTGTTGCTAGTCACTGGGCCCCCAAACATGACTGGGAGAACATGACCAATGGGCTTGAGCCAGTGGCAGGGGAGACATTCAGGAGGCCCAAACTCTGGGGTCATTTCTTGAGGTTACATAGTAGGTTGAGGAGAACGAAGGGGGAATGCTTTCTGATCTTTATCCCTTACCACATAGTGTGAGTGAAAGAGTTTTCTCCCAGATAATAAGAGAGACCACCTTTGGGGCCCAGGCACACAGGTTTAGAGATGGCAGATTTGGTTCTGTAGCCAATGGAGAATGGCTGCTCTCAAGCGCATGGCAGACCAATTGTAGGATGCCCATGTACGTGCCAGTTCTCCAGTCTCTAGGAACCATATGAATGGTACCATCTTCAGTGATCTAGGTATGAGCCAACCCTCCCTACCATTATACTCCATGTACTTCTAGCCCTCAATTTCATGCTGTGCCAAATTAGCAGAATGCAATACAAACCCGAGTTCCTTCCAATTCAAAAGCTATGATTTTATAAATTCCCTTTAACTAACAGTGAAAATTGAGCAAAAAAAGAAAAAATATTTAAAATAATAGGATCTCTTCAGCAAACATCAAAGAACTAAGCAAAAAAGAAAAAATCTTTGAAATACCAACATCTCTTCCCTCTCTTGATTTCAGGAGTAAGCATGGAAACCCTAATTCATCTTTTTTCTTTTTATAAAAGACAAAATAATCTGTGAATAATACAACCTCAAAATACATCAAACCAACTATAACTAGTAAATCCAATAGCTTTTTAGCGGATGGGGTGGGGGGAACCTTGAGCACTCCTCTGCTTGAAGGCTGGTGATTAAGGAATTGAGGACTTTTTCCCCTTGGTATTGTGGACCACTCAAACTGTAGTCAGCTACTATCAGCTTGATAATAACCTGATTTTTAACTTTCTAACTAGCTCTGGCCATGCAAACAGGCCTGACCTCTTCCTCAGCAGCTCTGTAACCATGGGGCCTTGCAAGCAGCCTGGCATCTGCCGGCACATCTTTAGCAAGTTGGCAGCCTCTCTGCCCTTTGCAGGTTGCAATCAAACCTGCCTTTTCTAGCAGCCCCTTTCTGGCTGATTAACTTTAATGTAATTTTAATTAAAAACCACAGTGTCAAAGGGTTTAGCTGCTCGAGAAATGAGCACAGATTGTGGCACGGGGGGCGGCAGTCACTTGGAAAATGGAAATGCGTCCTGACAATATTGTGGAGGGGCCAGATCAACAAGGCTTCGAGTCCCTCTGTCCCTCACAGTGACTGGGCGGAGGCGGAGGGAGCCAGCATCATAAACAGGAGTGCTACTTTCCAATAAAATAATTAGAATTTAGGTATCTCAGTTGCCATCAACATTTGTAGGAAAGACACAAATTTCCTGGCATGAGTGACCTTCTCACCAAAGCCAACTGTGCCCATCCTGTGTCCTCACTGGCCCTTGGTCTATGTAAATCAACACATAAATCTGGGTTAAATATCAGTCTCTGTTCACTTAAGGATTAAAATCCATTTTTTATAATGCTGTGAAATGGTGGATCTTCCTTGCTTTGATTACAGAGAAATATCTTATAGAGGCTAGAGTTTTCCCAAAATGAAAGGAGATCTCTCATGTAAGGTACTATTTTTCTTGGACCTCCCATCCCCACCTCATTTCTTTGATATTTGATTTCTCATCTAAGGCACTATTTTTCTTGGACCTCCTGACCCCACCTCATTTCTTTGATACTAGTATTTTTAATGGCACTAGAGGAAAAAAAAACATTAACTATTTTTTTTAATTTAGGTTGTCCTGTCTTGACATACATATTAAAAAAGGATGGAGTCAATGTCATTAGCTCTTTACTCAGGAAAGGCAGAGTTATATCCCAACGGTACCAGTTACCATGAGCTTGATCATACACAAATCTTTCAACCTCCCTAGGCCTCAGTCTCCTCATAAATAAAATGAGGGGATTGGAATAAAAGATCTCTGAGGTTCCTTCTATTTTGTTTACCCTTTGAAAAATATCACAAAATTCATGAATTTTTTTATTCATTTTGAATTTCTAAAGTTATTTTTATTTCCTTTCTTCTTATACTATAGAACTGGACTGTTTTGTTTTGTTTTGTTTTTCCTTTTGAACCAAGGAAGTTATCTCTAAACACCCTATTTCCCTCCTATTTCATCTTCTTGTGAACACAGCATATGCCTGAACCAATTTCCTCCACTGTGGTGGCATGAGAGGGCTGTAGTTTACTTATTGCTGTTCTCTGGCTAAACTCTCCTCTATGGTGAAATGCCCTTTATTCTTCCTCAGCGTAAGTAATTCTTCAGGGCACAACCCTCAGGAGAACACTTGGTGACGTCAAGCCTTCTGAGGAGAATTTCCTCCACCAGGTTTGTGGGACACTGGGACTCATTCTGGAACAGATGGGGCCTGGACAGGTGGGCGAGGCTCCATCTGAACAGAAGGGGGACCAGTTCCCTGACAGAGAGGATAGACAGAGCTGTGGGGGAGAGTTTAAAGCAGTGGACGGGGAGGGCAGCGAGGAGGGAGATGGGATTTCGTTACCAGATCCAGCAGCGAGGCCGAAGCAACTAAAATAAGCAGATGGATGGACAGGGAGAAGAGGGCTGAAATGGGTAATTTGCAGAGAAGATTGGAAAAGAGAATCTCTGGAGGTAAATCTGAACTTGAGTAAAGACAGGAAACATTTCTTTCAAGTGGCCACAGTATGCTCAAATACTAAGCAATTTTCAAAATAGAAGATGCAAGGATTTGCTCCACGCATGTCCTATTTTTCCATCTTTCTCAATTTCTATCTCTATGTTTCATTGTGGCCACTGGTAACGATGGTCATCTCTGTTTATGTTGTTCCTATTTTATGTTTTGGTAAAAAAATGCATTTACATGCACATTTATATGTACAACATAAAGACACGTGTGATTATGGGATAATAGATTTAGAACTGAAAGGGAACATAACCAGTCTTCTAGTAATGACCCCTTTTTGCAGATATAGAAAGGGAGACCAGGAGAGGTCAACATTTTCAGCAGTATGAATCTCAACAGACATTAGATTAAGATAACTGCATTTCAACTATGTTCCATGTGAAGAAGGATGAAAGGGAATTTTATATGCAAAGCCAATAGATGAGGAAAAGGGATTACTAAAAAAAACTGTAATAAGAATGGACCCATTGCTTCAAAAAATGAAATTTTTATATTTTTCTCTTATAATTTTGTGGAGTTTTCTTTTTCCTTGTTTTTGCAAGGCAATGAAGTTAAGTGACTTGCCCAAGGTCATACAGCTAGGTAATTATTAAGTGTCTGAGGACAGATTTGAACTCATATCCTCCTGACTGCAAGGCCAGTGCTCTACCCACTGAGCTACCTAGCTGCTCCTTGGAGTTTTCTAAGGATAAATAAAGGAGTATTGAAGTTTAATTCAAAAGACATTACATCTTATTTTTAACACACTTTTGAGTTTCTTGAACCAGGCAAAATTTGGGGATCTACCTTCCAAGGTAGTTCTAGAAATGTGGATTGATGTGCTAGGTGGGTGCCACAATTAACTTTCCACAATGGGCTAATGCTGAAAATTAATCAGCTAATGTTGAATATTGCATTGAAGGGCAGCTAGGTGGCACAGCACATCAACCCTAGAGTCAGGAGGATCTGAGTTCAAATTTGGTCTCAGATATTTAATAATTATCTAGCTGTGTGTGTGACCTTGGGCAAGTCATTTAACCCCATACCTTGCAAAAAAAAAAGAATATTGCATTGATTTGTTTTAGGAGCTGGTAAATTCTCCATTCTAACCCTGGAAGCCAGATTGGATGGCACAAAAACACAACCCAGCCAGAAGACAGCAGAGCCTTCATCTGCCCTGAAGATCTAGCACCACTCCAACACCCCCCCCCCAATATCTGAATAGGGTTAAAGACCTGAGAATACTGCCCAAGTAGAACCAAGGGCTTTTTAGAGTCAAGATTAACTGTTGCTGAGTTTGTGAGGGTGTGAGGGATGCCTTAAAAGCTCTAGTTTTGAGGAAAGAGCCTGGCTATTGTTCTTCTTGGTCTGATATTCTTCTTTCCAGCTTCTTAGTTTCTCATTTGTAACCTAACCTCTTGCCTTTACATTTCTCTATTTTTACCACTTGTTCAGGATGGTCTTCCACTATGACCTCTTACCATACTACCTGGTATGCTGGGTTTTGTGTGGCTTCTGTTCTAATAGACATTCTTAACTTATCCACCACCACCATCAACACCCCCATCCTTGGTAAAGTTGTTCATGTCTTGAATCAAGCTTTCCTGATGAAGAGCCCATCTGGTTTTATTCTAAGTAGCCCATCTCAGTCCATGCATTGAAACTACTGTTCTTTCCTAATCCTGGCTGGCATGAGGAGACTCTCATGGACATCTTATTACTGCATCCTAGGAATCTTGTCTTGCTTTTAAAGTGTGTAGCAGAAGAAACACTGACTATGTAGATGGAGGAACTTAGTTTAAGTCTGACTCTGATGCGTGATTTTGGACCAATCACCTCATCTCCATGACCCTCAATTTGCTCATTTGTAAAATAAGGGAATTAATCTGGTCTAGGTGGTCTCTCAGGTTCTATAATCTTCTAAAAAGTGTGTGTATATGTCTTCAGAATTAAGAAGTGAGGTTCAGGGGAAAGTTCCTTGCATAAGGGAAGAGAAACCCTAGATCAGATTTCAGTTCTGTTCTTTACCTTGTAAATGACCTTGGGCAATAACAAGCTCCCTGAGTCTTGATTTACCCATCTGTCTATTGAGGAAGCTGGTCTCTAAGGTCCCTTTCAGTTCTAACTCTGTGATCCTTTGCCCTCTCCAAGTGGTGACCTCATAAATTGAACTGTTCACACCTCATGTGGGCCTTTTCTGTTGTTTTGAATTGCACTGAACATTCAATAATCCCTCTGGCTAATGTTGGACACTGGCCATTGCATCTATGAGAGAAATCAGGAGACAGAATGATTTCTATACACACCAATGCACCAGAAGCTGGCATTTAAATTAATGTAAAATTTACACAATGAAGACCCCAAACCACACAACCTGGCTAGCTCAATCAATAGTAGTTTTGTTTTGTTTTTTAATTCAAGCATATGATTTGCTACCATAAGTGATCTGTGTCTTGTTAATGTCCCAGAAACCCATTGGGTACTCAGAGACTTGGCTTTGGTTCATGTAGATTGTAAGCTTCTTAAGCAGCATATTTACTGAAGTAAATAGAAGATAGATTTTTTTTTTTTGCTCTGCTTCCTTCTTAGATCTTTCTGTACTTGTGGACAGGATTAAAAGACATTCCATATAGAGATGCACATCACTTTCAAGATCCTAAAGAATGATTTCCAAACTCCCAGGATTTCCTAAGTTTAGAACTAGAAGACACTCAGCAAACAATCCTGTCCAGTCTCTGATTCATAGATGAAGAAACTGAGACCTGGAGATACAAAGTGATTCGCTCAAGGTCACAAAGGCAGTAATGGATTGAAATTTCAGATCCAGGACTTCTATCTCCAAATCCACAAACTGTCTTTCAACTATATTAAAAACTACTGAATTAATAGGATCATGAGTTTTGTAGCTTGGGAACTGAAAGGGCCTTGGAAGTTATCTAGTTAAAACTTCTCAGTTCACAGATGAGAAACCCGAGGCCAGAGGTGCTGAAGATCACACAGGAAATAAGAGGCAGAGCCATGATTTGAAATCAGATCCAAAATACTATGTTCACTAAGAAATTTTGGACTTCTTCCTGTGGTAGTATAATGCCTCCCAAGTTTATAATATGCTTTCATTTTCATGAAAAAATATTCATTGGAAATCCAGTGGGGAAAGGTTCCAATACATTACCACCCAGCAATAAAATAATGCTTTATCTTTGAAACAAAATTAAGCAGTAGCTGCTACAACTATGTTGGGTCCCTACTAAGCTACAAATAAAACTCAAATGTTGGAGAGCAGCAATAGTGAATGAGAATGACCACCAAATCTCTACCTAGAAGCCTTGCTTAGTGGGCAAAAGGAAAAGCCTACTCTCATCTGCAGGAGGTAGGGTTGTTGCAATGATACCAACAAACACAAGATGCTTTTATTGGCCACTTAGAAACAGGTACGTTCCTTTTTCCTTGAGGAAGACAGACTCCTGTCTCTCAGAGAAAAAACTTTTTAGGGGAATCCATCTCTCCTTGTAAACTCAGTTCAGAGAACTTGGTGGCCAAACCCCATTTTGCCCTAAAACACAAAGTTCTTGGGAACAAAGTCCTTGGCACTATCCGGTGTTTCAATGATAAACATGGCTCCACCAAGGGAATGACATTAAAAAAGTGATATTGCCATTAGATTGTGAGCAGCTTGAGGGTAGAACTCTCTTTTGCTTCTTTTTGTATCTCCAGCACATCGACCAGCACATAGTAATTGCTTGATAAACGTTTATTTGATTGTTTATTGATAGTTCTACTTTGCTAATTCAACCTAAGGATTATGGGATCTGGCCATCTAACTTTCAGCTGAATCCTCCCCAAGTTGGCCTTCTATCAGAATGTGAGTCCCTGGAGTGGAATCTGTCTGGCTCTTTTGTTTGGATTCCAGCACTTAGCAACAGTGCTTTATACACAATAAGCATTTAATAAATGCTTAGTAAATGTAGTAAGTGAGCTAGTGCCACAGAGAGATGGTTCTGGGCCCTTACATTCTTGAGAACACAGAGCTCCTTTGTGGATCTCTGTGCATACAGAGTTAAGAGTAGAAAAGTCAGGAAAATTGGGCTCTGGGGATAGAAGGGAGCAGTTGTGAAGCAATAATGTCCTTAAGGACTAGAGCAGTCTGTGTTGTCCTGCCTTGAGCCAGCTCAGAAAGGCTGCAAGTTGGATTCTCACTTCTAGTGAACTCAGAGTGACCCCTCCCTCATAGCTAGCGCAGAGAGAGCTTGGGGAGGAAGGTGTGAGAAGCATGAGCCAGGTAGGACGGAGAGAGGGGGCATAGCAATGCGTCTGTGGCAGTCTGGGGCTCCTAGGCTTGTCACCATTTTGTCTCTGCCTATTTGGGCACAGCTGTTGTTGATCCTCCAGGAGAGGTATTTGGAAAGATGAGCGGGTCTGCTTTCTTTGAGGATGGACAATGACCGCTGCTGCCCGGTCTGGAAAGATTAGTTCTTAGACCTTACTGCTGGGAGAACTGAGCAAACTCATAAACCAGATGTCAGGTTTACTTTCATTGTATGTTTGTCGCCTATCAGCTGCATGCCTGAATATACTTATTGAGTTGAGACTGGACTTTAGCGTCAATTTATAATCAGAGAAAAATGTTTCTGAGAAATAGCTGTGACTTCAAGGAAAGTCAAAATTGAAAAACAAATTTGAACAAATTCTGCATTCTGTCGTCAGTTTGTGAAACATTTACTTCTTCTCTCTGGGCCTCAGTTTCCTCCTCTGTAAAATGAGGTTGTTGGACTTGACAGTCCCTCAGGTCCCTTCCAGCACTAAATCTATGATGCAAAACTTTGCCAAGTATCGCAGGTTCAGGAAATGGAAGCAAAATAGCCCCTGTCCTCAAGGAGCTTCTGTTCTGCCGGAGTTAAACAATGTACTTTGGACTACTAGACTAGGGGAATTCTAAGTTCCATCCCAATTCTAAATCTATGTTATCCCATTGGGCATCTCTGATTCTACCTCGGCACCAGCATTTTTTTTTAAACAAAGCAAAATCAGAAAAACAAAGTCTGGATGTATGAAGCCATTCCTTTCTCCCTTTTTATAATTATTGTGCACAATTTATGTAGTTATCTATTAGGACAAAATTCAGAACATTAAATATTCTCATCTTTAGTAGAGTTTTTTGGTTTTGTTTTCCAAGCAAAATATGATTATAGATTTAGAACTGGAAGGAAATTTTGAGACCATTGAGTCCAACCTCTTCATTTTATAGAGGAGGGAACTGAGGTCTAGGGAAATTAAATGACTTGTCCAAGGTCACACAGGCAATAAGGAGAGTAGGATTCTTTTGACTCCAAATCCCATGAATCTTTTGATCATGCCAAGCTGCCTCTAAAATCCATCTAATAAAGGTTCATTCAAAGCCTAATTTGCCTTTGCTTTTTCCAGGCTGTCAATGCTGAAGCTTTTGAGACTTTTCAGCTTTTGTGATATGAGAGGCTGAGTAGCTTTAAATGGAAATTAGCTGGGTGTCGGACCACTCGACATGCCCAACTTGTGCTTGAGAACCCTCCAACGCCAAGTTTCCTAGTAAAGGAGTGGCTAAGAGGCCCACATTAGCTGCCTTTGTCATTCTGGCCTCTTACCATTAGCTGTTCTATCTAAAGGTCACCTCAAGATGAGATGAAAAATGATTAAAAAGGAGCCGGACAGATCCATGTAACTAGAAATGGAAGAATTCCCTGGCTTTGACAAAGCTCAGGGTCTGGTTTTGTGACTGACCCTTATGCCTCCTGTTTCTGCCATCGTACAGGATGTCTCCTGTGCTTGGAAGCCCTCCTCATCACTGACTCTTTGAAGCCCTCCTAATCACTGACTCTTTGAAGCCCTCCTAGCTCCTCTCTACAGCCTCCTTCTCCATGAAGCCTTCTCTGATTTCCTTCTACTTTCTGCTGCCTCCTGTAGAAATTATTTCATATTTATTTAGTGTCCAATCTTTATATCTGTGTACACATTTCCTCCAGTAAAAATAAGTCCTTTGGGGCCAGACTGTCTCATTTTGTCATTGTATGACAGCACCCAGCAAAAGGCCCAGCAGATTGGAGGTCCCTAATAAATGTATATGGATTGATTTCTTTTGCCCTTTGGTATAAGGTCTTTCAAATTTAGACTTTCAGCCTTCCATTCCAGTCTCATCCCTACACTTATCCCCTTCAGGTAGTCCAGCAAAACTAGACTGCTAGCCTTGTTTCCCTCCTTCCATGCCCTTTTCTACCTTCAGCCAGTCCCACAGTCAACCCTCCTACCAAATACTAGCTTTCTGGGGCGGCTAGGTGGCACAGTGGATAGAGCACCGGCCCTGGAGTCAGGAGAACCTGAGTTCAAATCCGACCTCAGACACTTAATAATGACCTAGCTGTCTGGCCTTGGGCGAGCCACTTAACCCTATTGCCATGCAAAAACTAAAAAAAAAATGCTACCTTTCTCATTCCACTCTTTAAGGACCAGCTTAGGTACCACCAACTCCATGAATTTTTCCCTGATCTGTCTTCAGGGACTCACTAGCTGTATGATCTTGGAAAGGTTAATTAACCTGATTAGCCTCAGGTTTCTCATTGATAAAATGGAGATAACAATGGCACCTACCTCCCAGAAGTATTGTAGAACTCAAAATCACCGCTTAAAGTTTCGTTAATTGTTTAAGCAGTTAAGGCAGTTTAATAGAGAACTTATACCTAAAGCTGTCCTGCAAACATTATTTTCTTCAGAGAGTAGGTTTTTAAATATTTCTAAAAACCCATCCCCAAGTATAGCCTACTTTAAAAGAACAAAAACAAAAACAAACAAAAACAAACAAAAACTGCATGTGGGGGGAGGGGGATGTTTTTGATTTTTTTTAAAGAATGTAAAGAGGTCCTGAGTCAAAAGACCAAGAGCCACAGCATTATACCAATAAAATCATAAAGGAATCTATATCCCTTTATAAATGGCATCTTTGGTTGATTGGAAGAGAAATATCTTAAAGAGATTAGGAGGGAGGTTATATGAAATTTGTGCCCTTTTCCCTCCTGAACTCAAAGGTGAACAGCTGAAGCTCAGTGGGAGGAATGAGCCCATCAGTACCAGGAGGTAGCTCAGCTTCTAGCCACAGCCTGGGATGTGAATGGAGGCAACTTAGAAGAGAGAGACTCCTCCTAACAGGAGCATGCAGGAGGACTGTCATGGCCATTGCTTTGTAAACAAAGCTTTCTAGGATTATCAACACTTGTAATATGACACTGAGGGTAGGTGAGGGACTGGAAAGGGAAAAGACAAGTGGGAAAAAGCAAACCCCGTCCTGTTTGTGACCAGGGTGAAGTTCACGGGTGCTGTTTGAAAATACCAAGTGGAATCGTAAAATAACAAGTGATTCCATCAGTCTCACCTGCAATCCATTCTCATTTTATTGTCCAGTTTTCTACCTTCGGACAACAAAAGCACAAAGCCACTTGGAAGTTTATGTATTCTTACCAAGCACACCCTGTGAATGCTCTGATTCTATCCACAAAACAGCCCCATGCAGTAGCTCATATGTTATTAACCCCATGTGAAATATGGAAAACTAAGGCTCAAAGATATGTCAAGAATCACACAGCTAGCATCCAACTAGATACTGAATAAGGCTGCTGAGTCCGACCCCACAGTGCCACCAGCATTTTCCTTTTTTTTTTTTGCACATAGTAGAGGTATGTTAAAGTCTGTCCCTAAGTAAATTAATCAGTAGTTAAGGGTAGTAACTAAAGGTAAACAGAATAAAGGGTAAGTAAATTAATCAGTAGTTACCTTGGACAAGTGTGGGCATAATTAGACCATTTAAAAAAGCATACTAGAGTAAAAAAAAACTCAAAAGTCACTTCCTACAGAAAGCCTAACCAGATCCAATAAGTTGCAACTGACCTTCCCTATCATCCATGTTACTTTATATCTGTTTTATAAATAATCTCCATTTACTTTGCTGTGTTCATGTTAACTCTCCTGTCTTCTCCTGTGCCCCACCTCAGGAATGGAAGCTAAAGAAGGGTTTCTCATTTTACTTTGTAGCTCCAGCACTGGCACAACCCCCAGCATAGTAGAAGTTTGCTTTTGCAAGGTAACTTGCCCAAGTATTAAGTGTCTGAGCTCAAATTTGAACCTAGGTCCTCCTGATTCCAGCATCAGTTCTCTATCCACTGTGCCACTTAGCTGTCCCAAATATAGTAGAAACTTAAGAAATACTTGTTGAATGAATGAGTGAATAATTTATGAAATATCCTAACGACATGAAAAAATAGTAGCCCTTCCAGAATATATAATTTAGACCAAGGAACTTACTATCTGTCTCCCAAATCCACCATCTCCATCGCCCCCATAAAATGAGGGAGAAGATAGTGCAGAAGACTTGCTCTGGAGAGTAGATTCTGTGACTATTCTTCCAGCCTTCATCCTCACTGGCAGGTAAGGTTCTCCAAGGACATTCCTTTAGGCTCAACAGCCTCCCACTGGTGTACTTCCCTATTCACTCAATGCTTATTATCAGTTGATATCAGCTAGCCATACAATCAGCTTTTAGAAACAGTTATTTCCTAAGGTAGTATAGATTACCTCTCCCCCCCCAATTTTAAGCACACTTTCCTATATGCAATGTCCAAAGGAAAGGGGTCTTATGCTGAGAGAGCATGTGTGGCAAAAGGAAAAAAGATCACAGTTGGACAGTGCTTTTCTCCTTTTGTAGGTGTTCCCTTGAGATACAGTGTCATTTTCTTCTGGGCCTTTTCAGTGTCTCTAGTTTGTCCTCAACACCCTATGCAATCACTGGCATCAACGGAGGGAAACCTTGCTAGGAAGTTTATGGGGAATTCAAAATGTCCACAATTCTGAAAGTCCCCAAGCTCATCCCCTAGTCAAGTGGGTGAATGAAAGATGATAGAAGCTCTTTTCTTCCTCTGCCTCCTCAAGCAATTCTCTCTCAAGGGCTCAACTAGACTCTTCTCTTCTCCAGGCTGGTCTGCCACTTGAATGCCTGGGTCCTGAATTGGCTTACTTATTTTATACAAGTCCCACAGAATATGATAGAGTCTCCTCAACCTACCCTAATACAATTTAATCAGTTGATTTTACTTTCTTATCTGTGACCAGATCTTAGGGTGTAGCATCCAGATAGTTGCTCTGAGGTGGGCATTAAGTCAGCTATCACTCCTATAATACACTGATAATATTACCCTAGAGTCTTTCTGGAAAATAATACTCTACCTTCTTTCTTGCCACAAAGAGGAAACTTTCATTTTCTGAAGTGTGGTCAGAGAATATAAGCAGTGCTAGAACCTAGTCAAGCTTCTGGAAACTATGGAACTTCTGGGCAGATGCATTTGATGAAATCATGTTATATTGTTTTTGAATTTATTTCGCTAAACCTTTTGCAATTCCATTTTAATATGATTTGGGTTAATTCAGGACTATTGTGGGGCATGAACAGCTGGACATCATGTTTGATACCTCTGGTCTACCCAGGATAAAACTGGAACCTGAGAAGGCTTTCCCAGGGTAGAGTCCCTTAGGAAAGTATTTCAGACTTTTTAAAAAACATATATATTTTAAAATTTTATTTATTTAAGGCAATGGGATTAAGTGACTTGTCCAAGGTCTCACAACTAGGCAATTATTGTGTCTGAGACTAGATTTGAACTCAGGTCCTCCTGACCCTAGGGCTAGTACTCTATCCACTGAGCCACCTAGCTGATCAGAAAGTATTTTGTATTTGAATGCACTATAATGTTTTGCCTTTAGACCCGTGTCATCCAAGAGAGAGAAGAAAACAAAGGGAAGAAGCTGAGTCTAGAGAGGAAAAAATGGGATTTTAGGAGTCAGGGGAAAAATGTTTAGGGAATTTATCTTCTTAAAAATATTTACAGGAGGGGTGGCTAGGTGGTGCAGTGGATAGAGCACCAGCCCTGGAGTCAGGAGGACCTGAGTTCAAATCCAACCTCAGACATTTAATAATACCTAGCTGCGTGGCCTTGGGCAAGCCACTTAACCCCATTGCCATGCCAAAAAAACCCCAAACCAAAATACAAAAATATTACAAAGTGTCTACTGTGTGACAAGTCCAATGCTGGGTGCTGCAGATACAAAGAGGAAATGGAAATGGTTCATACTCTCAAGAATCCCTAGCTCTTAAGATCTGTTTGACTGTGGACAAGTCATCTTTACTTCTGTTGTTCACTCCATATTGTTGCATCAGTCAGTGTCAGAGTCTTGGGCTAGTCTGACCCTTTCTTGGAGGAGATGGATGTGGGAGTGGACCATCTGATGTAAATTCTTTCTTCTTGATCTTGCTTCTGAGATCTGGAAATTAGGTTTAGAGTCCTGTTAATAAGGAGGCTGACATGCCAAAGAAACTAAAGATCCCATCTGCCTGGTCATGTTGACATGACTTTGTTTCCTGAATTTGAGTCTGCACACAGTCCAGAGACATGTCTTTAGCCTGAATTTGGAGTATTCCTCGTACTAGGCTCATTGATTTATCTAGGACAGAATTTTATATTATTGTGTATGTATGTATATATATATCTGTATATCTATACATGTGAACATATTTATATGTTCATTTATTGTCTCTGTTGATGGAATTGAGGGCAGCTAAATGGTGTAGTGGATAGCCCTGGAGTCAGGAAGACTCCTCTTCATGAATTCAAGCCTGACCTCAGACACATACTAACTGTAGGACCCAGGGAAAAGTCACTTAATCCTGTTTGCCTCAGTTTCTTCATCTGTAAAACGAGCTAGAGAAGGAAATGGCAAACCACTCCAGTATCTTTGCTAAGAAAACCCCCAAATGGGACCAGAGAGAACTAGATACGATTGAAAAAAAAGACTGAATAACAACAATTGGGATTGTAGGATTTGAAGCTGGAAAAGAATCTTGGAGACTATCCTATCCAGTTCTTTCATTTTAAAAATTTTGGAAGAGGTAAAGGCCAGAGAAGTGGCCAAGGTCAGACAGATTAGAAGAAGCAGAGCTCTGTGACAGCAGGGATTGTTTCCATTTTGACTTCATATCTATAGCACTTAGCCTTGTACCTGGCAATAATTAGCACTTCATGACTATTAGTTAATGGATTAAAGACTGTAGGGAACCCTGACTCCTTGCAATCAGATCCTGATCCAGGGGAGAAATTAAACCAAAGAACTATTAATTCTGTGTTTATTAGGAAGGTAAAAAACTTAAAAAAAATCCAGAGTACAGAGATTAAGTTCTTACAGCTGAAATTGGGGGAGGGGGAAACTCTGGAATGGAAAATGACCCAGAATCAAGGGCTGGAAAGAGATAGAAATTTCCAGGATTGGTGGCTGGGGCTCCGAGTTTTGGGACAAAATACCCTGAGGAAGTGTGGCAGCTGTCCAGGAGGCTGGAGAATCAGTGCCCAGGCAGGGACTGCTCCCACCACATGCCTCTCATTCATGGAGCATCCTTTCTGAAGGGAAATGCTTCCACAATGACTGGCTAGAGAATATTCAGAGAACTGACTCATTTACCTGCCCTAAGGAAAAGAGAAAATTCAATGCCTGGGTCCTTCTAACAGGCAGTAATCACTGCTGGGAAATTCACATAAAGTCTTTTAAAAAGCCCTTCTGTCTTTATTATGGCTATAGGACGGCTGGGTCTGTCCAAGTGGATGAGGTTGCAAAGAATATTTCTTTTCATCCCGACCTTGTATCTGCTAATGGAAATGAATGGATTCTTGGCACTCCCATGGCAGTTATTCTCTAGGTTTTATGTCCAATATTCTTTTTTTTTCTAAACCAAGCTTTTAACTCAATAGACATCAGGCTGCAGTGAAAATACATGTGGCCTGACACGAGTAGAAATAAACAAAATTCTAATCAACTTAACTATTGACAAAAGCATGTGGGCTCCATTCTTTGGGGCCAAAGTTTCAGGAGTAGGTTCTAATTTTACACACGCACACCCCTCATTTGTGTGTGCAAATAGGGTAATTAGGGACCCAATTACCAGATTTGCATCAGCAAGTGCTCGGCTTTATGGGCACAAAATTTTCAGTAGCTTGGGACCAGCTGAAACTTCAGTCTTTTATTTCTGAATCAATCCCCTGACAATAACCCAGGCGTGATGCAGGGCCGCATCCCCTTTTCTCATTAAATTCTAGGCTCCTGCCTGTTGACTTTCCTCTACCTTAGTGATCCACTGAAGCGGAGAGCTGAAGTTCCAGGGCTCCTGAGCTTTCCCTTGCTGAGTTTCATCTTTGAAGAATAATGAAACATCTAAGGATACTTTTGGATGAAGCTTATCCTTATAAGCTCAGGATCTTGAATAACATCTGATCTGCTAAACAAATTCTATATTTCTCTTATAGGGGTTAAGCAAGGTTTCTAAGTTCCAGGTCCCTTTGAATTACTCAGCCAATTAGGGAAGGAAGAGACCTCTAAGACTATCTGATCCAACTCCCATCTGGGTAAGAATTCCCTCTATAACATCAAGAGAAGTGATCTTCTGATCTTTGATTTGAAAGCCTATTGGGTGATACTGGGAGTGGTGACTCGTGTCTATAATTCTTGTTATTGGAGAGATTGAGGATGCTGGATCCCTTCAACTTGGCAGTTCTGAACTGTAGTGCGGCTCAGCAGATTATGTCTGGCATCAATACTGTGAACCCTCAGGAGTGGGGAAGGGTACAGCCCTTGGAGGGGGTAGACCTACTCAGGTTGGAAATAGAGAAGATCTAGGCTTCTGTCCCAAGTTGTGATAGGACTGGGCCTATGAATAGCTGCAAGATATGGAAACTCAGGAAAGAAAAGAGAGAGAGAGAGAGAGAGAGAGAGAGAGAGAGAGAGAGAGAGAGAGAGAGAGAGAGAGAGAGAGAGAGAGAGAGAGAAGAGAAGGAGTTGAAGAAAGAGGAGAAATAGGAGGAGGAGGAGGAAGGAGGAAGGAAGGGAGGAACAAAGGAACAAAGGAAGAAGGAAGGAAGGAAGAAGGAAGGGAGGGAGGAAGGAAAGAAGGAAGGAAGAAAGGAAGGGAGGGAGGAAGGAGAGAAGAGAAAACCTAAAATGAAGATTCACCCACATCTTCCCAAAGTAGCCCATTCCACAGATGGATAATTCTGGTTTTTGGGGTTTTTTTTTTAGGTTTTTGCAAGGCAAATGGGGTTAAGTGGCTTGCCCAAGGCCACACAGCTAGGTAATTATTAAGGGTCTGAGACCAGATTTGAACCCAGGTACTCCTGACTCCAAGGCCGGTGCTTTATCCACTCCGCCACCTAGCCGCCCCAATGCCACCTAGCCGCCCTGGATAATTCTAATTGTGCAAAAGTTTGTTCTTCCAGGGAGACTGATTTTGCTTTCTTGTAACTTCCATTTGCTGTTTCTGGTTCTTAGTTGCACCTTCTGGACTCAAGCAGAACAAGTATTCCCCTTCTTCTGTGTGCCAGCTCAACAATTCCTTCAAACCAGCCATTGCATTCATTCCCTTGAGTCTTATCCTAAAGTTCATGTTTAGTCTTCTCTTCCCTAGTTGCTTCTATCAGTTCTCATATGGCACGATCTCAATGCCATCCTTGTCATCCCCCTGTGGATACTCTCTAGCTTATTAATGACTTTCCTAAAATGTAGCCATCAGAACTGAAAAGAAGGTTCTGATTTGAGTTTGATCTATGTGCAGAACAGCATGAGTGTCAATGAAAGATCATATTTTTATTTGGGAGTGGGTGGTTTTTGGTTATGCTTTTGAATCATCCTATACTTATTCACTAAAACTCCCATATCAGATGGAGTGATGTACATAAACCTCTACAAACCTTCAAGCCCCATATAGACATGCAAACTATCATCATATTTTTTCACAGAAATTGCTGGCTAGCTCCAAAACTGCCATATTATACTTGTAAAGTTGATTAGTTGAGCCAAATCACTTTGGGTCTTGACTTCACTGTCCACTGATTTGTTCATTGCTCTGGGGTCATAATAGAACAAAATCTACTTGGATAATATTATCACAAAACTGCTTCATATTGAAAGACTATTTCCTTCATAGAGACAAAAATGAGTAATGATAATTCTATTACACAGCCAAGAACTAAAACAAATCTGACCCTCCCTGAATGATCTGTAGACCAGAACCCCCAAGGAATTGTTAACACTTCTTTCCTCTCTTTTCTGTTCTTCATTGCTTTTATTTTATTTTATTTTTTAGGTTTTTGCAAGGCAATGGGGTTAAGTGGCTTGCCCAAGGCCACACAGCTAGGTAATTATTATGTGTCTGAGGCTGGATTTGAACTCAGGTACTCCTGACTCCAGGGCCAATGCTCCATCCACTGTGCCAACTAGCTTCCCCTTTTTATTGCTTTTAGAAGAAATTGATCTTTGAGAGGCAATTCTGAATATGGTTGCTGTATTTTATTGATCTCACAATGTGGGAAAAGTAAGTGAATGTAGCAGAACCAAAATGAATTGAAATAGACTCAATTGATGGGCAAAATATATTGTTGCATGTTAATTTTTAACTTGAGATTAAAAAAATTCAATTCTACAAATATAGAAGTGACATTGATAAAAAATCTTCATGTGAAAAAAAGATCTGCTTTCTTTTTGGATTACACATTTAATGTGTCATTAATGTAATGTCACCTCCAAAAAAGCTAATATTATCTTGAGGCAGTACTTCTAGTGAATTGAATGTTGGGATCAGGAATACCTGACTTTAAAACCCACCTCAGACAGTTCTTTCCTAGGTAATCGTGGGCAAATCACTTGATTATTCTCAGTTCTGGTTTCTTCACCTGTAAAACTGGACTAATAGTAGCTCTTAACTCACAGGATTGCTGTGAGTATAACTAATTTTTTTTGAGACATTCAGGGTTAAGTGACTTGCCCAGGATTACACAACTAGTAAGTATCAAATGTCTGAGTCTGGATTTGAACTCAGGTCCTCCTGAGTATAATATCCTTTGGGCCACCTAGCTGCCTCAGATTGCTGTATCAAATGAGATAACATGTCTAAGATAACTTATAAATCTTAAGCTCTTGATTGAGACCATTGCTTCCAGAATTAAGGGATAGGTTCATTCTAGTCTGCCATGATCAGATACCATCTGCAGTCCTATTTTGAATTCTGGATGCCACATTTTAGGAAGACATTAACAAAATGAGAACATGTTCAGTAGAGAGGAACGAGGTTGGAGAAAGGCCTAGAGACCATGCCATGGGAATATCTACCAAGGGTGAGACTAGATAAGAAAAAGGTTACCTCTCCATGCCTCTAGTTTCATTCCTCTATAAAATTAAATTAAGAGGCTATAGGATTGAAACTAGGGCTATATGACCTCTCAGGTTCTAGCTCTAAATCTGTGACATCAAATTTGATTGCTATTCTAAGGGACATCTCTTCAAACTCTTTATGATAGTTCCTATTTTCATTTTCCTTTACAATAATAGATCATCCTAGGGCATGATCTCATAGTCTCTCACTATCCTGATGACTTGCCAAGAGTTACCCAAGTAGGAATGTCAGAAACTACTTCTGTTTGGTTCCAGTACAAAGAGTTAGGAAGATTAGGTAGAAGTTTCACTGAGGCAGATTTAGGCTTGATATAGATTTTAAAATCCCCAAAAGAATGGTTAAAAGTAGAATGGATTGTCCTGAGAGGTGGCAACGGATTTTTCATGACCAAAGACATTCAAAGAGAAGACAAATGATCATTTATTGGGGATGTCATAAGGGACATTTCTGTGCAGCTTCAGTAGGACTCCATGGCCATAGTGGTCCTTTCCAAATCTATAATTTTGAAATTCTGTATAGACACATGTTAGAAAGGAATCTGTAAAACTACAGTACTACTAAGGTCATTACTAATGTAGCTGATACTTCATAAAAAATGAAATTCCTTTCTTCCCACTACTGGGGCCAAGGCATCTGTTGACATGAGGAAGGAGAGTGAAGAAAGCCACTAGCCATGAGACTTCAGAGTAAGCTGTCAAATTGGAAATGTCACTAGATTCATGTTGGCATAACTTCTGACACTACACTAAGACCTTTGGGGAATGCCCATGGATGACTTTGTCCCAAGCAATTTTTGGTTGCTTAAATATTTGATATAAATGGATTATTGTTTAAACTATTTTTCAAAAGAAGGTAAAATAATCCATAAAGAATATCATCTTCCAAAAGAAATATTCTGCTGTCACCAAGAATTCTATATTCAAATTCCATATTCAGTGGATTCAGATAAAAACTAGGAAGAATTATCAAGTTACAATATTGCTGGGAAGGAAATGCATATGGTAGACAGAGGACTGATTTTGGAGTCAGGAAGGTCTGAATTCAAGTTCTTGCTTCTAATGTAATCCATGTTCTACTCACAATATAACTGGTCAGTCATTTAACTTCTGAGACTACCTAAACAACTCTAAGACCCTCTGATGAAGATTGCATTGGTAGAACATTTGACTGACTTGAATCAGACATTGCCTTCAAGCCTTTCTTCTATGTCTGTGTAAAGATCATTTGTGCTTCTTTGATTGATGCAACCACAAAGAGAAACCATGATTTACATTTTTCTGATTAGTGATTTAAAATGAAACATAAAGCATTTAGTATGCCCAACGAGATATTCTCCACAGTCATGGTGGTACGATATAGTGAGTAGAACACTGGGGTCAAGGAGATCTGAGTTTAAATCCTGCCTCAGACCCTTGCTAGCTGTTTAACTCTGGGAAAATCATCAAACATTTCTTTACTTCATGTTCTCCCTCTGTAAAATGTAGGACTTTTGGCTTAATGGCCCTAAAGCTTCTTCCAATTCTAAATCTATGATCCTTTGGTCATGGAATATATTTTGAAGAAAGCCCAAATGAGATTCTTCTGTTTGCAGATGATATTGTGTTAATGATATTCCGTATCAGAATACTTTAAGCCTTTATCAGGTCCACAGTTATTTAAAGGAAGCCATTAGAAAAACCAATTGAATAAAAGATGTATATTGCCAAATGGTAAGAGATGAAAGAATCTAAATTTTTTATTGGAAGAACTTCTAATTCATTTCCAACCATTACAAAGGACAATTCAAAATTATGCAAGAAAGTTAACAAAATCATTCAATCATTCATACCTTTTGTTCCAGTAACCCAGTAAAAAAAGTGGGTTTATATCCACAAGGAGCTTATTGACAGACAGAAAAGACCTACATGTATAAAACTATTTATAGCAATACTAGTTATAATGAAAATAGTAAACAAATATTTTCTATTCACTTAAAAATGATTGAACCTTTTGTGGCATATAAATGTAATGAAATATTCCTGGGTAGGAAGAAAGGATGAATATGAAATATGGGTAGAATTGTATGAAGAGAAACAGAGTGAAGAGCAAAGAAGCAAACAAACAAAAAACCCCAGGATACATATTGACTGAAACTAGGTAAACAAAGAAAATAGTAAATGCCAAGAAAGCTCTGTATGAATGCAATGAATGTCACATATGTTATCTCCTTTTAACTGTAGTGAGCTGCTAAACCATGGTGGCATGACCCACTTGTGTTGTTTTCACTAACTCTTCTGGAGCAAGAAAGATTTATAATTTTCCTGTACCCACCAATAATATTAAAAGGAATAATCAGTTCAAAGGAGGACACTACATTATTGCTCAGATGGGGACATGCAGTAGGATGGATAGCCTATTCAGCTAGTTCATCATTATCTATAACCTGGCCAGTGAATGTAGAAGGATAAAGATCTGAGCCCAGAAGTAAACTTGGGGAAGGATAGGCTAGGCAGCAATGAGAACACTCTAAAAGCTTTCAAAGGTCCTATCCTGATCCCTGTCTCCACATGCTTCAAAACCAGTATTCTTCCATTATTGTTATATGGCAACATCTTAAAGTTGTGAATAGAGCACTGGACCTGGAGTCAGGAAGACTTTCTAGCTTATATGAAACTGAGGTTTTGAGTGAAAGATTTCTGATTGGGACAAGTGTCTTACAAAATGCCTGTGACATGGAATATATATATATATATAATATATAATATATATAATATATATATACATATATATATATGTATATATATATATATAAATATATGTATATATATATATAAAAAACCACAACCTACAGCATGGTCATGGACTTGATGCTTGAGACTGGAAACATGTATATATTAAATTAAATTTTTATTAAAATTTTTTATTTTATTATATATAAATATAAAATAAATATATTTTTCCCGCCTACCTATCCCCTCCCATAGAATGGAAGCTCTGATGCCAGGAAATACTTTATTTTTGTCTTTCTTCTTTCTCCACCCCTGACCCCAGCCAATCCCCTCCTGTCCCTGGCTCTCTTCTGGGGCAGCTAGGTAACAAATGGACAGAGCTCTGAACCTGAAGTGAGGAAGGCTCATCTTCCTGAGGTCAAATCCGGTCTCAGTTGCTTCCTAATTGTGTGACCCTGGGCAATCCACCTCACCCCATTTACCTCAGTTTCTTCATCTGTAAAATGAGCTGGAGAAGGAAATGACTAAAACCATTCCATTATCTCTGTCAAGAAAATCCCAGATAGGGTCACAAAGAGTCAAACTAAACAGCAACCCCACTCCTAGGACCTCACACATTTTGCATGACCAGTTAATGTTTGTCCAATTGAATTGAAACTTGAACTTGGACAATTTACAAGTCTTAGGTGTGCCATTCATAAAATAAATAAAAATGACAATAAAATGTGACAACAAAATGAAATAATATTTGTAAAATGTTATGGTATATGAATGTCAAATCAAGAATTTATTAAATACCTCCTATGTGCTCAGAACTGTGATAAGTTCTGGGGATTCATAGAAAGACAAAAAAAATCAGCCACTGCTCTTCATCAGCTTACATGTAGAACAACTTCTCTGAATACAAAATACAGACAGGATAAATTTGAGATAAGAAACAGAGGGAAGTCATACAAATAAAGTCAGATTTAAACAGTTGGGAAAATAGCAATTTCTCATGAGTTAACTAAGCTAATATAAGAAAATGACAATTCTACAAAAATTAATCTACTTATTCAGTACTAGACCAACCACACTCCCCAAATTATTTTATTAAATAAATAAATGAATGAATTATAAATGACTAATTATTAATTAATTAATTAAATTATTTGTTATAGGAAAAAATTGTCTGAAGAAACAAAAAGTCAAGACTATCTAGGGAACTAATGAAAAAATACAAAGGAATGTAGTGTAACCTCACCAGACCTGAAAATATATTTATAAAGGGCAGTCATTAAACTATTCGTAACTGGCTAAGAAATTAGAATGATGGATCAGTGGAATAGATTAGGTAAAAAAGTCACTGTAGTAAATCACTACAATAATCTACTAATTGTTAAACCCAAAGACCCCAGTTTCTGGGATAAGAGCTTACTATTGGCAGAGACTGCTAGAAAAACTGGAAAATAATATGGCAAAAACTAGGCATAGACTACCAGCTCACATCCTAGATGAAGAGAAGGTTGAAATGGTTCATGGTTTAGCCATAAGGATGTAACCATAAGTCAAGTAGGAGGACAAGGAAAAATTTATTAGTAAGATCTGTGGAGAGGGCAGACATTTATGACCAGAGACAGAGAACATTATAAAATGCAAAATGGGTAATTTTGATTACCTCAAATTAAAAAAAAAATTTTACAAAATAAAAACAATGCAACAAAGATTAGAAGGGAAGCAGACATGGGAAACAATTTTTTTAATTAGAATTTCTGATAAAGGCCTCATTTCTAAAATATGTAGAGAACTGAGCCCAATGTATAAGAATACAAGTCATTCCTCAATTGACAAATGGTCAAAGAAACTGAACAGGCAATTTTCAGTTGAAGAAATTTAATTATCTATAGTCATATAAAAATGTTCTAAGGCACTATTAGAGAAATGCAAATTCAGACAACTCTGAAGTACCGCCTCACTCCTATCAGACTGACTTATGTGAAAATGATAAATGTCAAAATGCAAAACTGGGACACTAATGCACAGTTGATAGGATTGTGGATTGTTCCAACTGTTCTGGAGAGCAATTTTAGGAACTATGCCCAAAGAGCTATAAAACTATGGATACCCTTTGATCCAGTAATACTACTATAAGGTCTGTATCCCAAGATCATTAAAAAAGGAAAAAAAAAGACCTATATTCACAAAAAAATATATTTACAGCTGTTCTTTTTGTGGTGGCAAAGAATTAGAAATTGAGGGGATGTCCATCAGTTGGGGAATGATTGAACAAATTGTGGCATATGAATGTGTTGGAATGCTATTGTTTTGTAAGAAATCACAAAAATCCAGAAAAGCCTGGAAAGACTTACATGAACTGATGCTGAGTGAAGCGAGCAGAACTAGAACACTGTACACATTAAAGACAAAATCGTGTGTTGAGCAACTGTGATAGATTTAACTCTTCTCAGCAGTTCAGTGATCAAAGACAGTTCCAAAAGCCTTGTGATAGAAAATGTCATCCACATTCAGAGGAAGAACTGTGGAGCCTGAATGCAGACCAACGCCTACTATTTTCACTTTTTAAAAATTTGTTTTTTCCTTCTCTTTCCTTTTTGTTCTAATTCTTCTTTAATTATATGATTAATATGAAAATACATTTAACATGATTGTATATGCATAACCTGTACCAGATTATTTGTTACTTTGGGAAAAGGGAAAGGAAAGGCAGGTGGGAGAAAAATATAGAACTCAAAATCTTACTAAAAAAATGAATGTTGAAAACTAACTTTAATGTAATTGGAAAAAATAAAAGAGGAATGTCAAAAAATATACTACTAAAAGAAAAAGAAATAGAGGGAAAGCACAAGCATAAGGAGTCAGGATTAGCTTCCACCTGGAGGCAGTTTGGGAAGCCAGGAGGCAGAGAAGGAGAGTTCCATGCATAGGCGACCAGTGAACCTGCCTCCAGCGGAGCTGCAGGTTTATGGATGCAGAGCACCAAACATCCCAGTATCACCAGACCACACTGTGTATGGAAGTGATTGAAGTATAAGAAGTTTGGAAAGGACTTTGAAAACACACCGGAAGCAGTTCTGGAGTGAAAAGCGCTGGGGTGGGCTGGCCGAAGCTACTCTGTAGGAGGAACCCCTGAAGAGCATAGCAGAGCTGAAGTGATGAAGGCCTGCAGTGGGGGACTGACCATATGGAAGGAGAGAAAGGGGTGAATGCGGAGATACTGGGAGAGATGCCACATAGGTAAAAGCAATAGGACTTGGCAAAGGTCCTAGCTTCCAATGCTGCCTCTCTCCTTTTGCAGCAGCATAACCACAGATAAGTTATTTAACCTCTCTGGGTCTCAGTTTTCTCATCTCTAAATGAGAGGGTTTCACTGGATGGCTGTCAAGACACTTCCTGCTCCAAATCTAAGGGCGTCTGATAGGTATTGTGTGTCTACTTTGGGCAAATTGGTATAGTCCTCTTTAGAAGGGAAGATGCAATGGAAAGAACTCTGGACCTGAAGCCAAAAATTCAGGATTCAAATTCCAGGTCTGCCCTCACAGGCAAATCATCCTTGACCTCAGTTTTCTCTTTTGTAAAGCTCCTCTAGGTCTAGATCCTTTGAGCCTAACAAAAAAGAGTAAAAACCATGTCCTTGATTTCAGAGGACTTACCCTTTCCATGGAAAGAGAAAAAAATAGAGATATCAAGCTACTTAATAATAACAACAATACCAAGATGCTGTGAGGGGACTTAAAATAATACATGCCAGAAATTTTGAATGGCTCTCCATCACTGGATTTTTCTAAAATTGGTTATATGTGTATAACTAATGGTAGCCATCTCTAGGACAGGAATAAAAAAATTACATAACTTGATTATTTATTTTAAAATAATAACTACATAATAGAGTTGCAATTTCATTTGCAATCATCTTTTTTATTATGTTATTGAAATGATTGTTTTACTGCAAAATTTGACAAAAAACAATTTACTGAAAAAATAGTACAGACAAGAATTCCTCTCATAATTCGTAAGGTAGAGAGAAACTGCTTTCATAGCTTGATATGATTCTTTAAAAGCAAATATTATTTCTGGGGAGAGTCAGGCAGACAAAAGCAGATAGACACATAGAAAAAGAGAGAGAGACATGGAGAGAGAAGAAGATAAAGAGAGATGGGGCAAGGAGGAAGAGAGATGTTTGAGGGAAAGATGAATAAAGAGAAAGAAATGGAAAGAAAGAGACAGAGAAATAGAGACAGACACACAAAAACAGAGAGAAATGTATTAATAACTTACTAAATACCCTACCCTGTGCTGTGGTTGGGAATACAAATATAAGGAAAATATAAAAAGTTCCTGTCCTCAGTGAGTTTATATTCATTAATATTGGAGCAAACACATGATATAAATTGATGTTGGAATGGAGTTGGTGGAGAGAGATGTACATGATGAACATCCTGCAGAAAAAGCAAGTCTTTTAAGGTATCCTGTAATTTAAATTACAGATCTAAAACAAAACCACTCAGCCCTAGGATCCCTGTTAGTGATGGGGTAGAGGAAAGAAGGCAAAGGCTTAGATGTCTTAGAGATGCATATGTGCAATTTTTCCAGGGGGCAAGGCCCTGGATTGTAATTTAAATTCACAGAGATGTGGAAACAGATATTTCCTTTAACTACACAGGGCATTTACTAATCTTATTAAACTTAAAACTTCACTAAGACTTTTTGCACCACCCTGGGTCTATTTTTTCCCTTTCTCTTCTGTAATTTTGACCTTCCCATGCCTTCAAAATTCCTGACCAGGGGAGAGGGATGATGCCTCAAATTCTGCTGTGGCTCAGAAAGGGTCCTTTCCCATCTTTAGCTATCAATGATGTTCCCTTTGTTGTTAGGCCCTGGTTGAAGATGAGCCTTGGTGAAGCCCCTCTGGAGCAAGGAACAGATAATGGGATCCAAGGGCATTCAATTAGCACATTTTAGGTTTTTCTGGTCATATGCAGCTCATAATTTCCACTCTAATGCAGCTGGTTTTTCTTTTTCCAACTCATTAAGCATCCCTTCCATGTTACTTTTCAGGTCCCAAGGCGAGTGGCTAAGAAGGCTGTTTCAATGGCACCTCGACATTTTCTCATGTTAGGCTAATTTAGGGAGAAGCAGGGTTGCTAGGGCCTTTTTTTGCTTTCCAAAAGAGCTGTCTGTGGGTCCCTCCACCCAAGGCCATTTATGCCATCAGGCCGTACTTGCAACTGAGCTTCAAAACTTTGTCTGGTTTTATAACAATAGTGATCATTTTATATGTACCACAGAAAAGTCAATCAGGAGTGTTCCCTAATCAATGTATGATCCTTACTAAGGAAGCTAGCCTTTGTTTTGTTGCCCATGGCTCTCCCTATAGAGAATGGGAACATACCTGCTATATACGGAAGGGAGTCAATCCAGGATTTTGTTTCCATCAGTTTGATGAGCTTGCCAGGAAATGTAGACCATTGTTTCAGAAACTTTTCTTGCCTCTCTTCTCCCAAGGGATGTATGTACTTTGAGGGCAGAGACAGCTTTCCTTTTTATCTTTTTATCCCCAGCACCCATCATCTGTTCTGTATTACAAGGGAGCGAATCTCTGAGCCTCCTTCCAGTTGCAGAAGTCTAAGATCTACAGTCCTTTCTATGCCATCCCTCCCCTCCCCATCACACACACACACACACACACACACACACACACACACACACACAGAGTTTGAATTTGTGTCATGCTTGTCCATTTCTTTTCTTAAATCCCTCACACAACATCTGACCAACATCATGGAGACCTTCCATGCCATCTTTCATGATCTTAGAGGGAACCACTCTACTCTCAGGATGGATATCTATTATCTTTCTTCCTATATAACTGGTCCACATTATTATTGTGCTATATGTCCTTAATGGAGTATTTTATGCTGCTTTTAAAAAAAAAAGTCTGAGTAGACAATGATAATGATATGCTAAAGCTCACTTATACTTATCATGCCTCCCCACTAGTCTTTCAGACTTAGAAAATCTCTGTGTGAGTTGAGTGTGTGTGTGTGTGTGTGTGTGTGTGTGTGTGTGTGTGTTTGTAATTCTATTGTTTCAAAGTTTACGGTGATCTAGAATATGTCTCTGGGAGAGTACTGGCACCAAAGCGAGATTTCTGCAGCATTCCCCAGCTTCCAATATGGCATCTCACTCCTGGGCCTCAACTATCTGCAGTGGCTTACAAAATCGCTTTATACTCATCCATGTAAACACTCTCACACATCAATGACGTTCCCCCACTAGAGGATAAGATTTTTGAAGGAAGGGACAACTGCTCCATTTTTTTCCCTTTGTATCCAGAGCATTGGGCACCAAGTCTTGTATACAGTTAGGGATTAATAAACATTTGTTACATGAATGAGTGGATCCTGTATCCTCAGTGCTTAGCATGTCATAGGAGCTGTATAAACATTTATTAACTGTTTTCTTGTTGAGGATGTTGGGAATGCACATATATACACATTCATATATATTTATATATATAAAGATAGATATAGAGATAGGCAGACATAACTATATTCATATAGATGCACAATAATACATTTACATATATCCATGTGTGTATTCTTCATATGTATATTATATAAACATATAAATGAATGCACATATATGTCAATCATCACATATGGGAAACAGAACAGCACAGCAGATAAAGACCTGGCCTCAGAGCCAAGAAGAACTGAGTTCAGGAACTACTTCTAACACATCCCAGCTATGGAACCCTTTGCAAGTTAACTTCTAACCTCTCAGTGTATACCTTCTATCCCCAACATTTTAAAGTAACTTAGTACACACTAACTTGGGTTGGTAAAGAGACATTTCTCACCTGTATGAGAGAGATGAATTAACTTGATCGATTCTCCCATTAAGCTATATGTCCTAATTTGGGCAATATTAATTTTTCATCCATTTTATTTTCCATTATAGAAGGTTAAACCAATATTTTTTCCTATTGTCATAGATTTCTCTTAGGTGACTCATATGCACTCACATGATTAATGGAGTGTCATTTGTAAATAAGATTTCACCATCAATACATTCTTTTTTTTGTAAGGCAATGGGGTTAAGTGACTTGCCCAAGGCCACACAGCTAGGCAATTATTAAGTGACTGAGGCTGGATTTGAACTCAGGTACTCCTGACTCCAGGGCCAGTGCTCTATCCACTGAGTCACCTAACTGCCCTGGATAATAGATTCTTTACACATGTCCCTCAACTGTTGACCATAAAATCATAGATTGCTGCAGAAAAATCTCTGTGAAAGTCTGACTGTTTCTTATTTTTCAAGGTTACTCTCAGTGTTTATATAATACAAATCGTTCTCATAAAGATTCCATAGGGATGAGCAAAAAAATATTCTGTCTTCTTTGAGGAAAATGATCATCTATGATTTTTCCTCATCTTTTGGAAAATTCATCACTCTGAAGTATCTTGAAATCATTTAGCGTGTATTTAGTCACTGGATAGAAATCTCTCGATGCCATTAAAATCTCTGCTGCCTCCCATGTAGATGTTTCTATCTGTTTTTAGTCTGATTCAACCACACTTCCCTTCACTCAGATTCATCATTTTAAATGCTCTTTGACATTTCCTTACTTAGTACTTTAGGTTCTGATATGGTAGAGCTTGTGTGATGGGGTTTTGCAGTTTAAAAGGTAATTGTAAAAATGCCAGCAGATCAGTTCCAATTCATATTTCTCAGTTATCCCTCTGCTGGAATTCAACAACAAAGGCTTTGAGGATGATCTGGATAAGCTGACTCTATAACCCAATGTCTCAATATCTTTTTCTGAGATGCTGCTGCTCTATTCCTTTGTCTTTGTCTTCCTCCAAGATGTTTCGTTAATGAGCTTGTACTCCAAATGAGTAGTGTCTGTCTTTGGTCGCCACATCTCTCCTCTGGGCAAGAAGGTTCTATGTTTTTTAGCTGAAGTACTTTCTGAGCTCATTGAACCACCTTATTATAATGACTGAAGAATCTAATTTTCTCCATATCTTTTCAGAACTGAAAGTTTATCTAGTTGGAACTATCATATTCCTAATCAATTGATGTTGATGTTGATCCTTTGTCCTTAAAGAGGGTTAATGATATCAGGAGCATGATGACTTGCAAGTCAATTGAATTTAAATGAGGTAGAACTGTGCAAAGTCGTCAGACTCACTCTCTCCTCCAGAATTATTGGAGACCAGTGACAAAATATAATTTAAGATGAAAACATTTATTGAATGATTTATTTATGTTAGGAACCAAGCTAAGCAATGTTCACAAAAAAGGAAAAACAAAAACAGTTCTTGCCAACAAGGAGTTTACTTTTTAAGATAAGGTGAATTAGAGCTTACTGAATAAATATAGAAGAAATAAAATCTACCTTGGCACAAGTGTTTAGGGGTAGAGGGAAGCATAAGGAGCTGGAGAAACTAAGAAGGGTCTCCTGGAAGAGATATTATTTGAGCTGATTATTAAAGGAAACCAGGAACTCTAAAAGTTGGATGCTGGGAGGAGGAATATTACCAGGAATGGGAAACATTGATGATTTCAGAATTATCTGCATATGAGTAATAATTGAACCCATGTGAATTAATGAGAGAAAAGAGAGAACCCATGGCAAAGTTTTTGGGAAGGTCTACAATTAATTGGCATGATATAGATTAGGATTCAACAAAAGAAATTTAGGAGGAGAACCAAGAGAGAGTAGAGTCTTGAAAAGCCAGAAAGATGAGAGTATTCAAGAAAAGAAGGTGCTCAACAATGTCAAATGATAATGAGTTATCAAGAAGTTTAAAGATAGAAAAGAAGCTATTATGTCTGACAGTTAAGAGATCATCGTTAACTTTAGAAAGAACGGCTTTGCTTTATTGATGAGATGGAAGTCAGTGTGTCTTCTCATCTTTAATTTTTATTTTGGTTAACTATTTTACTCTGACCTTTGCTCTAGCCTGGTGATGATTTTATTGCACTCAAATGGCTGATTCTTAAATGGTTTTTATGTCAGTAACCAATTTCCTTTTTTTTTTTTACAAGGCAATGAGTTTAAGTGGCTTGCCCAAGGCCACACAGCTAGGTAATTATTAAGTGACTGAGGCTGGATTTGAACTCAGGTACTCCTGACTCCAGGGCCAGTGCTGTGTCTACTGCACCACCTAGCCACCCCTCCAATTTCCTTTTTAAGATATATCTGATTTCATTTGTTATGATCTTGTGACAGTTTGAAGTCCATCTTAGACTGAGAATACATTTATTGGTGCCTGTGATTGTCTGTGATCAATGAATTAGTCCTGTGATGATAGGTAACTTGATTTATATATTGTTGCTTTATCTTAGTACTTGCATTATTTTAATCATCAGGAAGTAGGAGTAATTGATTTTTGCATGGATACATCTGATTATTCAGAAAAAAAAGAAACTCACATATTTTCATTTAGTCTAGAGATCATTGACTATACAAATATTAGCATGGGATAAGACACAAGGAGCATATAGCCCAAGAAAAGGGATCCTTGTGAACTAGCCAGTTACCATGGCAACAACTGATCTGAAATAGGGGATGCTATGCTTTTAGATACTTCCATAGTGAGATTATTATAAAGGTGGAAAATAAAGGGAATTAGATCACTCAACTTAAACTGTTGTCCCAAAGGAGACAACTGAACAAATCTGCTACATACCCTTATTTAGGAACTGGGGGACAGGGCTGGGATAAATTTGACTGTTGGGATTGAAATATGACTGTTAACCTTTCTCTCTTCTTTCTAGTAAATGATTTAACTCTTGCAGTGAGATTCACTGAATCATTCTCCAATACAGAAAAATCTAATCAATTGGATAGATAACAGATGTTATCTGAAACTTGACCACATCCAGGACCATCATGTATCTTTTTGAAGAATATATTCTGGGACTTGTGAGGAGTCTGTAAGCCTAGTATCCCAAACTATCATGTCTTCCTCTGTGATCACTTTTTCCTTCAAATCATTGAGTATCAAAATGTATGTTGACTTGGTTGAAGCAATTGCGCATAGTGGAAAATGTGAAAAAGATTTAGAAGATTTAGGTTTAGAATAAAAAAAACCTGGATACAAATCCTAGCTCTGTCACTTAATATCCCCTGAGATCTTGGGCAAGTCAACAAAGCTCAGTGGAAAGAATATCCTCATCAATTTACGTTTTAATTTTTTTTTTCATAGAGTATGACTGAGTAATGAATGAAACTAGCCTCTTTGTCTACATTTTGTTGGTCTAACATATTCCTCTCTTTTTCTTACACCATCTTGATTTTTGTTCCTATTTCTACCCCAGATGAGTTCAGTTACTTAGCATGAATAGACTATTATCTCTGTCCATATACAAAAGTTAGGTAGTTCCCATATAGCTTGTTTCTGATCATATTGATGTGATCTAAGTGTGACAGATTTAGTTTCCATTTGGTTTACACTTATACCCTTTACACCAGGGTCTCAAAAACCTGGCACTCATGGTGTAAGCATTTCCCAAAGCTCAGACTGAAGCCCTCTGATGTTTTGTCTCTACATTCTGTCCCTCAGAGAAAGCCCTTTCCTAGAACTTAAACTATCACTTAAAATATGTTTCCTGGTTCTATTCCCCAACCTTTGCAACCTCCCCAAACTCATCAATATTTTTATGCTTATTGGAAATGTCTCCTTGACTATCACATTGAAAACTTTGGTGTATCAGAACTCTCTTTTTTTCCTCTTCTCAAACCAGCTCCTCATCATGACTTCTAATTTTCATCATGGAAACTTGACTCTTCGAGGAACTCAGGCTCACTGTGTTTTTAGAAGAGTTGGGATATAGGGGTCAGGGGGTCAGAAGAAAAGTGGTTCAAAAGATTTCTCTTCATGCTATACCACAGCTTTGCTATGCCAAACACCAGATTAGAAGAATGGAAGCTGTTATCTCAGTATGTCTAGAATATATCAAAGGCAACAAGACAGAAAGAAGGATAGGTAGGTGTCTGAAAAGCCACTGAATTAATTCCATGCTGCACATGTTCGTTATCAGTAAAGACATTTGGGGGAAAATGGGATAAAATAAATTATCAAGGAAATGAATGAATGGAAAGAGAGGTGAAGTGATTATGAAACAGTCTAATACAATGGAAAAAGTTGGAATCAAAGAATATGATTTCAAAGTGGCTCTGCTATTTACTACAGGTGACCTTGGCTCTTTCCTCATTCTCTTTGGTCTCACTTTCCTCATCTATAGAAAGAATTAGACTAGGGTTCTTTATAACTTGGTCAGTGTTTCTATGATCTTATGTAGCAAGAGAAAGGGATAAATGAAAAATAGCTTACATGTTCTATTGCTACTCATGAAATACTAAGAGATCTTGGGGAAGACCTTTAGGGGAGCTCCTCTGCCTGGCCTCTAGGATGACCTGGGAAGATAAGATATTGGTGCTATTTGGACCACTGGAACATAATAGAGCTATGAAATCCTTTGAACCATTAAAGAAAAGCTAGGTGCAGAAATTTCAAGAGAAACAGATGCATTAAGTTGATTAAGTCTTAAATAAGGTCAGAGAGAGAGAGAATTATTCCATCTTGGTGATCTTGTGGACATAGAGAAATACAAGATCATCCAGTGAGGGAAAACCAAGATGGTGGATATGACTGAGTTCATGTCATGGAGAGTAGGGCACAATAGATGTCTCCAGGAAGTTAAAAATCTGTAATTCAACTGAATGTTTAGACTTATTCTGTTTCATCCCCCCCCCAAAATAAAACAAGAGCAAAGAGTGGACCCTGTAGAGAAATCTATTTAGGCTCAATACTTTTTTAATCCCAAAGTGGAATGGATTGCATTGGTTAGTAGTGTGTTCCTTTGAATTAGGGCTTCAAGAAAAAAACTAGGTGACCTCTTGTTGGAAATGCTGTAGTTACTTGTTCAAGTGTGATTTGAATTATATGAACAGTCATATATGACTCTGAAATTCTGTACAATTCTGTAAATCTGTAATTCTGTGAATAAGAACATGTAATCAGAACAAAGAAATTGATGATGGGTTCATTCATATGGGACTTTTCAGCCCATTTAAAATATGCTATATTCAGCTAAGAAACCTTCCCGCTCCTCTCTCACTACTCTCCTTTGCCTTCTACAATAGCTAGTCTAGGGAATAATTTTAGGTTCCACTATGATGACAGAACCTTCTGAGATGATATATTTTCTCATTGACATAACTAGTAGAAGAAAAATCCCTAAAACATTCTGGGTAAAAAGCAAGGATGATGAATTTTTATTTAGCTTTTCATGAGTCCTGGTGGACCTTGCCATGGTAGTTTTTGTAACTTGATATCCTATGAAGAAAGGTGGAATCTATGGGCAATAGTAGGAATTATGGTTTTTCAGATCTAGTTCTGATGTGTTCAGTCTTTCCCTGTCTTAAGAAACCTGATTCCCTGAGGATATTCTGGCATTCAAAGTCTCTATGCAGAGCTCCAAAGGAAGGCTGTCACATTCAGACTTTAGCCTCTGAATGGGCTCCTTGATAGTACTGTCTTCATTAAAAGCACATGGTCAAAATCTGTTCTGAGCTGCCCAGAATTAGTCTTAGCAAAGCTTGGGCACAGAAGGTTGTCCTCCTTTACAAGGCAGAACCTGTACTTGCTTTTTCTCCCATTAGGTTTTTAAATGCAAAATCATAAGAGGGATTAAAAAAAAAAGACAATACACCGTCATGTTCCCCTAAACTCTTGCCATCATCTTGCAACTAAAAGGAGATTAAAAAGGCATCATTTTGTTGGACATATACAGTATACAGTACTGTGGCCTATTAAATTCAAACAGAGATAAATAATGGGGGGAAATTTGCATCTACATTTCCATCAGGGTTAAAAACATTTAAATCCACTGTTGCCTGCCACTATAGAATAATGAATGCGCCATTATGGACAGAGGCCCCACATTTGGCAAGGCCGGGTCTTGCTCTGGGTCTAATATTTTGTGAGCCATTTTTCCTCAAGCATGTAGTAATGGGCTTTAACTTCGCTAAGCTTTTCTGCCAGGCCCCCCGGAACCCCGCTGTTCTATTATATTGAACTTGTAAGCAGGACACTCTGCCAGGCTCACCCAGATTACCGCTGCAATAAGGGCCCTGCTGAGTGACTAGTGTCATGATAAGTGCTAGGGAGGGAGCACACCATCTTGGCATACTGTTCTCATCTTATTAAATTCAGCTTTGTGGAGGCAGGGAGTCTGCAGCTCAGTCTCACTGGCTCGAGCGCTGTCCAACTGCTACTGTTAGACAATATGAAAATGGGAGCTGCCGTAGCTCATGGCAGGTGCTGCATCACAGCTGAAAAAAAAAACTAAAGTACCCCCCCTCCCCCACAAGCAGCCTTGAATTTTGTGAGGATGGGTCTGTGTTTCTCTGCCCTTCTCAGGACCTGACCAGTCTGAAGTTCTAACTTACTGAGGCTTTGTACTTCTTTGCTTTCTTTCAACTGTAGCTATGATTTTGTTAAAAATATATAAAGAGGTTGATAGTTGTTACCTTTCATATCTCTGGGCTCCATCTATATCATTTTCTTTTTTAAAAACTTACAGTCATCATCCCTGAAAGTCACACATACTATTTCTCTTTTCTTCTTCTCTATCTCGGATGAAACTTAAGAGTGAAAGAATTTCCAAACCCAAGTGTCAAAAATTGGAAAGAACCTTAGGGAATATCTAATCATAGGAAATGTGGTGAAGAGCAAAGGACTCCGGGAGTCAGAGGACCCTGATATAAGTCTTGACAGTGCCATTTGTAATCTTATTACCTTGATCAATTCACTTACATTTCCTGGGCTTCAGTTTCCTCATTTACAAAGCAAAGAGGTTGGAATATAAATGACTTCTAAGGTCCCTTCAGCTATAAAACTGTGATTCTGTGATGCTGGAATCATTAGCTGGACAAGACCTCAGAGACCATCTAGTCTAAGTAGGAAAATGAGGCCCAAGAGTTTAAGCTGCCTAAGGTCAGCCAGGTCATACCCATAAAAGATGGGATCCTACTTTGTCATTTTACAGTTGAAGAAACTGAGATTCAACAAGGTAAAAGAACTTCATTAAAATTGTTCAACTAGTATTTGAATTCAGGTCTTCTGATATAATATGTGGTGTCTTCCCTATTATTCCATGGTGTTCGCTTTCCTTCCCCCTTTTCCCCCATTTTTAGATGCCCTTGAGGAGACATAAAGGGGAAAAAACAAGTTATTTGAAAACTCTCAGGGTTTAGAGAACAATGAAAATACTCAGTGTCAGACTTTGGGAAGCTGATGTTGACAATTTGGAATAGAATTCATTTGGGGAAATAACTCCCCCCCCCAGTCCAATTTATTAGCTCTACTAATGACTAAATATTCTTCTGTCCCAAAAGTTAAACTCCACTTATAGGAGCATAGATGTAGACTGGTCTTCAAATCCAAGCCCTCACTCACCTTTATACAGCTGTAGAAAGTGAGATACTAAGAGGTTGAGCAAATTGTCCAGGGTCACACAACTAAAAAGAGCCTGGGGTGAGATTTGAACCTAATTCTTTCTGAGTTCCAGGCTAGTAGCCCAATGATTAAACTATTCTGCCTTTCCTTATGGATGTACTTGCATATATGGTGATGCTTTTTCAGTGCCTACTTGTATGCCTTTGGTTCCATGGATATTGAGAACATCTGTCATGCTCCTGGGAAATGTCACATGTGAACCATGCTATTGACAAGACATCATGCCTATTGCCAATGCTTGGGCCATAGGGATCACTTGGGTTGGACAGTTGTTACTTCTTATTTCATCCTAGGAGAGGATGGAGAAGAAATGGTGCTGTGGATTACATTTGTTTGGTGTTTTTATAGTTTTCAAAATAGTGACAGGGGCCAACAATGATCAAGAAAACACAGGGTGTGGACTCAAGTATGTCCAGGGGAGTGTGACCAGGTCTGTGAAAGAGCTGGAGACTGTGCCACATGAGGGTAAATTGAAGAAACTAGGGATACTGAGTCTGAGAAGAGAAGGTTTAGGGGGTTTATGATAGCAATCTTTAAATATTTGGATGAATATCATGTAGAAAAGGGTGGGAGTTATAGGGCAGTAAATGAAAGCTAAATTAAAAGGGAAACATCCAAACAGAGCTAACTCAAAGATCTTCTAGCAGAGACTGAATGCCTACTAATTGGGGTTGGTGTAGAGGGTATGTTTGCTAAATTATGGTTAAACTTTGGGACCTTTGAGATCTCTTATAACTCAGATTATTTGACAGCATAGAAGAGGGAAATTCTCTCAACTGATCTATCCAAGCATGACAGCGCTGCCTGCGAGGTGGAGGTCAGATGGTTTAGTTGAGGAGGGACCTTTTACTCGGTATTGCCAGGAGACACTTTGCCTCCCTGATCCAACACTTCCTCCCTATGATCTCCAGACTCCCTTCTTATAGGGATTTCTAAAGGACAGCAATGGACCCTTAAGATAATAGAGTAACCCTTAGGCTTACAGGTGGACAAAGAGAGGTAGAGAGACAGATACAGGTAACAGGAGGCAAATTTGGAAAAAGAAAGGAGAAGGAAATCATCAACACCTTCTTCTGTCCCTGACAAAGAGAGGTGATGGCCTCTTTATCCTGGCAGCGTGAGGTGACCAGGACACTTACAGATTGCCCATCTGTAGTGGGCACTCGGCACTTGTGTCCATTTCTCCCTGAACTCAATAGGAGTTTACTACATGCCAAAATGGGATGGGGGTGGGGAAGAAAGCAGTTGGAAGGGTCTTTGTCATCGTGTCCATTAGCAATTTTTAGACTTAATCCTCTCTGAAGCAGAATATTCTCCTTCATTTCAAACTCCAAAGAATTGTCATTTTTCTTTTGGAAAAGCTCTTTAATTAATTCATATTTTTATAATGTTGCAAGTACAAAATGAAGCTCTATCTCTGTTGGCAGTGCCCAGGCACTGTCAGTCTTAATTCTAAGTTAGCAATGCTGTGCAGAAATAGCCCTAGAAGCTGAGGTTATCAACCTCTCTTTTAATTTACAGGTCCCTGGTAGGTGGAAGAAACACTTGCTTCATAGATAAAGGATGTGGATTCAAATTCTACTTCCAATGGTCACAGAGCTACATGTTTAGGGCTGGAGGGACCTTTAGAGACCACCTGATTCATCTAGATTTTTCTTGTTTATTACATGGGAAAAATAAGACTAAGAGAAGGTAAAGAGTCTCACATAGGATCCCATAGTGTCTGAACAAGATTCAAACTCTGATCTTTCTGACTCAAGTCTGATTCCAAGTTCTATCTACTACCTGCCTTGATGTCATATTGGTTTGATCTTCCGTAATTCATTTAATGTCCCTTATTTCTAAAAGGAGAGCTTTGAATTGGTTGGCCTCTCAGGGCTCTATTAGCACTAGAGCCATGATTCCCTTATTTGACATAATACCCTCCACTCTAAATAAAAGTTTTTAGGGGCAGCTAGATGGTGCAGTGGATAGAGCACCGGCCCTGGAGTCAGGAGGACTTGAGTTCAAGCCTGGCCTCAGACAATTAATAATTGTCTAGCTGTGTGACCTTGGGCAAGTCACTTATCCCCATTGCCTTAAATAGATAAAATTTTAAAAAATAAGTTTTTCACAGAATCTTGCATATTCCTAGCCACAGTCAATGACAAAACTGACTCAAGAATCAAGAATTGTGGATTCTCTCCCAGGTCTATTCTCAGCTAGTTGTCAGGCCTTAAACAAATGACATAATTTTTTGGGTATCACTTATTTTTATCTGTAAAGTGAATGGATGAGAAGGAACAAGGTCAGAAATGCTTTTTATGACTATCAGTTTGGCAGGTGGATGGATTAATCAATAAACATTTATTTTCTAGTGGATTAAAGAAAGGGGAAACTAGAGGCAGTGAGAGCAATAGGAGATAATAGTCTTGGCGGGAGGTGATCACAGAACTTTAATATTCTATCATGGTCTTCTATACTCTTTGATATCATACCATCACCAAAATCATCACAACAGTTAGCATTTATCCAACACTTTAAGGTTTGCCAAGCACTTTATAAATATTATCTCATTTTATCCTCACCACAGCTCTAGGAGGTGGGTGCTATATTTACTCTCATTTTTCAGATGAGGAAACTGAGACTAGGAGATGTTAAATGCCCTATCCAGGGTCCCAAAGCTAAGTATTTGAGGCTGAATTTACACTCAGGTCTTAACTCTAAGTCCACTGGGCCACATAGCTATCTCTAGAACTGATTTCATCAGTTCCAAAGGAATGAACTAAAAAGAGACTTTAAAGCATGTATTCTGACATATTTTTTATGTCAAGGACCCCTTAGGCAGTCTGATGAAGTCTAAGGAATTCTCAGAATGAATATTTTAAATGAATAAAATTAGAAACAGGACTACAAAGGTAAGCAATTGTCAAATTAAAATACAAGTATCAAAATATATTTAACAAAGGAATTCATGGACTCCATCTTAAGAATCTTTGCTTTTGAAGTCTTATTATCCAACCACATCATTTTATAGATGAGAAAACTGTGCTAAACACTTGGTTTGGCTAGAGGCTGCTAAGAGAAGTAATTAGATGTTGAAAGTGGGATGATTTCTTGGGGGCTGATTGGATACAGAGATTAAGGGGAAATCAAGCTTGACTCCAAGAGGATAAGCTCAGGTGTTGGGAATGATGGTGCTGCCACCAACAGAAATTCAGAAAATTGGAGGAAAGTGTCAACTTTAAAGCCTGTAACTTTGCCAATATGTAATATTCATGCCTTCTCATTCAATAAACAAAAAATATCTCAGTTCTGCTTGATAAAGTAACCAAAGAAAGAATTCTTTCAGTGTAGATATTGTCTGGCTGTCACTTCCACCACTCATATAAGTCTTTAAATTTTTTAAATTATATTTTCCAAGCCCTTTTAACAAAAACACATAATTTAATAAAAGAAGACAAATTCTAATACTGGCCATGTCCAAAAAATGACATTCTCAGTTTGCATATAACCTAATTGCTAAATCCAATGGCTTTTTTCTCAGCCTAATCCTTCTTAAGCTTTCTACAGCTTTTGACCATGTTGGCCAGAATACTCCATCTTTCCTGAGTTTCTACCACAATGTTCTTGGCCTCTTTTTTAAATATTCTCTATCTGGTCATTCCTTCTCTGTCTCCTTTGTTTGATTATCATCCTTGTCCTGTCCCCTACATGTGGTTGTTCTCCAGGGCTCTATTCTGACTTTCTTTTTTCTTCCTATATCCTCTCTCTTGCTGACCTTTAAGTGGTAGGTGCTTATGATTACTGCTATTTTACAAATAAGGAAACTGAGGCTGACCAAGGTAACATGACTAGCTAGCGTCTGCAGCAGGATTTTATTTCAGGTCTTCCTACTTCAAGTTCATCACTCTAACCACTATACCACTTCAGTGAAAAAACATCCTGACAACTGGAGCTATCCAGGAATGGAATAAGCTGTTTCAGTATTCCAAGTAATATCAAAGGATTCCAAAAGCAGAGTGTATTTTATATAAAGGTAATAGGGAGCCAAGGTAGATCTTTGAAGAGGGAAATTAAATAATTGGTCATCTATACCTGCCTGAAGGCAGAAGACTGGACTAGATGGTATTTGAGGAATCCTCTTCCGGCCTGTAATTCTGTGATAGTTTCTTCAGCAAAATAAGACACTTAAGAACCCTTGCTACTGCAACAGGTTACACTAACTGCTCTACTTCTAGGACTTATTTATTTAAAATAACAATAGCAACAAAAACTACAGGGGGAAAAACCCAATCCTTGTTTGCAGGCTGTGGTATTTGATAGATTTACCGTGTCTCTAACAGTTTGAACCTCCAAGATGGGAATAGGTTTTGAAAAGTGCTGTACCGAATAACCTCCCTCATTCACTAGTTCTCACCTCCTTAATAATCCACAAACTCAATACTTCTCACAGAAAACCCAGCAGTCTCACCCCACTTCTCAACAAAGATTTCATAGCCAAGAGCTGTAATGAGGTCTCATGCTACTCCTGCTCCCAATATGTTTGCCAAATATGTTATGGTATCTCTGCTGAAGGATTCGTGTCAACAGTTTTGTGAGTCTCTGCACATGCTGATTGGGGGCAGAGAGGCAAGGGTGGTCCAGCATATTTGTTCAAGGCATCCTCCATTGCACACTGTATCTATTTGTGACTCCCTGGCCTGCGCATGGATTGTCTCATGATTAGTGTTTTCTAAACTAGTCTGCATATACACAAAAAGCTGTTATAATTTGAATGTATACTATCAGTTGAAGTCTAATAAAAATAAATTCCAGGTCAAAAGTAAATATTATTGTTTGTCTCTCATTCTCAAAGAAGACGGTGACATCAGGGAGGTGATATCACATAAGCACATGAATTGGATTTGAGTGGGGGTGCTATACTGCGTCTCCAGCCTCACTTTCTCCTCCCGAATCCAGTAGTCAGATATGGATCAGGATGACTGGAGATGGACTTGGAGGTGAGGCTATCAGGAATAAGTGACTTGTCCAAGCCACGTTGGATTTGAATTCACTTCCTTTTGACTCCAGGGCTGGTACTCTATTCATATGTGTATATGTATTTGTACTCACAAATATGGTTTCAGAGGATTTGATGACAAATGTGGTTGTGTGGGTGTATGTATAGATATGTGAAGAAGTGTGTGAAGGTGAATGGGTATGGGGGGTAGGGATGATATGTACAGAGATATGTTGAGGAAATGTAGCTCTTTTAGTTTGGCGACAGACTATACATTTCTTATGAGCAGAAACTGTTTCCTTTTTTGTCTTTTCATTTATGAACAAATACTTACAAATGTTTATTGATTGATAGGCACAAATATGTTGTCAGCATTTTTGTCATAAATTTTGTCTCTCCTAGAGACATAATTTCCAAGTTACAAGAGAACTCTGTAGTTATTTGGTCTATCTAGTGGTGTTCAAAAGCAGCTCTCCATCATATCATATACAATAAGTGGCCTTCCAGGCTTGGGGACCTCAAGAGAGAGGAGCCCAGCTATCTTTTGGTGCAACCTGTTCTACTTTTGAATTGATTTTAGGTTAAGAAGTCTTTTTTTTTTTACATTTAGCTTAAATTTGTCTTTTTGCCTCTTCACTTACTACTCCTACTTCTGCCTTCCATTACCAAACAGGACAAGATAAATCCTGCTTCTGCTGTCTTCCTTTCAGATACATGAACAGTTAATATGTCCTCCCTAAGTCTTCTCTTCTCCAAATGCATCCCTGGTTCCTTCAACCATTTCTCATGAGACATGAGCTCATCAAGAATCAGAACCATCAGTCAGCAGCAACAGCATCACAGCTAGCATTTATGTTATGATTTAAGTTTTGCAAAGGACTTTACAAATATTATTTAATTTTATTCTCTTAACAATCCTATGAGATAAATAGTATTATGAGTCCTATTTTACAGATAAGAAAACTGAGGTTGAGGGAAGTAGAGTGACCTGAACAACATGATACAACTAGTAAGTGCATGAGGCTATATTTGATCTTGGATGGTCCCGATTCCAACTCCAACACTCTATCCACTATACCACAAGCTAGCTGTCCTTGGGATACTTTCCAACTTAACAATGTTCTTCTATAATGCGACGCTCAGAGCTGAATTTAGAGTTCACTGTGCAATCTAACCAGAGTTGGATGTAGAGGGACAATTGCCTCCTCATTCTCAGAAGCTCTGTCTAAGCCATACCTGATGAAGAAGCTCCTGTATCTTCTCTCTGATGAATGGTCATTCAAACTTTATTAGAAGACTTAAAGTGAAGGAGGGACCCACAACACCCCTAGGGAAGCCCAGTCCACTTTTAGGCAGCTCAAGAATTTAGGAAGTTTTCTTGACATCAAACTGAAAACTAACAACTGCTATGGAACCTCACAGAGAAACCTTCATACTCCTTAATCATCTGAACACTAGAAAGCAAATGTCTTTTTCTTTTAGGTTTTTTTTTTTTTTGCAAGGCAAATGGGGTTAAGTGGCTTGCCCAAGGCCATACAGCTAGGTAATTATTAAGTGTCTGAGATCGGATTTGAACCCAGGTACTCCTGACCCCAGGGCTGGTGCTTTATCCACTACGCCACCTAGCTGCCCCTAAATGTCTTTTTCAAGACAGGGTGATAGCCTTAAAAAACAAACAAAAGCAATAGGAGAGACTCTAGACTTAACCATAAATTAAAAATAGGTAGAGGTAATTTTCATGATAAAAATATTCTTTGCTTTCTTTACAAAGATTTACTGAAGGGTCTCTTTAAGTTGTTTTAAACATTTAAACAAAAAATGTATTTATTTGATCAAGAAAATCCATAGAATATTAGAGTCGGCAGAGCCTTTGAGATTATTTGGTCTCATCCCCTGTTGGGCTACTAGCTCCTTGAGGAAAAGAACTGTGTGGTTACTGTTGTCTCTGTATTCCCCAGTACCTAGGACAGATCTTTGCACACACTAGATACTTAATAATATCTATTATTAGATATAGTAATTGATTGTTAATAGATTAATTTTTTGAATTATAAAGATTTTATTTTGTTTTACAATTTTTCCCCTAATCTTTCCCCCCCCCCCCACAGAAGGCAATTTGCCAGTCTTTACATTGTTTTTAATGGATTAATTTTATAGTTGAAACATCTAAGACCCAGGGAAGGAAGGTGACAAGAACAAGGATTGGTGTAGTACAATGTGTTCCCAGGCAGAAGACCTGGATTCAGATCTCAACTTTACTACTTTACAATGTTAACTGTAGGCCTTTAGACAAGTCAATTTTGTTCTCTGGGTCTCAGTTTCCACATCTGTAAAATAAGGGCATTGGACTAGATGGCTGCCTAGAGTTGTGATCCCTTCCCTTGTCCAAGGTCACATTGTCAGCTGCAGACCATGAATAATGGAAATGTGAGCAATTCCTGTCTATTAAAAATAGTCAGTCTGAAGTTAGGATAAAACATCTTTGAAACAGTAATATACAATCATTTCCCTCCCAAGCTATGTTATGTAAATTTGGATACCTGTTTAGTAAAAATAGTTATATTTAGAGCAAAGAAGGACCAGAGAGTTTTTCAAACCCAAATCTTTTTTATTTTAATTTTATTTTTTCCAATTACAATTACATGCAAAGGTAGTTTTCAACATTCATTCATTTTCAAGTTTATAAGTTCCGAATTTTTCTACTACCTTCCCTCCCCACGCTCCCCATGGCAGCAATCTGCTCAGACCCAAATCTTTATTATATATTGAAGGCTCAGAGACATGAAGTGTCTCTTTGAAGACACACAGCTAACTAGTCACAGGTAGAACACATCCCAGTGCCTTTTTTTCCTTAGTGTACCTGCAGTAGCAGATGAGCAGCAAGATATAAAACAGTGTGGCCAGGAGGCTTGGAAGGGACCCGAGTTCGAGTTCAGTCCCCGTTGACTTACTAGCCATCCATGGAATGTTGAATCCAACACTTTCAGTAACCCTTGCAGTACACACTATGAGACCATGACTAAATCACGTCATCTCTTTTGATGCAAAATAAAGGAGTTGGACTGGATAATAACCACATTACCTTTTGTGAGGCAGGTGGTAGTGCAGCGGAGAGAATACTGGAGTGGAAAGAGTCTGGAATCAGGAATACCTGAGTTCAGCTCCAACCTGAGACAATTACTAACTATATGATCCTGGGCAAATCACTTTACCCCTGTTTTCCTTAATTTCCTTAACTGTAAAATGGAAATAATAATAGCACCTCCCTTGAAGGATTATTGTGAGGATCAAATGAGATGTTATTTAGAAAATGTTTAGTACAGTACTTAGCTTATAGTAGATGCTTAATAAATGCCTATTGCCCCCTTCCCCCTTTCTGCTTTCCAGTTGTAGCCTAACAGTGCTTGACTATTGCCTGCCAAACACTGTTAGGTTCTGGGGAAACAAAAGCAGAAAGGAGATAGTCTGCCTTCATGGAGCTTACATTTTATTTATGCATACAAATAATGAAATGCAGAGTGTATACAAAGAAATGGTGGCGGGGCGGCTAGGTGGCACAGTGGATAGAACACTGGCCCTGGAGTCAGGAGTACCTGGGTTCAAATCCAACCTCATACACTTAATAATTACCTAGTTGTGTGGCCTTGGGCAAGCCACTTAACCCTATTGCCTTGCAAAAAAAAAAACTAAAAAAAATACAAAGAAATGGTGGGTAAAAAAAGAAATGGTATCAGAACCAGATAATTAAGAGAACCAGGAGAGGTCTCTTGTGGGAGACAGAACTTGAGCTGAACCTTAAAGGGAGCTTTGAGTTCCAAAATGGCTAGGGCGAGCATGACAATCTCAGTCAAAGCCTGGAGACAGGACGCAGGAGAGCTTGGTATACTTAGTGTAAGCAGGACATTGATAGAGTTGACCTGCCAAGGACTTTAAATGGCAAAGTGAGGAGCTTATGTTTTATTGGCAGTGGGGAGCCAAAGAAGATTTGTGAGCATAGGAATGAGGTGGTAAGCCTTAGTCCTTAGGAATCACAGCTCTGAAGCTGTGTGAAAGATGAACTGGAGGATGGGGAGGCTGGAGGCATAAAAATCAATAAAGAGGCAATTGTAGTAGCTGAAGTGAGAGGCCAAAGTGTTGGCTATGTGAGTAGAAAGGGGAGAGATATGGGATGTGGGAAAAGAAACAGTGAGACATTACAACTGGCTGACTGGGGGGTGAAGAGATGACTGAGGATAATTCCAAATCAGCAAATCTTGGTGACTGGGAGAATACTGGTGCCCCCAAAAATGGGAATGGGGAAATTTTGGGAGGAAGAAAAGCAATAAGACCTGTTTTAGACTTAACAAGTTTGAGATGCTCCCAGGGCATCAAGAGAGCTGAGCCTATCGATTTAGGACCCTTTTGCATAGAGATGATAGTCGAGACAATGGAACTGAGAAAACAGAGAGAAAAAGTAAATAAGTCTAGGACAGAGTCTTGGGGAATAGAGCTATTATTACAGTGCAAAGGATATGGACATGGATAATAATGCTATAAAGGAGATACTCCATGTATAGAATTGAAATAATCTTTGTGCCATCTCCATTGTGAATAAAGCATTTTCAAAAACTCTCTGCCTTCTATAATACAAAATCACTGTCATCTCTATCTTCTAACCTCTCTCCTCAGTTCCCTTATCTGTAAAATGAAAATAGTAAGAGCCCCCTCTCACAGGGTTGTTGTGAGGATCAAATGAAATCTATGTAAAGTGCTTTGTAAAAAGTATTATAATAAATGATCATCATTATTTTCTTAGTACAGAAAAAGCCTCCATTGATACAGATTGATAACATGTGAGCTAGATAGAATTTACCTTCTCATTCTTTAGCTACGTAAATCTAAAAGTTTCACATGTTTCCCCCACAGGCCCCATTTTCCAGTCCATTACTCATATGCTTGAGAGTTCCTGAAGCTCTGAAAGCTGTCCACACCTCTTAAACTGTGGTACCTCAACATGAACTTGTGTCCTATTAATGATGTAATCAGTGGGAAAAAATTTATCACATGCTATTTGAATAATAAGATGAAAGAGTCAATTTTAATTAAATATTTGCATTTCATGTTCTAGTGTTGTAATTGTGAAGTTGAGAAGTTAAGTGTGCTCTTTAGGTTAATTATTGTTTGACTCTCTTCTCGTGGCCTTTGTCCTGAAGATGGAGTCTATTTTTGGTCAGTTAGAGGATGTTACCAAAAGGTTCCTTGGGTCTTTATGGTAGCTTCTTTCTTTTTCTGAGGGACAAGGGGGCTCCATACTAGGACCCTCTGTGAGTTTTTCCAACCAATATTTTCCAATTGATAATTTGTCATCTGGTTGAACTTGATTCACAACACAATGCCACAAACAGTTATTCTTGGAACAATGTTGTATGTATAGTGGAAATTTGTGCACGAGGGCAAAATGGAATAGACAATTGCTTTTGGGGACTGTGGAGATTAGTACATCATTGCATCCTAACAAAGTGCTAATTGCTCCTTTTGACCATGGGCCCAGTTTACAAAGCTTTTGCACAAATGTGCTCAGTGCACTAAATTACCAAACTCACACTGCATTATTTCTCAGTACAGCTTGCAAATTCTTGTAGGACAGTATGTATTAGCATTAATTAAAGGCAAAAAAAAGATAGAGATACTCGCTTGCAATTTAGAAAGAACAGCCTGGTGCTAATTACTCATGTTACAAATGTTGCACTTGCTCTGGGATGATATAAAGAAAAGCAAATGACATCTACTGTTAAGGCTTACGTTAGGGAAGTACAATTTTAGATTAGTATTTGACCCAAACTTTGGTGTCTTGTAGACACCTTCATCAACTGTAAGGGGCCTTAGAAGTCATCCAGTCTTGTGCTTACTCTGTGAGGCTCAGGGAAGAGAAGTAACTCTCCAAGATTCATCTCAACAAGAAGTAGCAAAATTTGGGTTTGAACCCAGAGTCTTCAAATCAATAGATTATTTATTAAGCCCCTATGATATTCTAGAATCTAGGCACTGTGCCAGCTTCTGGGGAGATATAGGCAAAAATGAAACAATCCCTGCCCTCGAGGAGATTATATTCTATTCAGGGAGGAGAAAACTTAAGTATAAGTAAATACAAAATAGTTTTGAAGGCTATGGAGGGGACTCAGGAGAGGCTGTGGGGGGCAGAGTTTGAGCTGATTCTTGAAGGGAAGTTTGGGATTGAAAAGTAGATAGGGTGAGGGAAAAGGCATTCCAAATCCCACTCTTTATCCATTTCATCGTACTTCCTTTCCAGTTTAGTGGGAACAATTTTAAGGATTATTTTTACAAACAATTTCAAAGAAAATTTAGTATAGCGACTCTGTCAGTAAATCTACCAATTAGCTAATTATCTGAGGTTCACTGATCAAAAATCTTACCAGTTTTCTCTCTGTATAATTAGGTTTACATTTTAGATTCTTGCATAAAATAATAATTCTTGTCTTTTTTTTGACAGTCTTATTATTGTAGTATCAGTTATTCTCTGGCTTCTGCTCACTTCAGTGCATCAATTCATGCAAGTCTTCCCAGGATTTTCTGCAATCCCTCCTGTTACATTCAAGGACAGAACCTTGTACAATCATTTCCCCAGTTGATGGGCACCTCCTTGGTTTCCTGTTCTTGGTTATAACAAAAAATCCTGATAATAGCTGTCCATATGTGTGTGTGTGTGTATGTATGTATTTATATTTGTATGTATATTTATATGTATATATGTATATCTTTTTTGTCCATGGGGATTTACATGTTGTCTCCCCCACTAGAGCCTGAACTCCTTTGAGAACAGTAGCTGATTTGTGTTTTCCTTTGTGTCCCCTGGGCTTAGTATAGTATCTGGCATGTAACTGGTGCTTAATAAATGTTTATCGGCTGACTGATTATGTAGATGTCTGATGATTATTCCCACCGTGATGAGTGGGAACATATTGGAAGGCAAACATATGTTCTGCAACCTCAAGGAGCTCATATTCTAATGAGAGTAGCAACACACAAACAACTAGTTCTGTATAAGACTTATATAGAGTAGATCAGAAGCCATGTCTGAGGAAAATCACCAGCAGGGTGGGAATCTACAAAAGCTCAGATTTAAACTGAGTTTTGAAGGAAACCATGTAAGCTTGTAAGTGGAAAAGGAGAGTATTCTAGGCATGGAGAACAGCCATGGAGGAAACCCCCCCCCCTTCCCTGTCAGAGACAAAGGCATGGGATTAGGAAATCGAGTTGGATTGATGAGGAGTGGCAAGAAGGCTAGTGCTTCCAAGAAAGTACATCTATGAAACAGCCACTTGTTCCAAACATCTTCATGGATGATGGACTTGATGCTCAAAGTGAAATATTAAATTCCCTAGGGTATCAAAAAAGGATTCTTTACTTAGTGATGAGCTGAGGACCTGCAAGAGTTAATGATCACAATGAGAAGGGATAAGATGCAAAGCAAAAGTTTTTTAATGCTTTAATTTTTTTATTTATAGTTACTAAGAAAATGATCTTTAATTTTTTGACATAGTTGTTCTCTCTATATCTCCATGGCTACTGATCAAATCCTCTTCATAATTTTTGTAGATAGTCCTAGAGATTTTGGGGGGGGCTTTAAAAAGACATTTCCTTGTAGCCAGTCTTGTGGTGAACCTCTCCAGGAAAAACTGCTCTGTTCTTCTGACGAATAACCTGCTTTCCATCACTGGGGTGATGCTTGACAGCTCCCCAGCTTAATGCATAATACTTAGCACATAGTAGGTGCTTTCTAAATATTTATTGACTTACAAACTCAACTCTGAAGCCCAACTCTACTTTCATGTCTTGGAGAAACAGAGAAAAACCTTTAAAAAATATACCAAGACTTAGTATCTGAATGAGTGTTATCCTCCAGAATAAGCACCATATGGGGCTGGACACTCATTCTAATGAGACCACCAATCATAAACCATATGTTGAATTCCTCCATTTAGGGAGGAGACTAACTCATTTTCTTTTTCATATCTGCCATGGTGCCACACCATGAAAGTTGATTAAAGGCAATGACAAAAAAGCATGCTTCAATATTTAGGTCATTCTTGGGAATGAATTATTCTATATGAAGCCAATATTCTTAGAGAACCAATATGGTTCCTCAAGTAGATATGTGAGTACAGAATCATTAAACCTAATCATGAGAGTGACAATAAGAACTCACATTAGTATTGTTGTTTAGTCATTTTCAGACGTGCCTATCTGTGACCTTTGGGGGTTTTCTTGGCAAGGCTACTGGGGTGGTTTGCCATTTGCTTTTATAGGCAAATAGTGGTTAAGTGACTTGCCCATGATCACACAGCTAGGAAGTTTTTGATACAGGATTTGAACTCAGCTTTTCCTGATTCTGGACCCAGTATTTTATGTACTAGAGCACCTCCTAGGTTCCTCCTACCCTTTAATCTCATTCAACCCTAACAACAACAACGACTTCTTGGATTTAGGGGGAAGTATCATCAATTCTCATGTAATAAATGCCCTGGAATCTATGATTTCACAAGCTCTTGCCCAGAGAACCAGGAGTATTTACCCATGTTCATCCAATAAACATCAGATGTTAGATTAGAACCAGGTGATTCTGCCTCTAAGCCTCACCCACTATACCTCAATGCTTCTTAATCAATAGAAATATATACTATAAATAATATAAGTTATATACTATGTATTACATGTTCTATTTTATTACATATTATTTAGTATATATGTTATATATTATATGTGCTAGTGTTATATAATATGTATTAGGTTATGTTATATGTGCTATATATTTTGTGTTTTGTATTTATTGCATGCTATGTCATATGCATATTATATATTCTAGTGTATGTGTTGTACTAATTACATTATATTATACTAACTATAAAATATAATTACATCACATACCCAATATACATATGATTTATAGATATAAATATAATGCCCATATACATATATTTATGCTATATATCTATGCATATGCACATTTTTATTTTTGCAAATATATTATTTGAAGTTATATATGCCCCAAGAAGAGAGGGCATATTATTCAGACTTATATAAATGATAGGGAAATAAGATATCTTATTTGGGTAATATGTATGAGGGAGGAGTATGGAAATTCTCAACTGTTGGAGAGTAGAATGGGGGATTTTTGTATTTCAGGCTTCTTTTCTGTTTTTTCTCTTCCTGGTTCTATTGTGGTTACAGTGACACCTCAGCTCTCTTAGTCATGCTATGATGACTAATGCCAATCCCCGTGTGAACTTTGGGCTAACTAGATATTAGATAACTTTGAATGCTGGCAGGGAGCCATCTAACTACAGTCTTGGAGTGACTCAAAGATGGTCTTCCCCAAGCACAGGAGGCAGTGATTGTTAAGTGATTCAGTTGCTTTTCCTCACCTCAAGAGTCCTCATGAGGGCCCATTGTCTATTTACTGATTCTTGGTGTAAATTTGAGATCCTTAGCTTCTTCATTGCTGCTGTAAATAGGAAACAGAAGTATTTAGGGTAAATGAAGATTAGATTCACTTGACCTTTGCATTTTACAAAATGCCCAATGATATAATGCATTGATAGCCAATCACTTTGGGTCCATGGGAACACGGTTCTGGAACTGGAATTAGAGTTCTTTCATTACAACTTAGTATCACAGATGATGCCTTAAACACTAAGGCCTTGACCAGTTTGCTTGTTTAGAAAGGTCACATTGGGTTTTTTTTTTTGTCCTTTTTATCTTTTGCCCAAATGTATTTTCCAGCTTCCTTTCCATTAGGCCCTCAAATATCTTTTTTTATTATAACTGTTTGTGGCATTCTTATGTTTAAAAGTGATTTTATCAAGGAAGCAAGATTTATCTTGTTCTGTTGAGCCTCTGGGACCTATTTGAGAGAGAAGGAATGAGGGGATATTCCTTGATCTCTTCTAATGCCTTCCTTCTGTTGTCTGATCTCCAGCCTTTCCTATCTAGAGCTTAGTTCTTTGTATATTGTGTCCCCTCTTAGACTGTGATCTCCTTGAGAGCAGCAACTAGCTTTCTCCTTTCTTTGTATCCTCAGCTAAAAAAGCACAATGCTAGCACATGATAGGCACTTTTTGTTGTTCATCCAGCCCTTGTGTTGAGGACCAATGACATCATGGGGTGACATCCTGACCTGTGGATGAATTGTATTTGAGTGAGGCAGAACTATACAGAGTTGTCAGCCTTATTCTTTTCTCCAGAGCCACTGAAGTCAAGCGGCAAGACAAAAACAAAGTCAGTATGACTGGCAATGGTCTGGGATGCAGTGGATGATCTTGGCATCTTTTATGTCTGTCTAAGTTCCAAGCATTCTACAATACCTACTTCCATGGCCTTCCTAGCTATTGGGAATTAATGACTGGTTGACTAGTCACAAGTCCACTCCCTTATCCCTTTTAGCACCTGTTGGGGAGGGAAGAGGAAGTAAAAACAAGTTGGAATAGGAAACTGCCCAGAGATCTCAATGAAGGCTATGGTCTTGGAAAGGGAAGGAAATCTTGATGCCTTCTGCCCCCTTCTCTTAAAAGAGTAGTCTGAGGAGTCAACCACTGTTTTGATGGCTTTTCATCACATCTACACCAGTAAGAAAATGAAGACTTGAGCATTCTAAGGTTCAAAGCTTTTCTTCGTCCTCTTGAGGACATGAGGATAACTTGTCTTGTGATATAGGGCTTTCCCACCTGACGAATGCAGGAGTCACCGTGTTGGGGATTCCAATGCCTTAAGTGCTGGAGCTTGTCTTCTGACAGCAATGTAAGGAAATATATCTAATAATCTTAGAATCTCCAAATCTTTGAAAGGTATTTCAGAGGAGTGTGAGTCCATTATTCCTCTATTAGGAATCCCTTCAACAATATGGTCATCTAGTGGTCCACTGAAGACCTTTAGGGTATTCACTACCTCCTACAGCAGCCTAATCCTACTTTTTGGACAGATATATATATATATATATATATATATATATATATATATATATATATATATATATGTAGATAGATAGATAGATAGATATATAATCTGTTTAGTTTTTGCAAGGCAAATGGGGTTAAGTGGCTTGCCCAAGGCCACACAGCTAGGTAATTATTAAGTGTCTGAGACCAGATTTGAACCCAGGTACTCCTGACTCCAAGGCCTGTGCTTTATCCACTACGCCACCTAGTTGCCATATATATATGTATATACATATATACATATATATACATATATATATATATATATATATATATATATATATTTCTACAGATACAAAATGTACCTTCCACAAGCCTCTTATCATGGCTTCTAGTAGATACAAGTAGATCCCTGTGGGACCAGGCAGAATTTTTAACCCCCCATCTCCTTGGCAATTCTTCAAGTTCTTGAAGAGAGCTAATTGCTCCAATCTTCTTTTCTCTAGGGGAAGCCCTTATAGTTCTTTCTACCAGTTATCATATGATGTGGTCTCAGAGGATTTGGAGCAGCTTCCTGCTTTTGTTTAAATTTGATTCAGTTCTTCAAACATTTATTTATTTTTCTACTTTATGCAAAATACATTAATTATTATTACAATATGGCGGTGTTCTTGAGTTTTGCATTTCCATCAGTTGTAGCTTACATAACATGATTGCTCATTAACTAGCCCATAAACTTGGCATAGAGGTACTCATCAATCAATCAATCAATCAATCAACAAGTATTTATTTAGTATTTATGAGGCTAATAAGTGGCAGAGTAGGTGCAGTGTTTGACTCAGGAGGAAGCTCTGAGTTCAATCTAGCCCAGACCCCAAGCAAATCACTTAACCTCCATCTGCCTTCAGTTTCTCCATCTGTAAAATAAGTTCTAATAACACCTACAGGTTGTTTCAAGAATAAAATGAGATAATATTTGAAAAATACTTTGGAAATTTTGAATTACTACATAAATGATAGCTATTATTATTGCTATTTTATTAGTAGTAGCATGTTATATATCAAATACTAAGCTCTGAAAATACAAAAGACAAAATTCAAACAAGGAGTTTACCTTCTAATAAGTTAAGGGTTATAAAGAGGCAAGTTTAAGTTTGATGGCAGGAAAAACATCTCCAAATTAGAGCTGTCTGAAAGTCAATTGGACCACCTCTAGCAGTGATAGTCTCCTCCTACTTGAAAGTCTTCAAGAAGATGTTGCCTGCCCACTTGTTGGCATGTTTGAAATTAAAGGGATTAAAACATGAGTTGAACAAGATTACTTCTGAGGTCTTATTCCAATCCCCACATTCTGACTCTATGTGTATTTATATTATATTCAGGATATATAAACTAAATGCAAGGTAACCTTAGGGGGAGGGTACTAGCAAGCTAGGGGTCCCTGGAAAGACCACCCTACACAAAAAGATGGTATTTGAACAGGGTCTTAAAGGAAGTCAGGAAATCCATGAAGTAGAGTTGGAAAAAAGATACCTTTCCAGGAATGGAGAACTGCCAGAGTAAAGATGTGGAGAAAGGAGATGGAGGGTCATGAACATCTAGAAGAGGCTAATATGATGGATCATTGAGAATTTAGAGGGAAGTAGTATGTTAGTGAACTAAGATCAAAATAAGATAACTAGATCTCTATGATCCTACAAATGGGTCTGAACTGTGACCTTGAATAGTTCACTTCATGCTTCTTCTGCCTTGGTTTCTTCATCTGTAAAATGAGAGGGTTAAATTTGATGGTCTCTCAGATCTATTAAAATTCTAAATGCCCAGTCTTAATGGAATGGACTTGGTCTTTCATTTCCCTTTAACCTAAAATAATAGGCTTTGTAACCTAAACTCTTTCCAATATGGACCATCGGTGCAGTCATGAACTCTAAACTGACCCAATGTGGAAAGAAAGAAGGTCTTCTTATTACAAAAAGACTTTCACTTTTCTTCTATTTTGATAGTTTATAGCATAAGAAATTGGGGCTTTGCCCCAGACAAAAGCGTTTACTGCTTAGTAAGATTAACTTAGCAAGGGAGTTATCACTTTTTTCCTGTTGGCCAAATGCCAAACAGGCTCTTCTCCAACCCAGTGATGTCATAGTTCTTCCCTAAGTAGTGTCCTTGATTCTCTCCCTGAGACCTTTGCAGGTGGGTTTTGTCTTAAGAAGCTGATTTGAGGGAATCTTTCATTTTGCTTACTTGAGGGTCAGAACTGTTGGTGATAGTTCCAATACTTGCTTTCACAGGCATTTATTTGTAATGAGTAACCAAGCTATAATTTTAACTCATTTGATCTGGCAGGGCCCAGCATGTCAGTATAAAACAATATTCCACTCCAACATGCTTGTTCCTCCTGGGTAACCATATAGAAGCATTATACTGGAGAGAGTACTAGATTTAAAGGTAGGAGGCCTGGGTTTGGATTTTGGACTTTTAAATGAAGAAGGCTTGGGTTCAAATTTTTCCTCAGAAGAATTTGTGACTTGACTTTAGGCAAGTTAGTGAGACTTTCTGAGTCTTAGTTTCCTCATCTGTAAAATGAAGATATTAGACCAGATGCCCTCTATGGTCCCTTTCAGCTCAGGGTCTAGGATTCCATATTATAGTTCTTCCCAGGAAATTACATGTAGAAGGATGAGACATATTTGTCAACCCTGATATTTGGGAGACTGAGGCTGAGGCTGAGCCCTGGAGTTCTGAGATGTAAGTAGATCCTATCTACTGGGGTCCATACTCAGTTTGGCATCAATGTGGTAAGTTCATTGGACATGAAGCCAAGTTCAAGCTTCTGTGCCCATGCACTTCAAGTCTGGATAAAATAGAGGGAGACTCAATCTTTTAAACTATACATATATATATGTATATATATATACATATATATATATGTATGTATATGTGATATGACATAATAACCATTGTTTCTGAATTGAAATGAGTCATTCTTTGAATGTGAGGAAGGAGGTGATTCTCTGAATGTTGTACTCATAATCAAAATACCCAATTGTCATATATTTGATGTTGAACCATTTAGTGGCCCTTTTAATCGGCTAGTCATTCAATGAGACCCCTTTTTAAAAATGAATATCCTAGCACTTTCAGATGAAAAAGAATTTAAAAAAATTCTCCCTTCTCCAGAGGAGCCTTTGTCACTCCTGGCCTCTCTCTGATATTGGAGGATTTTGGAAGCATGTACCATTTCCCCAGTGTCTGAAGCCTGCATCATATGTCATCCTTAACTGCAGTAGTGGCTGTGATGGTCAAAGGCGGGCAATGGCAAGGCTGGCCAAAATGCTGAGGTCCCTGCTTCCCACTGCAGGCTACACATCTACTACAAAGAGACATCTAAAGTCTGGATCTGAGACACAGCTGTTAGAAAACAGTTTTTAAGCTAGGTCTCTGAGAAACTTGGTGATAGGGAATACTTCTGACAGCTGTGGCTTTGGGGGGAGCAGGGCAAGTAATTCCATTGTTGGTTTTCTGAGGAAAGAAAGAAGAGGACTGTATAGTCAAACTCTTCCAAGGTCACTGAATGATTCATGGGTAGATGTATGTGTTTCTGTGCTGATGGCAGGTGTAAATTTATTCTTTATGACTCTGTGATGGAATTAAAGCATCCAGATGATTGTTAAATAGACCCTATTCCCTTCTGCAGTCATTTCAAGGTTTTCATTGCTTCTTGTAAAGGGACCCTTAAAAATATTTTGTCCCTCTACTGGAGTTTGACCCAGACCTGTGATAGCATCATTGCAAGGAGCTCCATGGTATAGAAACTTCTTTCCCCTATGTCGAGTTATAGCTCAGGAGAGATTAGACACATAAGAGAGTGGCCCTGAGAGGTTTGGTGAAATGTCCAGGGTCATAAGGCCAGGATATATCAGAACCAAGACTGGAACTCATGTACTTCTGACTCCCAAGCCAGCCTCAGGACTCTGCACCCTGCCTCTCCTTTATAACAATTTGTATTTTTAAAAGTGCTTCTATCAAAATCACTGACTATCAAAGTTGGGAAGGACCCTCAGAGACCTGCTGGCTCACCTTAGTCCTGAATAAAAACATTTTATAATGTGCCCATGGTGAGAGATCATCAAGCTTTGTTTGACACCTCTCCCCCCAACTTTGTTATAATTACATATTGAATAGAAGTATGATCCATGACTTTTTCAGTCCTTCAAGACAATGTTTAAAAACAAAATCCCAAAACACCAAGGCAAGTATGTAGCAGACTTGGGGCATTTCCTCTAGTTACCTTTTTCCAGGTTGACATCAAACCTGTGATAACCTCTGGATGTCCAATCATTCTACCTGCTCTGTGTCTGCCAAACTCTTCTATTGCTGAATACTATCTGAATATGCTGGTCACAGGAAAAAAAAGTTTATGATTTTGTCAAATGCTTTGCTAAAATCAAGGTAAATTATATCTGTTGAATTTTCATGTTCTACCAATAGCACCCCATCAGGAAACAGGAAAATAAGGTTAGCTGTGTTATAACTTGTTCTTTTTGGGGGGGGCAGTTTTTGCAAGGCCATGGGATTAAGTGACTTGCCCAAGGTCTCACAGGTAGGTGTGAGGCTGGATTTGTTCTCAGGTCCTCCTGACTCCTGGGTTCTATCCATTGTGTCACCTAGCTGCCCTCCATGACCTGTTCTTGATGAAACCATTCTGTTTCTTTGTGTTCACACCAGAGTTTTCCTAGTTGTCTTTTTACTAACATGTTTTAGGATTTTTCTAGAATTGAAACTGAGTTCCATGGACTGTGGTTTTTCATGTCTATTCTTTCCCCTCTGAGAAGGTAGGATGATGATATTTTTTCTCTTTCATCTTTCCATTTCTCTCCCATTGTTCATCATCTTTCAATGATCAATAATCGCACCTTAGATAAACCTTATTAGCTGTGATAGATCCAGCCACTGTACAGAGTTGTCCATAATCTTTCAAAGATTCAAAGGCTAAGTAATTGTATCTGCCAATGTTTTTAATGCCCAAAGAATGTAATTCATTTCTTCCAGGGATTTGAATTCATAAAAGGCAGTGATGGGTGCTGCTATCTTACTCTCTACTGACCAGTCTTGGATAACAATTCTCTATTAACCATTTTGCTCTATCTTGTCTCATCCAAAGATCATTGTCCTCAGCAGACAAAAGCAAAAAAAAGTTGCACAGTTCTGTTTTCTCCATCATCCTCCATGACATGCTGCTTCATTGAACAGCTGTTTTATGTTTCCAAAGCTGGTTCACTTGAATACCACTCCCTTATTCCTGTGGTCATGCACCGTTCACCTCCTAGATCAGGTAGAACGTTTCCTTGAAACTGCTTCCCATATAGAAGGGTGTCAATAAACCAATACGTCCCCAATACTAGAGGGGACCACAAAGGCAAGTATTTGAAAATTATTCTTGAATTTAAGATTATAGGATTACATATCTGGAGCTGGGAGGACAGAAGATGACTAACACCATTATTTTAGGTATAAGAAAACTGATATCCATGGTAGTTCAATAACTTGTCCAAGGTCATGCAGGTGGGCTAGGACTCAATGGTGATATGGTACCTAGCACTGTTAGATTGATAAAGTATTGAGTATTTTCTATATACCTAATAAATACAAATTGATTTTGGAGAAGTTATGCACTGCTAGGGGGTCAGTGAAGGTTTTGTATAGAAGAAGGCACTTGAGTGGACCTTTGAAGAAAATTAAGAATTTTAAGGGGCAGAATGGAGGGAGGAGAACATTCCAGGCAAGAGGGACAACCTAGGCAAAAGGATGATGATGGGAGATGGAATGTCATATATAAGGAACTGCAATTAGCAAGCGATTTGCCCAAGGTCCCATAGATCGTTAGCAGAGGAGCTAGAATTCCAAAGCAGCTCTTTGGATTTCAGATGAAGTCTTCCCATCACAGCACAATTCCTTATGGATTTCCTTGACCTGATGGTTACACGTTACTTTCCAATAAACCTGGATCACAACTAGGAGGAAATCAAATAATGAGAGCGTGACTCCTTTTTTGGCAGATGGTGTGAGGTGCAGATCTCTTTAGCTTGTTTCCCCCTCTTTGGTGGAATGCTAAATGTGAATGGCAACAACATAAGAGAAGAAAGTCTGAGTGACAAACAAAAACCAGAGAACTGGCTTGGTTGTGCAATTCACACCTTTTCCCAGTAAATTCCTTGGATACTCCTGTAATTGGCAAGTGATGTTTTATTGAATTTAGCCTCCATAGAGTGTCACAAGGATAGAGTGAGAAATCATAGGGCATGGCTGCTCCAGCTTCCTAGCTTAAAAGGACCAGCTGGGTTGGACTATGGCAACAAATAGCCATTCTACTTTCATATTCTTGAGGGTTACAAAAGCACCTTCTAACTTTTGTCATGTTTCACCAGCTTACCTCTAAGCTACCTGCTAATAGGCTCCCAGCAAGTTAGACGAAGTGCTTAGCCTTGAACTCAGGTCTTCTGACTCCCAAGGCCAGTCAATGTGGGAGCAAAAAGATAGCCCCAAATAGTGCTGAATTTGAAGTCTGAGTCCAGTTATATCTTCCCAAACTCAAGATATTAAGTCCAATGACCTCCTCTAGCTTTCAGGATCAAATACATGAAGCTGTATTTGGCATTCAAAGCCCTTTATCACCCACCCTATCCTATCTTTCCAGTCTTCTTACACCTTACTCTAATGGCACTGACCTCTTGGTTGTCTACAAACAAGATACCCCTTTATTCTGTCTCCAGGCCTTTTCATTGACTCTTTCCTAGGCTTGGAATGTTCTCTCTCTTCTGCTCTAGCTGCAGGCCTCCCTGGCTTACTTTCAGAATCAACTAAGATTCCATCTTCTTCAGGAAGCCTTCCCTACCCTTCTTAATTCTAGTGCTTCTGTTCATTATTCTCTATGTCTTTTATATTTCTTTATATTTATTCTATTATATAATATTTATTTCTATTTAGTTTATTACATTATATATCATTTTATATTTATTTACTTATATGGTATTTACTTACATATTATATAAACATATTACAAATATATATGTTATACACACAAAACCAGCGTTATATAGATTTTCTTGCATATTGTATCTCGCTTTAGATTGTAAGCTTCTCAAGGGCAGGGACCATCTTTTGACTCTTTTTGAATCCCCAAGGCTTAGAATAGTATCTGACACATAGTAGGTTCTTTGTAAATATTTACTGATTGATTGATCACTTTATGTGGAATCTGGAACCAGTCACTTGATATCCCTAGGTCTCAGTTTCCCTCATTTATAAAATAGACAGGGAGGAAGTGTGGACCAGATGGGTTCTGAGCTCTTATTTAACCCTAGATGGAGGATTCTGTGAACCTATGATTTGGGTTCAATTCCTGACTCAGCCATCTCAGTACCTGTATGATCCTGAGTAATTCATTGAACATCTCTAGGTCTCAGTTTTCTCATCTATAAAATGAAAATATTGGACTAAATGGCCCTTTAAAGTCCACAGCTGTAAAATTACAATCTTTCTAGTAATACAATGCTTCTGTGTTAGAATGCCTTGAAATAATAATACACACTCTTTTTTTTCCACTTAAATCTTTACAAGTACTTTATCTATACTTCCACATTTGACCCTCACAAGAACTCAATGAGATGGTTACCATGGATATTATCTGTATTTACTATATAGGTAAACTAAAACTCTGAGAAATTAAGTGATATGACCATATTTCAGAGTTGGCTTGCAGAGGGAATGTTGCCAGGCCCAGCCTGCACTACCTGATTTCTGAACCCCAATATCTTTCAAAAAATAAGGGATATAGGAATTCTAAAATGTAGAAGGGATTTCGAGAGAGACCCAGAAGTTAGTAAACCCCTGATTTCTTAGTACCTTGGGAGGACCTCTGTTCACAGTTTACTGTTCACTAATCCCATGGGTATGTGTTCTAAAGTCATAATAAAACAAACAAAAAAGTAGGAGTAGAAATAGCACTCAATTAATGGAAATTAAATGAAAAGCCTGTATGATTATCTCTCATCTCACCCCTTCTTGGAAATCCTCTGGGAATGAAGGGCAAGATCTCCAAGACAAAGTAGTCTCAATGTCCTGGCCCTGAGTCCATCTTAATAGAAGTTTGCATTTTTACATTAGTTTCAAGGTTTATATATTGTCTCACAATACCCTCTTGTGTTAGGGGTGTCAGTCAATTAACTTTATTAAGGAGAGTCAGGCACTATGTTAGAAATTAAAGAAAGGCAGAAGACATATTCTGCTCCTAAGTGACCCCCTATTGTCTTGGGGAACAAACATAAACTTCTGGGCTTGACATTTTAGACCCTTCCCTGCCTGCCTCAATCCCACCTTCCCAGAGAGATTGTACCTTATTCCCTTTCAGACATTATCTTTTACATTCGATCTGGACTGCATTGGCTGTGGCCTCACTCCCTTTGTCATCTATACTTGCAGGGCCAGACCCTCTTCTTCTGTCTCAGAATCCCAGCTGTCTTCCAGGATCATCTCATGTGCTGCCTCCTCTGGGAGGCCTTTCCTGATATGCCCCCATTATTAGTCCTTGCTTACAGGTTAATCTGTACTCCTATCTATTTTGTGTCAGTTCATCTGAATAAATGACTATCCCTCTTAATAGAATGATAATTTCCTCAATTTTTTTCATCTTTTTATCCTTAGTATAGAGCCTAGGAAATAAATGCTTCAAAATTGTTCTTGTTACAAGTGCTATTTTTTTAACCAGATCTGTGACTTCATTGGTATAATAGAGGAAACAGAGGCCTAGGGAATTGAAATGACTTTTTAAGGCACCCAGAAGGCAAATGCCAACCTGAGAATCTGACATCTCCTGACTTCACTTTCACTTTTATCCTATCATGCCACACGTTTCACTATAGTCACCAAGTGGCAATGGGTGAGTTGAAGATGGGCAGTCAGGTGGCAGCTAGCCAGACCTGGAGTCTATGAGATCAAATCTGATCTTAGACACCCATCACTGTGTGACCCTGGGCACAGTTTTCTCTTCTGTAAAACAAACTGGTGAAGGAAATGGCAAACCACTCTAGTATCTTTGCCAAGAAAATCCCAAGTGGGTCATGAAGGGTCAGAAATGACTGAATAATAGCAAAAGACAGGCTTTTCAGTTTGTTACCTTATGTCCTCAGATCCTGAGGGTGTTTTAAGGACTGGGAGAATCTGACCCATTGTACTTCCATTTTTTTCAAAGAATGACACCTGTCAGCTGTCCAAATCAACATGGGAATGTTGGGGAATGGGGAACATCAAGCTTAATCTGCCAACTCATCAGCTATGATCACAACAATTACAGCGATTCATCTGAATATTCCCTCTCATTGCCTGGATTTCCCTAACCCGTAGCTACTTGAGGGTGGGGATTTTTCATCTCATGCTGCAAATTTAAGACAAAGGAAACTTGTTGGTTTCTATCCTCACAAGCTCCCTCTGCTTCTCTCTGTTTGGATGGTTCTCACTCATTGTGAGTTTGGTTTTGAGTTTCAACCTTAAGGAGATGCTAGGTGCAAAACTCCTACAGTCCTGTTTTTTAAGTCTGAGTCAGGAGCAAGCAGAGGGCTGAGAGTGGGCTCTTCCCGTGTAAAGAAGGATAGCGATATGGTTTATTATTGTATTAGAGACTATCTCATAGCCTCTGGTCTTGGGAGCCCTTCTGGGGACATTTTTTTCACCTCTGGAAAATATGGTTTCTGGCCTGGAACCCACAGGTCTATGCACTTTAAGTCCCAACTATGTGCTAACTCTATTAGGTCCTGAGGAATACAGTGATAAAAAGAAGAGAACCCTTGCCTTCAAGGAGCTTATTTTTATTCTACTTGTGGACAGGGAATTTGACTTGAAGTCTAGGAACATTCAGTTGCAAATGCTGCCTTAAGCACTTCCTGGCTATGAAACATTGGACACATCATTGACCTCTCTGTGCATCAATTTTCTGAGGGGCTTGGTTGGACTCAATGGCTTCAAAGTTTCCAACTTGAAACCTATCATCCTATGATCTTGTGAACACAGATAGGAAGAATTTAACATTTTTTTGAACTTTCCAAAAATGTAATGAGCTGCTTCCACAGGTAGTGATAATGACGATGATGACGAGGTTCTCCAACGTTAAAAGAAATAAACTTGGTGATACTAGAGATTTTCTGATGTGAAAACCCCATCAACTCCATTTTATTGCTTGCCAAATACAAATTTCCTTCACTAACTTAGAGTCTTCCTAAATGAATGAATGTATAACTAATGACCATGTTCATTAATATACCCAGGTGGCTACTGAGCAGTCACAGACTAGGTATAGCTGGGATATTCCCTCAGCTGACTTAGATTAGTCTGGGTCCATTGTATAGCCCTAGACAGACTGTACAAGAGAATCAAGACAGACAAGGAACAGATGTGGTTTTGCAGAATTCACTTCCTTGGCCAGGTAGAGATTTCAGAGAATACTGAGAATCTTATCTTTAATCTTTCCTGGTGATCCCTGTCTAAGAAGATAGTCTCATAGTTTGACTGAGTCTCTCAGCCCTTGCTTTCCACTGAGGCTCAGCATAACTGGCTGAGTGGATGTTACTTTCTTTGACAACCTAATCATAGACCTTGTCCTTGGCTTATGAATCTGAATGAAACCCAGGAAAATCTAGCATGGTGTCATCCTGGAAGACCACAGCATTCCAATTGGTAGCCCTTGCTATGAAGACTGCTCTCTCAGCACCAAACTCAAGACAACCACTTATGGTGCCAGGGACAGGTGGCCAGTTTATGCCTAAGTAAAGTTAATGATATGATCAGGGATTCATAGTGCAAGGACAAAGAATTCTTTGACTTGGAGTCCAACTCACAAACCAGGTAGAGTCTGCCAGGGTCCTGGTTTATAGCTCTGAGATGATTCAGTGGCTCCATCCACCTTAAATCTCACCACTACCACTAAATATGGGTGATGCAGGAATAACAAGACTCCAGAAAATGAAACTTGTCTTGGACTTTATTTAGTTCACTAGCAAGAGAGTTCCAATGGAAGAGAGTCCAAGAGAGTTCCCATGGAACAAAAAGACAAAACATAAATATATTTACACCACAAAGGAGGGAAAAGACTTCAGGCAAAAGGAGATTGGGAAGGGATAAGATTGTGTGCTCATTTTGTGATTCATATCTTCAGTCAAAAGCAGAATGACCAGAATTATACACAGACACATATTTCTGAGTTGGAGAGGTTAGTACTTCCTGGGACACCTAATTTAAATCATAACTTAAAAAGAATATATCAGATAATCACTTATTTCTAATTAGGAAGTAGCATTCATGCTGCTTTAGAATAATTCAGAATAATTCTGCTTTCTAATAATTGTTCTAAGTTTTCCTCTTTGAAGCTTCTTCCCAGGGTTTTTGTTTTGTTCTTTGGAGTTAAATCCATTTTTCCTATAATAGCCCTTTAAATATTTGCAGGCAGCAACCAGATTCCTCCAAGCTCTTTCATCTTTGGACTAAACATCCCTAGATCATTTAATCAATTTACAAATGGTGTGGTCTCATGGCCCTTCACTATCCTAGTCTTTCTTTGAACACTCTAGCTTACCAATACATTCCTTAAAATAAGGCATCCAGAACTTATCATAATACTTGGAACATAATCTTCTAAGAAAGATCACCAGAGCGCTGGTCAGGTGTGTTGTAGAAAGTATTACTATTTAGAACCAGATAAACCAGATATCTTCTTCACTCCCTTTTAGTCCTGAGATGATCAGAATCTGGAGGAAAGGTGGTATGGTTAAGAACTTTTGCTAGCAAGATTCAATTTGAGGTTATGGAGCTTCCCAAGCTTCCCAAACTACTTAATGACCTTTCCTCAAAACTTACAACAAGTCTTGGGTGATACTTGGAAAAATACCACTATAAACTTTGCCATCAGAGACATTCAAAATCCTTGTTAATTCTCCCAGTTTGTCTAGGTTATACATATTGGATCTGAGGAATCATAAGATATGGGTTCATACCCTTTCTCTGCTTATCATTGAACTTCTCCAGTCCTCAGTTTTCTTATCTGTAAATGATCTAAATGATCTCTTGACCTTTTGGGAGGATTGATCTTAACTCAAGACTTTTTCTCCTGGTTAAAAAGAAAAACAAAAAAAAAATTTCCGTTGGCAGCAATGCCTATATGCAATGGATTTTCTGCTCTTTTCTAGATGCCTAGGTTGTGATGTGGCTCTGATAGCTTTGAAGTAAAGATTCACCCCCAACATATGACTCAATGACAGATGAAAGAAAGGGCATCCCCACAGGAAGAGGTAAGGATGATGAGAAGGAGTGAAAATGTGATCTTCTGGTAGGAACCAGGCTGGGGACTGGGCTCCTTACCTGACTTGTTATTTCTTACTCCCAATACTTAGAATACTTGCAAGGTGAAAACAACCTATCAATCAACAAGCACTTACGAATCATTTACGTGTATCAGACTCTAGAGATACAAACATCCAAAACATACCTTGCCCTCAGGAACTGTCTATTCTATTGGAAGAAACATGTATGCACATGTCTGTGCTAAATATATCCAAAGTGAAATGCAAACTCATTTTGAGGAGAGGAGACATCTGGGGAAGTCAGGAAGGGAAAAGTCAGGAAGAAGATTTTGCTTGAGCTGGCCCTTGAAAGGAGATGAAAGTTTCAAGAAGTGATGAGGATTGATATCGGAGGTGGAATTCTATGAAGAGGAAACATCAGGTAAACCAGTTTGGCTAAAATGTAGAGTTTTGTATAAGAAGGTGTTTTAGAGAAGGTACTGGAGAGATTTTTTTTTTCAGCTGAACAAAGGAAAAAAGCAATTATCAAGTTGCTTTACCAATCCTCAAGGTCTCCTTCCATTTGTGACTGTCTATGATTCTGGGAAGTCACTGATTAAATAGACTGCTCTATCAGCCTTTGTCTAAAATTTCTGTAAAATCTCTAAAGTTTGTGATTGGTTATTTCTTTTATGATGTCATTTTCAGGTTCAACACATACTTAAACATATATGTAATTGGGAGAAGGACTTCTTGCTGGGGAACCAGCCTCCATCATGGCATGTGTAGGAGGGCCTCAGAATTATTGGTAATGTTTTTAGCAGGAGGTGTTACCATCTCTTGGTTGCCTGCTCTAGGATTCCCTATCTTAGATGGCACTAAACACATTTAGCTCCATAAATATATGTATCCTATTTAGGGAATCAGGGATCTATGATAGAGTTATCTTCAATGGATGGAATCAGAAACCTCAATAATACAGCTACTCCTTGCTATGATTCCATCCGTGCGCTCTCAACCACATTCTTCTAGAAATTTAACACAGAGGCTCTCCAACATTCTTGGAGCCTTCTTCTAGTTTCCTTGACATCACATGAGAAGTAATTGAGGATTAGATTGTTCACTGATTATCTCTCATGCTTACTACATGATAAGTGTACCTTTCCTAGTTAGGCCTCCCTCATTGACCAACCTTTTAAATACTGGCTTCACTCATTCTCCTCAGCTCTCTGATCAAGGCAGGGAGGTTGGAATATTCTTTGCTCCTCATTGCCAGTTTCAGGTTCTTCCCTTTCCTTCATTATTCAGCAATCCCTCAAATTCATATTCATATTTACCAGCCTTTCATATTCCTTGTAGCTGTTCTATAGAATTCCAGGTCACTCCCATTCCTTCCTCAACAAATTCAACACTTTGCTCACAATTTTTCTCTCCCCCAACTCAAAGTCTTGTTCTTATACTAAGAAACTTCAACCTACACTCTAATTCTCTTCAACTTTATCACCTTCCATGACCTATTCCTCCACCCCACAATAACCCCACACAAAAAGACATCTACTCTTAATCTTATGTCACCCACAAGCATACTATCTCCACATTTAAGAATACTTAAATCCCCTTATCTGACCATATATAATCTATTATCTTTTCATCTCTCCCTTTTAATTCTCTTACAAAACCCTATTCTTTATCTGCATGATGACCTCCACTCTCTTGAGACCTCAATTCTGTCCATCTTCCCTACATTTTTCCTTTTTCCCCTCATCTTGTCCACTTGATGAACCAGTTCAATTCTCTGCTGACCTCCTCTCTTGAATCCCTTATTGTATTGTGGATTATTCCCAGGCTTCTTTTCTTCTCCCTCTATACTACTTCACTTTGTTCTCTCATTAACTCCATTGTATTTAATTCCCTCTCTATGCAGATGATTTTCAGATCTACAAATCCTTGCCCTCACATCTCTGCTGATCTCTAATCTCACATTTCTAACTCCCTTTCAGACATCCCATTCTCACTGTTCAATAGACATCTTAAACTTAATATGTCCAAAATGAACCTCATTATTCCCCCTCTCCCCTGCGCCACACACACACACACACACACACACACACACACACACACACACACACACACACCTTCAGGTTCACAACCTAGTAATCATTCCTGATTCCTCACCATTGTTCACCAGCCATTTCCAGGCTGTAGCCAAGGATTTTCAATTTCACCTTTACAACTTCTTTTCAATCTGTCCCATTCTCTCTTCTGACTCTCTAAGCATCTTTCCTGCCTGTCTTCCATGATAGGAATGTTCTCCCTCTTTTTCTCCACTTGCTGCCTTTCCAGGCTTCCTATTAAGTCACTTGTAAAAACCAATCTTTTACAGAGTTAATTTTAGTGCCTTTTCTCCCTTAATTATTTCCTGTTTATCCTGCACACAACTTGTTTCTATATATTTCTTTGTTGTCTCTGCCATCATATTTTGAGTTCCTTGAGGGCAGGGACAGAATTTTACCTCTTTTTATATCCTCAGTATTTAACACAGGGCCTGGCTCATGGTAGGTACTTAATAAATATCAATTGGTCTTTTACACTAATTCTCTTTTGCAGTTCTTAATTGATGTAACTTACTTTCATTTTTTAAAATGGTTCATATATTTTGTTCTCACATCATGAACATTTATAAATTACTCCTATTTTTTGAGAGTCTCTTGTAGCAAAGTATGTCAATCAAGATAAATTAATAATACAATGAAATAATTTCATCTGAAAAGACATGTAATATTCTATTCTAGCATTCCTAATCTCTCTTTAAAAAGAATCAGCAGAAATCTATTTTCTCTTATTCCTATCTTCTTTCCCCACTGGAAAAAAGAGACAAGGAAGCAAATTCTTTGTAACCAAAATACATAGTCAAGCAAAACAAATTCCCTTATTGACTGTATATATTTACATATGTGTGTATGTGTCATTCTACACTTTAAATCCTTCACCCCCTCTATAATGTGTTACATGTTTCATCATAACTTCTGGAATCATGAATGGTTAGTATATTCATCATAGTTTTTAAAACTTTTAAGGTTGTTCATCTTTATAGTGTTATAGATATCATATAAATTATTCTCCTGGTTCTTCTCATTTCAATATTAATCAATTTATAAAAGCTTCTTAAATTATTCATTTTGATATCATAGTATGAATTCTCCCTCTGGTTCTATTCACTACACTCTGAATCAGTTCATGAGTCTTTCCATGTTTCTTTGAAATCATGTTTCCTCATTTCTTAAAATAAAATGATATTTTATAACATTCAAACACCACAAATTTATTTAACCATTCCCCAATTGATATGCATCCTCTAGTTTTGCCACCACATAAAAAATAACTGTTATAAATATTTTTGTATACATAGGATCTTCTATTTCTTTTAATCTCTTTTCAATATAAACCTTGCAGTAAAAATATACTGGTTTTTTTCTTGTAATTTCAAAATATTTCCACAATGGTTCTATCCATTCACACATCCACCAACAGTACAACAATGTGCCTGTGTTCCCAACAGTCCACCACATTTATATTTTTTTGGTCACTTTTATCAATTCAATGGACATGAAGCAAAATTTCAGAATTACTTTAATTTGAATTTTTCTAATTAATATTGACTTGGATCATTTTTATAATATTGTGATAAATAGTTTGGGTTTCTTCCCTTGAGAACCATCTGTTCATATGATCAAATGAGATAATATTCATAAGGTATTTAGCATAGTGTGGCAAGTAGTAAACATTTAATAAGTGTATGTATTCCTTTTTCCTTGCCTTTCTGCCCTTAGACCATTTATCAATTTTGGAAACATCTATTATCCTTATAAATTTGAATCAATTCCTTAGGGATCTTTCAAGTGAGACATTAATCCTAGAAATTTTCTACAAAGATTTTTTCCCCCAATTAATTGTTTCTATTCCAACCTGAACTTTGAGTTTCTTTGGAAAAGACTTTTAAAATGTAATATAATCAAAATTATCCATTTTATCTTCTGTGATTCTCTATCTTATTTGGTAATGGATTTTTTCCCCCTTCTATAGATCTCATAGGGATTTTCTCCCTTGCTTCTTTCATTTGCTTTTACTTTGACCTTTATATTTATATCTCTTTGGAGCTTCTCTTGGCATAAGGGGTCAGGTGTTGGTTTAAAATCTAATTTCTTCCATACTTCTCTGAAACTTAAATGGGGACTTCATGAAGCAATATGGTACAGTGGAAAGAGCATCAGGTTAAGACTTGGTAGACACTTGGTTTGAGATCCAACCTCAGGAATTTACCAGATGTTTAACCCTACCCACACTGAGCCTCCTTTTCTCATTTGTGGATGATGATGGGTATCATAAGGATTCAAGGTGATAATGTATGTCTAGCACCATAGAGCTATATATAAATGCTGGTTATCCTTTTATTTTCCAGTATTATTACTTTTTGACAGCATTGTGCAACTCTGACTGAACTAGGCAAATCTGTCTACCTTCCTATTTCCATTAAAAAAAAAAACACAACAAAACCTTTGCTGTGAGAGCTCGGTAGTAGTCATTAGTAACTGATTCAGCAATGTGAAAAGAGTTGCCTTGCCATGGAGCCAAAAGTGAATCTACATGACATAGCTATAACTAAGGTGGAGTGACTGAAGCTTTGACCAAAGGTGTTAACGTTCATTGGGTTCCTACAGCATAGTCATAGGACCCATTTCTTTCCATTGGTGGTCACATCTTAGATGAATAATAGCAATAATAATAACAATAACAATAACAATAATGATAGCATTTATATAGCAATTTAAATTTTGTAAAGTTCTTTTACATAGATTATCTCATTTGATCCATACAGTGACCCTGAGAGGTGCCATTATCATTACCATCCTTCAGATAAGAAAACTGTAGCACAGAGAAGTTATCAATTGCCCTTCCAGGGCCACATAGCTAGCTACTCAGTGTCAGAGGCAGGATTCAAATATCTCCAAGTCTAGAATACTATGGTCTGGTAGCTAGGTAAGGTAGCTGCCCTACTCTATTCCCCCCCACCCCCACCCCAGGCTGCCAAGTCTCTCACACTGACCCAGGAATAAAAATTTCTAGGTCTTGCTCTGGAATATACCTGCTCTAATTTGAACTCTGGCTACCTGTGTCCCTAGTCCCATCCCTCTCAAAGAGACTGATGCTCTGGAGTTTGGGACTGACTGGAGCTCCTGTCTCCCACTCCCATGGGGTTGCATTTTACCTCAACAGGTCAGAGGGAACCTTGGCCTGGTTCTTCTGATTCTTGCAAATCTCATTCTGAGTTCTGTAAATGAATGTTCCTAATGTCAGCTTCTCATGGAGACATCTTGTATTAAGGGTGAATCCTATGGATATTAAAAAGAATTCTAATTACTAAAGCCTTCTTTCTTGGGAAATACTGTTTCTACAGTTTCCTGTCACAAGTAGTACATCATGTTCATCCGAGGAAAACTTTACTTTTTTCATTTCTAAGCATTTAATCAAAACCCAAGAAAGAAGTATAAAATAATTTCTTTTTTTAAAAATTCTCAATGATCAAAGACTGTAATTTGGTTGGAGCAACTTGTGAGTCCTATGCCTGCCCTGACCCTGCTTTTGTAGTGCCTTTCATTAAATGTGACATTTTCCCTCTCTTTGCATTTTGCCCATATTTGAAGAGCTCTGCTCATGGGAACTTATTAAAATCTGCAGCAGCATGTGAATATGTGAGGATGCACTTATGTGTACAAGGAGAGAGAATGGATTTTTATCTTCTGGGAGTCTGGTGGTTTTATTTTTTTTAAGAGTATTGGTGGCTTACAAAAGAAAATGAGAAAGGGAAAAAAGAGACATATTTCTCATTTAAAAGAGCCTGGGATGACTTCTCAGCTAATTATCAGAGGGGCCAAGGAAAGGGGTGACCTAGCAAAGTTTAAATTACCCTCATGTGAACTCTAAAGCCTGCCAGAAAGCTGTATATTCAGCCCATTCTCCATTATATGTACTAATTATGCTAGAGACAGAAAGAAATCCTAACATTCAGACTTTATTCTTAATACACTGCCCTTCATGCTCAGGGAGACCCTCTTATTCATCCTTCTGAGCTCTGACACCCCCTTTTATCAGACAACCTGGATTCAAATCCAGATTCTGTTACTCCCTGATCTGGGGCAAGTCATTAACCTCTCTGGAGTCCAGTTTCCTGACCTCTAACATCCCTTCCAACTCAAAATCTGTTACCCTAAGACATCCCCCCCCCATAATCTTCCTTCTTGGTTCTTTCTTATGCTTCTATCTGATTATAGCAGCTCTGACTGACCTTAGTCACCATATGAAACCATTTACATTTAACCCTTCTCTCCCTTTACTTTCATATTTGTATTACCTTCATATTGTTCCTTTCCTCGTCCCACCAATTAGTGAGTCTCCCTCTTCCTACCCTCATCCTACTGTTTTGGAGCTTGGACTGACCCTGAGTTGAATAAATGTTTACTGAATTGAATTGTAGAATATTTCAATACCTTCATTTTACAAATGAAGAAACTTATATATCTTATTTATATGTTAACTTCCCCCAAAATATATTCTCCTTGAGGGCATGTCCTGACTAATACAAAGAATGGATCCCTGAAATAGTCACAGGTATTTATGTTGACCCTATATCAAAGCATAATTATGTAAAATGCAGTCTCTGATTCCAGGCCAATGGAAATAGGAAGTGTCATAATGGGATCACTGGGGAAATCCACTATTTGCATTAGATGAGCTTCCTGTTTTGATTTTACTTTGAATTTGCCGCTCCTAGCACTGTGTCTGATAGATAGTAGGTACTTAGGAAATGATGATGATTTGATCTGATCTTGACCCTGTGCTGTTAACAGTTTTATCAATGATTCGTGCTTGTCAAATTTACAGATGACATAAAACTAAGATAACACCAGAACACTAATAACAGTCACCAACTCTTAATAGACAAGAACCATAGACTATAACAAATACGGTGATATTGGTGAGAAAGAAATAAAACATTTTACCCTTGTGGTCAGAAAATCAACACATAGGATGGGGCTTAGGTAGTAGTTCTTATTAAAAAAAAAAAAAAAGAAAAGGTCTCAACTGTTAGTAGATTGTCATCTCAGTCCGATTCATTACTCTCAGGCATCAGTCCAAGAAGTTAATCCTTTCTATGCTGTATTAAGAGAGTCATGGTACATGTCTGAGGTAAATAGTTCTCTATTTTGCCCTGGTTCAGTTCAATTCAACTTGAAGTGTTGTAATGTGTCCACTATTTCCATGACACCTTAGTAGGACCCAGAGATTTTTTTTCGACTGGATCTGTGATTTCCTTGGAAGAGGAAGTCCAATTAGGTAATGTCCTCAAACCAATAAAAATCAGTTTCCTCATCTGTAAAATGATATATGGAAAATGAAATAGCAAACCACTCCAATATCTCTCCTAAGAAAATTCCAAATGGGGCCTTGAAGAATCAAACACAGTTGAAACAACCAAACAACAACAAAAGAGACAGTTCCCTGACCCCAGACTTTCTTTCTGGATCTCTTTTTGCAAAAGGTCTAGCTTTAAAACAAACCACCCAAAAAATGCCCAGAGGTCCTATGGGACTGACCTACTACCGTCCAACACCATTCTGTATGATGTGACAATGGGATGCTAGAGTAAGAGCTGGAAACAACCTCCTGAGTCCCTATTATACCAATCTGGAGACAGGGGACCCAAGAGTTGAGTGACTGGATGGCATGGATTGGAATCTGAACCAGCCCGGATGGGACTGCATTCTAGCTTGGTTAAGTAGGGTCTGTGTTCCCCTGAGCAAGGGAACCAAATGACAAGAGCCTTGAGTCAGAGCTAGAAATCCTCTGACTTGTTGCTGGATAATGTGAGTTTTATTCTCTTTTCTCCTGGCCCCTGGCCTTGCGGTTCTAATGTCTCATCACCTTGGGTCATCCAGAAGTCCTTCAGAGCGAGGTTCGCTCGGGTACAAATGGGAGCGTTTCCAGCTCTAGCTGGGGTTTAAGGGAGAAAAAATCAGCTCCCAAACCTTGTCCCCAGTGTGGTGAGAGGCCAACCCCCGGGAGCTGCCAGGGCTGTGAAGCCCAGTCACAGACGTCAGCAAATGTCCCTTTTAATTGAACGCTCCCAAGGACATCGGCAGGCCAGCAGCGAGGCCCCGCCGAGGGCACATTGTGCTACATTAAGGGGCACCTGGGCTTCGTGGCAGGCCTTAATCTTTGTCTCTCCCTTTCTCTCTGCCAGAGTCAGCAGGGAGGGGAGAGCTCTGACGTCGCTGTGGAGAAAACTTGGAGAAAACATCCCTCATCAAAGCCAAGCTGCAGCGAAAATGCTGACCTATTTGAATGTCCAGCCTCCTGTTCCTCCAGAACTGGCCCCTGCCCCCAGAGCAGAGATTTCCAAAATCCCCACCTCCACCCCTACCCCACGCAGGGTCATGTAATGTTTATGCAATGGAATATGATTCATATATTTCAAACACGGCTTTGGTAGGGATGGAGGCAGTGTGGCTTAGTGCACAGAAGAGCTGGGTTCAAATCCTGCCTCTGGCACCTATTAAGAACATGGGGGAGTTAGAACTTTTCTGTATTGGACTAACAATAATCTGCTTTTTTTTAGAACTTTAAGGTTTGCCAAGTGTTGCACATATTCACTTATTTGATCCTTACAATAACAGTGGGAGTGTCATATTTCGTTGGCCAGAAAAGGAAACTGAGGCTGAGGGGAGTTAAGGGATTGGTTCACAAACTAGTAAATGTCTGAGGCTGGATTTGAACTCAGAATTTCCGGACTCCAGACCTAGTGCTCTTATCTACTTGGCCACTGTTTTAGAACATGCCAAGCTGTGGAATTTAGCAACTGTGAAGTAATGTGAATATCTTCTTCCCTTTCCTTCTCTTCCCCCTTGATGTCCCCCTCCTCACCATCTCCCCTTTATGTTTCTGTTGTTGTGGTTGTTCACTGGTGTCCGACTGTTCTTGACCCTGTGGGTTATACTGTTCATGAGGTCTTCTTAGCAAGATACTGTTGAGTGTCCTTCTCTATCTCATTTTATAGTTGAGGAAGCCAAGGCAAACGGAGGTTAAGTGACTTGCCCCAGGCCAGGTAACTAGTAAGTATCTGAGGTTGGATTTGAACTCAGGTCTTCCTGACTGCTAGCTGCCTCCTTCCTGTTTTCTCTTTCCCAATTAGAATCGAAGTCCCTTGAGATTGGAGACAGTCTTGTTTTCTTCTGTTTGTAACCCATGCTCTTGGCCTGGGACCTGGGGCAAGATAAGCTTTAATTAGGCTTTACCTATCTATGCTTTCTATAATATTGATACTAGAATTCTCACACCTTCCACACAATGCTTCCACACAAGGAAATCATCCACCTCTGGGCTTTGGTCTATCCAAGTCACAACTCGCTCTGAAGACTTCTCTAACTCACAATAATGGACAGAGTGCAGAGCCTGGAATCAAGAGGCCCTGTGTTCAAATACAGCCTCAGACACTTACTAGCTTTGGGACCCCGAGAAAGTCACTTCACCCTGCTTGTCTCAGTGTCCTCATCTGTAAAAGGAGGATAATAATAGCACCTGCCTCCAAGGATTGCTGTGAAGTTCAAATGAGATAAAAATTATAGAGTGCTAAGCATAGTGCTTGGTCCAGAGTACGTACTTCATAAGTATTATTATTTTGGAAAGGACTTTCTATGTAGTTTCACATTTGACCCCTTATAACAAACCTTTGACATAGGTGCTATTGTCATCATTACTATCGCTACATCAAAATCATCATTATCATCATCATTGTCATTATCATCTTTATCATCATCATCATCATTATTATTGTCACCACTGAGATCATTATCCTTATTATTCTCATTTTATAGACAGAAGACTGAGTCTCAGAGTGGGGAATTGACCTATCCAGGGTCACTGAACTAAGTGTATCAGGCCAGATTCAAACTAAGGTTTTTCTGATTCTAAGTCTAACACCATCCCCTATTCTACCCTGGTGAAAATAGAATCTCTTTCGTGTCTCCCAGAAAAAATGCACATTTCTCCCTAAGCCCCTCTATCTCGAGGTGACTTTGTATATCACCCCAGTTTTCAGCCTGCTGTCACTTATTGGTCAGGACTAACATCTTGTTGGAACCTTCCTTTTGGACGGAGCTTTGAAAGGTGGCCTGGGGTGTGACTGCTGTGTGTTTGTGTCACATTGGTATGTTTTAATCTCCCAGCAGGAACATGTTTTTTAGCAAAGCGCAATAGAGAACTGAGCTAGAATGAAAAGTTACTATGATTGTTTTGAAATTGGGACCTTGATATGTTGATAAATAACTGAGAAGAGACTTTTGCTAACTCATCTGATCCCTCCTTATAACTACCCACAAAGGTTGGTTGGATTTTTAAATTAAATTTATATAATTTATATATATATTATATAAATTTATATAATTTATATAATTATGTTATATATATAATTATATACAACATAGTATGCTATATAATTATATATTATAATGTAATATTTTAATTTATGCTTTATATATTTTACTTATTTTTATTTTATTTATATCATATATTTATATTAGTTTATATCACTTAAATGTCTTCCAGTTCCACCACCACCACCACTAGGACCACTAAGAGAAGCAGCCCTTATAACAAGGCATTTTTATAAGTAGAAGATGATAATGAGAGTCATTAAAACTAAATTAATACATGGGGGGGGTGACTATCTGCAGTGTTCTACTGTAGCCGGGTTCCACCCCATCTCAACCCATTCTGCAAAGGAATGGAGTAGGTGTGTCTTCTTGTCTCCTCTTTGAGGTCAGATTCTTGTTCTTTGTAATTCTGCAACATTCACTTTCAATTGTTTTTGTTTCTTGTTATATTTAGTCATTGTGTACATTTTCTTGGCTCCTCTTTATTCAAAATTATTTCAATTTCACTAAATTTTGTGTCCTCTATTACAGATAGGTTAAATTAATCAGTTCTTTGGAGTTGGAGAGAGATGTTCTCTGTGGGTCTTCTTTGAAGAAACTTCTTCCCATATAGAAAATTATACAACAAAGGAAGGAAAGGGTAGCCCTGACTTTTCTCAGGGTGTGGATTGGCTGCTCATCTTCTGTCCCTTTAGTGCCATTTCCTTGGCAAATCTATCTTGTACTCAGTTCAAAATGTCTTTTCTCTACAACCTGGTCATATTCACTATTAAGAGATTCTTGAATTTTGTGGGAGGTAGGCTAAGATGATTTCTGAGATTGCTTATAACACTAAGAATCTGTGATTCTATGATAAGATGGGATTTAATTGGATGTTCCTTGAGAACAGAGAGACTACATCTTTCATTTTTCATCACTTTTAGTCTAATATAGACTTACACATGGTAGATATTCATTAAGTACTTAGTAAATGAATGGACTGAGACCCATCAGCTCCTTGGCTAACAATAATGGAAAGACAAGGAGAACCATGGTCCTATTAGGTAAGTTGAGTAACACAAACTGTTGAGATGTTTGGCATTTGTTAACAAGGACCACTATTAGCAACATCAGAAAACAGCAATCACTGATATCTCATGGGCAGGAGCCCTCTATTGTCAAGTTCATTACTGATCTGCTCATTCCCTTTTACAAAATGGAAGTTAGCACAACTAATACCACAAATGAAAGGAAAAAGCTTTGGAATTATTTCTTCCTGTGAATATGGTCCACACGAGAATGCCCTTTGAACTCTGGGATCTATCTGGGACCCTTAGAGATATTACCCTCTATAGTAACTTCAGTCATTATCTCTATGTCATTTCATCTGAGCTTCAGCCTGAGTCTTCTCATCTGTAAAATGGGAAAAAGGGTCAAATGTGAAAATACATAGAAAGTCCTTTCCAAAATAATAATACTTATAAAGTATGTACTTTGGACCAAGCACTACGCTTAGCACTCTCTAATTATTATCTCATTTGAACTTCACAGCAATCCTTAGAGGCAGGTGCTATTATTATCCTCCTTTTACAGATGAGGACACTGAGACAAGCAGGGTGAAGTGACTTTCCGGGGTCTCAAAAAAAAGGAGAAACACAATGAGATACAGAGAGAAATTTGTGTGGCAATGCAAAAATAAAAGATATCAGTGCTTTTATTTTTGAGGAGAACATGGACTTTAATTTTAAGGGTGCTTCAGTGATAAATACTTTTCTTGATCCATAAAGTTCTATATAGACATTGGGCATCATGTTTACATTGTTAAAAAAAAAAACTAGTGAATGTACTACATTTATAAACCACTGCTCTGAGCATATAGGTCCCAGTCTTTGGATCTCTCTCTCTCTCTCCATCTCCACTGCCTCTCTCACAGGCAGGCAGGCACACACACACACACACACACACACACACACACACACACACACACACACACACACACACACACACACACACACACACTCTCCTCTCTCTCTGTATATATGTGTGTGTGTGTGTGTGTGTGTGTGTGTGTGTGTGTGTGTGTGTGTGTGTGTCTCAGAATTTCGATCAGCATGCCAATTAGATCAAGGTACTTAACTCTCCCCCACAAGCACCCTCACCTCTACCACCTTACAAAATTCCCCCCCTACGTTCCAGTGGCAGGAAACGAGTATTTTCTGATGGGGGCAATGTACGTATAAAAGTGGTCATCACAAGATTTTGAAAAGCCTCCATTAAGATTGTGGGAAGCTCTGTCATTCCATTGACGCTTCATCTCTTTCACTTTGACTAATATGACTGATTTAACTGATGCTAACATAAGTAACTTTAGGACCATTGCTTTAAAAACAGAAATAAGAGAAGGGAAGGCACTAAAACAATAACAATAATAAGGACAAAATAAAAAGTGTTTAAATGGCCTAGAAGGGACTGTTGGTCTTTAAATCTCCAAAAAATAAAAGAGCCTGTCTGATTTTGAAACACGTGGAAAACTGGAACATTTCAAGCTAACCAAACTTTAGCCTCCCCCTCGAATTTCTCTCAACCTGTCATTTCTAACCCTAACACCCCATTTGGGTATGGTCTTCCCAAGCTTGAAGGCTAATGTTGACTAAAATGAGAATTTTCACCTAAAAAAAGTTTATTTCCATGAATCTAGAGAGGTATAAAGCACTACTTGAAAGGAAGTAATCTGAAGGTTGAATTATGAACCCTCTCCTGGATCTTCATTATGGAAAAAATCCATAATTAATCATTTATTGTCTTTACTATGTGCTAGGCACTATGATGAGCACCGGCAGAAGAGGAAAAGGATCATTTAGGCTATTCCCTTGCTCCTAACTAGGTATCTCCCAAAACATTATATAGACCAGGGGTTCTTCATTAGTTTTGTATCATTGACCCTATTAATATTCTGGTGAAACTTAAACCCCTTCTCAGAATAATGTATTTAAACACATAAAATAAAATGCAAAAGATTAGAAAGGAAGTCACAGTTATGTTGAAATAGTTATCAAAATAAATGTATATACCTAAAACATCTTCATGGACTCCATGGATATGATCAATGTGGTCTCAATCTGTTTAAAAGATCTGATGTGATTTGTGGCTTAGAATCACCCTCTCCCACTGGCATAGCCTCTGTTCCAGGTTATAGATCCTGCTGTATCTCTAGCATTACATTTTCAATGTGTCCATAAGACGCTCTGGTGATTGACCCCTCTATCCTCTCACTCTTATTTTGACCCCTCTCATATCTATTACTTGAATAGATGTTATAATATATAATATCATAATATGTTTAATGGATTATATGAAATATAATTGATATATATGACTATACCTTATATCATATGTCATATCCTATGCCATCTAATCATATCCCATCCAATCATTTTGTATCACATATTATATCATGTTATGTTATATTGTATATTAATCTAGATTTGTGATTTTGTATGGAAAATTTGCATTGTGGAAATTCCCTCTAGAGCTGCAGATAGATTTACATTCCCAAAGTCATCCCCTTTAACCTATGGACTTCAAGAGTGGCCTGAGACCCTGAGGGATTAAGAGACTTGACCAAGGTCTCAGGCCACCCCTTTAGAGACAGAACTTGAGTCCAGTTCTTTTGATCTCAATAGCTAACCTTCTATTCAGTAGTCTATGCTGCCCTTTTACTTTGTATTCAGTTTCATTGCAATCCAATGCTGACATGAACACACTAAGGGAAGCCTCACTTCTTCCTCTGACACTAAAATCTTGCCCAGAAGTCAATGCAGGCATAGATGGGAATCTGGGTGGCCAACTCTTGATTTCTCATCCTAATGGAGAAGATCTGAGATGCTGCCTAGTGATTAATCAATGTTTCTTGGCTAACAAAGCATAGCAGCCAGGAAATATTTATTAAGCACCTACTTCATTTAAGGCACTGTATTAAACCCTGGAAGTACAAATATAAGCAAAAATATTCCCTGCCCTCAAGGAGCTCACAATCTAAAGGGGGGGGGGAGAAAAGGAACAAACATATATATATATATATATATATATATATATATATATAAAATATATATACAAAAAATTGTTTGCAGGAAATAAGAGAAGGGAAGGCACTAAAATTAAGAGAAGTTGAGAAAGGTTTCTTATAGAACTTGGGATTTAAAGGAATTCAGGGAAACCAGTAGGCAGAGATGAGAAGGAAGATCATTCTCCATCATGAGGCAGGGTCAGAGAAAATGCCTGGAGGATAGAGATGGAGAGTCTGGTGCCCCTGGACTGAAGAATTCATGGTAAAGAGGCAAGTGTAAGGAGAGAGGAAATGGGCATCTAGGTGATTTAGTGGCTAGAATGTCAGGAGGACTGGAGTTCAAATCTAACCTTAGTCACTTATTAACTGTATGACCCTGGACAAATCACGTAACCCTGATTTCCTCCATTATAAAGGACCTTGAATGTCAAAGCACATAATTTCTACTTGAATTTGGAAGGTGCAACTTTTCCTGTGAGAGTATCTGATACCACCTGATTCTCTTGAAACTGAGACAGCTATAAAGCTCCCCGGTTTCCTCATTTGGTTTTCTGCCTCCATAGATCTGTAAGATTCACTTCCTGGTGGGATGATCATACTCTTTCCAAAACTGAAAGACATTTGTACCTTGTTGACCTTTTCATATGGGTTTCCCCTGACTCAAGGAAACTCAAGTATGAAAAGATCTATTGCAAGCTCCCCAATACACTGAAGGGATCCTTTAAGGGAGTCAGCAGGACACGTTGGAAAAGTAATGCAGGGTGAGGGGCAATGATGGATTGGGGTTGGCATTGATAGAGGATGTACCTACATCAATTAAATGCATTCTTTATTTGCCTTCTCTTAAACTTTCTAATTTACTTCAAAGTTTCATCTTCTGTTTGGAGACTTTCTTGACCCTTTTTCTATCCATAGGCTAACACCCTCCCCTTAAAATTATCTGGTATATCTACTCACACACATAAGACAGTCAACAAGCATTTTTATTAAGCTCTTACTACATGTCCAATATGGTCATTATTATTGTTTGGCCTTCATTCTGGAAGAGGACCATGACATCAGGGGTGATGCCATGACTTACAAGTGAATTGGGATTTAAGTGAGGGAGGGCTGTGCAAAGTCACCAGGAGGTATCCGAGTCCAGTGGCCAGACATAGATAGGGACAACTGGAGATGGACATAGATGCAGGGAAAGATCTTAGCCTTAAAAGGCTAAAAAGTTAAGGTCTTTCTAAAGTCTCAGTTGGAGATTTAAAAAAAAAGGTAAGAACAATTTTTTGCCCTCCAGGAGCTCACATTTTGGGGGGGGAGATATCAAGTAAACAATTCTTGATATTTAAGACATATACAATGTAAATGGGAAGGAATCTCTGAAGGAAGACACCAGAATGTGCTACGCCAGCATGTAAATGGGAACGAATCTCCAAAGGAAGACACCAGCAAAGTCTCTCTAAGGAAATTGAGAAAGATTTCCTGGAGAAGGCAGGAAGTGATCTGAGTCTTAGAGGAAGGGGACCATTCCAGGTATGGGAAGATCTAAAGTAAAGGAAGAGAGATTTAGGATATAGAGGATTATGTGGGAGGCATGGTAAGAAGGCCAGTATAGCTGGGTCATAGTGTGCCAAGGGAAGAGTAGTGGGAAAGGTGGGAAGAGGCCAGGCTGTGAAGGGCTTTAATGATCAAGCAGAGGATTTAAAATTTGATTTCAGGGATAATTGGAAGCTATTGTTGTTTACTGAATGGGGGTGGAGAGGAGGTTGCCATGATCAGACTTGTTCTTGAAGAAATCATTGACAGCTGGCAGGAGATCAATTAGAGTATATTGAGAGAGGGTAGCAACCAGGGGCTACACCAGTAGTTCAAGTGTGAGGGGATGAGAGCTCACACCAGGGTAGCATTTCAGTGTGTAGAGAGGAAGGGGACAGATTTGTATGAGAAACTCCAAGTTATAAAAATAGGTAGGTCATGAGGGAAGAGTGTAGGAGAGAAGTCATGGGTGACTTCTAGGTTGTGAATCTGGTGTCTTGAAAAATGATATTAGAAAGCATATATTAGATAGCAATGGGAAAATTGGGAGAGGGGAGATTTGAGAAGAAAGATAATGAATTGAGTTTTGGACATGCTGAGTTTAAACTATCTATTATGAATAAGTCCCAGGACCAGGAGGTGGATGGTAATTCAGACTGGAGTTTCGTAGAGACAATAACAATAATATTAATGATAATGATGATGGTGAAAATGATGATGATGATGATGACAATAACAAAACTAGCATTTATATAGTGCTTTAAGATTTACAGTCTTTTAGAAATATCGCATTTAATCCTCATAACAAGGAAGGAGTTTGTTGTCCCTATTATTGCAGATGAGTAAAGTGAGACAGACAGAGGTAAAATCAATTGCCCAGGATCACACAGCTAATAAGCGTCCAAAGCCACATTTGAACTCGGGTCTTTCTGATGCCAGGATTAGCATTCTTTATACTACACTATCTGGATACCTCAGGATTTCTGAATGTAAATGGATGAAAATTGAGTACTTCATTTGTCTCCACAGAGCCCCACCCCCCAGTCTCTAGAATCAGTCCAAAATATACCTTAGTAAGGTTACGCTTTACCCCAATGCAGCCCCTCAAACCTTTTTCTTAGAAAAAAATAAGGGTGCCAGGAGATGCAAGATCTTTTTTTCCATCTTAGTCATTTTGATGATGTAGCCCACCCAAAACTGAAATACAATTGTTATGAATCAGAAAACCACAAAATGGGGGAACAGCTTTGGGAGGAAACAATTGTCTTTTTTCCAATAATTTCTTCTGTTTTCTATTTCACTCCTGGTAATGTTAATAACTAAGAGGGTGCAAGTTCTCTTACCTTTGCTTATTCATATAATATAGCTAAGTTGTGTGTATTTAAACCAAACATAGCTTTTGCTGGGGTCAGGAAGAGGGGGGAAGAGACAGACTCGTATTTGACTACAACTACAAGTTTCAGAGATAAAACATTGAATTGTTTTACATTGAATTGTTATTTACATTGAATTGTTATAATAAAGATAAGAATGTCTTCTCCAACACCTTTTATTGACCTTCCTTCACCCTCCTTATTCCCTCTCAGTATTGCCCACCAAAAAAGAACCCTAATGAAGTAGCAAGTCATTTCTCTCTTAAGAGAGCACAAAATGTTAGAAACATTGTGAAAAAATATTATCCTGTAAATTATATGGCAGAGAGGGACACAAAATCAAAGACCCTATGTCTCCACTCCAATGCCTCTACTAGATTTAACTATTAAATTTATGCATTTTTTATTTATTTGTTTATTTATTTATTTTTATTTTATTTATTTATGAAATTTAAAGTTGTTCTCTTTTTCCCTGGAAATTGCTTCTGACTGACATATTAGGACAGGGCTGCCCAATAATCTTATAATTCCTGAGTTCCATCATTCAACACACTCATTTATTAAGTGACTATGATGTACCAAAAATCCCACCAGGTTAAAGTTATTACCATAATAGTCTCTGGTATCCTTGGGCATGAGTGGAGAAGGAAGGAGGCAGAGAAGGGGCAGGAAGAGAGATATCTTGGTCCAGGGAAAAGAGGCTCTCTGAGCTTCAGTGACCTCTCTCAAAGAAACATTAGGATTTTTAGAGCAAAGAGCAGACAACCCTAAAAGATGCTTTATTTGAATGATACACTTTTGACCCCCCCCCCCCCCAGTACTTTCCACCTGGGAAAAGCAAGCCTCTAGAGAGGTGTCAGCTCATCTAGAGCTTGGAGATTCTTTGAGGTCAAAGTCATCACATACATTTTATTTTATTTATATCCTACTTATGTGCAAGTCTTTTTTTCAATTACTTAGGTCTTTATTTCTATAAACTGGTTTTTGTGTGTATTTTAGTAAGTTGATTTCCAAGTATTTTATGTATTCTAAAGTAACTTTAATGGAATTTCTTTTTCCATTTTTTTTCTACTTGGTTATGGTTTTATAGAAAAATGATGATAATTTCTACGGATTTATTCCTGCAAGTTTGCTGAAATAATTTTGTTCAGTCTTGTTTAGTTATTCAAGACCTCATTTGAACTTTTTTCTTGGCAAAGATACTGAAGTGGTTTGCCCTTTCCTTCTCCAGGTCATTATACAGATGAGGAAACAGAGACAAATAGGGTTAAGGGACTTGCGCAGGGTCACTAATAAGCTAATAGGTGTCTGAGACCATATTTGAACTCAAGTCCTTCTGACTCCAAGTCTGGAAATCCTTCCACTGGGCCACCTAACTGTCCATTAAAATGACCTAAAGAAGCTGTTCAAGAAGATACTGAATATGAGAATCCTTGAGTCTTTTCTCATGATTCTCCACAGCTTCATCTTATATTTTATTTAAAATTTTTGCATCTTTGATCAGTGATTTAGTCTATAGTTTTCTTTTTCTGTTTCACCTGTCCCTGGTTAATGTAACATGACCACAGATTGAATTTAGCAGTGTTTATTCTTTTTTTGCAACAGTTTATGTAGTATTGGAATTAATTGTTCTTCAAATATTAGATAGAATCCACTTGTGGATACTTGTGATCCTGTAGTTTTTTTCCCTTTGGAAGTTCATTTGCAGCTTGTTCAATTTCTTCATCCATGATTAGGTAGTCTAAAATCTCTATTTCTTGTTCTGTTACTTTAGATATTTTCAAAATATTAATTTATTTTATTGGCATACAGTGTTGAACAAAATAATTTCACATAATATCCCATTAGATGTCCTATTAATTAGACACTTATTAAAGACTTGTTGATTGTTTGGATATATGCTATGTACAAAGCACTTTTCTTTTTTTTTAAGTTTTATTTGCAAGGCAATGAGGTTAAGTGGCTTGTCCAAGGCCACACAGCTAGGTAATTATTAAGTGTCTGAGACCAGATTTGAACTCAGGTACTCCTGACTCCAGGGCTGGTGCTCTATCCATTGTGCCACCTAGCTGCCCCCCCCCCCCGACAAAGCACTTTTCTAGACCCTGCGAGAGATGGGCACGAGTTCTGTCACAGTTCCTACCCTCAATGATCTTGAAATCTAGTTAGAGACAAAAAAACCCCCCAATAATACATGGAAAACTGAATAACAGCATGAGAGATGTTACCAGGAAATAAATGATTCACTGACCAACAAGGGGGAAGGGAAAGGAATAAGTCTTTCTATACTATCTACTGTCTATGTCCTGTGCTTTATAAATATCTCATTTGATCCTCATAATAACCCTTCAGGGAAGGTGCTAGTATTCCATTTTACAAATGAGGAAACTGAGGCAAACTGAGGCGAAGTTAACTTACACAGCTTATAAGTATTAGAGGTTGGATTGGAACTCAGATCTTCCTGACTTCAACACTCTACCCACTGCTTTACCAACTGTGTCTTCATACCATCCCTTATCAGAACAATGAAGATTTATCTCTAGTCTTTCACTTTCTTTTGGGCTATAATTAATGTCCAGGGTCCAGACCTTTGTGTTTTGTGTCCAAAGGCGGCAACATCCAACAGGAAAATCAACTGACTACAAATCCAAAAGGAGTTTAGAAGTAAATAATAGACTATGGGTTACCTGAAAACTTCATACATATGAAGTTTCCATGTAAAAATAATAACAATGATCAGAACTAGCATCTATATAATATATCTTATCTGCAAATTAAGATGTAAGTTCTATCATTATCCCAATTTTACAAATAACACTGAGGCAAACAGAAGTTAAGTGACTTGCCTGGAATTATATAGTTAGTGGTCAGATTTGACCTCAGATCTTCCTGAGGTCAGATTTGACCTCAGATCTTCCAGACTTTATATTATGCCACCTAACTGCATTTAGTTTTTTATTTATACACAGCACACACATATAGACACATACAAATATCTATATTGTTTGCCTTATTGATACATGGTTATTGCCCTTTTCATTGCCTAATCTTAGATGCTTCTTGAATTGAATTCACAGAATTTCCTTTTATATGCCCCAGTACTCTTGAGAAAATGTTATGAGGGTATTGGGCAATGATCTCTGAAGTCTCTTACATTCCTAATTCTAATTAAGAATTGCTCTAATGGAGCTTCTTCCAACTCAAAGATGAAATAGTGTTCTTGAGAACTCAGCAATGAAGTCCAGAAAGAGAAATATATTGATACTCCTTACCTCTAATTCAATGAATCATAAGATTAGAACAGGAAACATTTTCTAGTTCAACCACTTAATTTTAGAGATGAGAAAACTGGGCCTCAAAGATATAATTTCTCTATTTCTCATAATCAATAAGTGGCAGAGAAGAATTTTGATTTGTGGTATTCTGATCTGAATCTTTGCCAAATCCAAAGTCTTTCAGAAAACATAAATGAAACTTCAATAAAGAAAGAAGCTGTTCAGACATCTTAGACATTTGATGGTCCTTAAACCAAGAAGATACTGAGCTAGAGGATCCTTGAGTCTCTTCTCATGATTCTCCACATCTTCATCCCATCCCTTATCAGAATAATAAAAATTTATCTCTAGTCTTTCACTTTCTTTCTGGCTATAATTAATGTCCAGGGTCCATTGTGTTATGTGTCCAAAGAAGACAACATCCAATAGTAAAATCAATTGATAAATCAAAAAATATTGATTAAATGCTTAATGTTGTCTAGACCTCATGCACATTCTGGGAACATAAAGAAAAAGAAAAATCAGTGTCCTCATCCTCAAGGAATTTGCATCCTACTTTCTTTGGAAACTACTTTTTGTTTACTCTTTGGTATGTTCATCTGTGGTGGCAGATCTGTGTGCATGGTTGTTCTAACTTATAATCATTTGTATATATACTTGTCTCCCTCATTAGAATGTAAAGTCACTGCAGGTAGAGATTATTTCATTCTTTGTATTGTATCCTTGGTGCTTAACACAGGGCCTAGCCCATCAGGGGAGCTTAATAAATGTTTACTGGTTGATAGCATGCTCAAGTTTTATGTGCCTAGGACCATCATGCCCCCTTGGCTGCCCTTCATGGACTTGCTTCTCATCTGGCACATGGCTCCTGTCCGACCAGACCCACTTAGGTCCTGGCCGTGCTTGGCCAGTCCAGTTCCATTGCCACCTTGGCCGCCACATTGACCTGCAGCGCTGCTGCCCCCCCCCCCCAACTTCCCTACTCTGAGATAGTCTGGCAGTAAGTAGGTGATGTCTTGCTTACATTACCCACTGTAACGATGCATAAGATTAGCACGTCTCCAGGGCTGGATGCATTGATCGGTTTCCATTGGGGGGAGCGCAATCATGGGAAATTCTGTCAGAATTACCCTCAGCTTTCTTAAGAGTGCTGAAATGACGAGGTGTTTCTCCAGGAAACTCCCTAGCACCTCTTGGTTTTTGGGGGAGTGGGGGGCGGGGGGCGGGGGGCGGGGGGTGGGGAAAGAGAGGGACAAGAAACGACAACAATCAACCGGAACATCCAGTCTTCCACCCCTCTGTCATGTCAATCATCTTGCCATTTGGTTCTTCCATGAACCATCAACACAGAAGCTCCTTGAGGGCAGTGACTAATCATTTCTTTCTCATAACAGTGCTTAGTAAATAAATAGCTAGGATATCAAAAATGCTAGATTGAATTAAATGTACAAAATCATATAAAAACCAGCTCACTGATGCCTTGGAAGCATCCTTGAAATATTGGACATTGGATCTTGACTGGAATAAACTTCAGCTTTCTTAGGGAGAAACCTCAATATTTGTGTAAGAAGAAAAAATAGAATTGAATGTTCAATACTTAGTTCCAGTGGCTAAATGAACCTCGTAATGGTCCTAATCCTATTTCTCCAGGGTAAGAATTGTGCTAATCTAAGACTGTTGATGTCATTTTGTTACTCTCTGGAAGCATTGGGGAGGTGCTTGGTGAGTGGAAGCAGAAAAAATAAGGAAAAATGAATGGGATCCAAATCAAAGGATGTCCTCAATGAAACATAGGATTAAAAAGTTGCACTGGTCCTGTGGCAAAAAATGAGGGAAGATTAGTGAGCAGTCTAGGTGTTCCTTTGGTATCCTTGTCATGTCAAGAGAAATCAAGGAAAGCCCTTGACATGTTGGGTGGAGCCTTGTGCTGAGCTTTTGGGAAGTATATGGATGAACCACACTGGGTGGATAGGCAGGTATGGGTCAAGACCTAAATCATGGAAAAGACCACCCACACAAATGAGGTCACAGATATTTTGGGATGTTTGTCTTCTTAGAATCAAAGGATGTTAGAACTGGAAGAGCCTTTAGTGCTCCCCTCACCCAAATGAGGAAACAGACTTCAGACTTCCCCAAAGCCACATGGCTAGCTAGCAGTAAAACTGGGACCATTACTCAGCTCTAATCATGAGAGAAGCAGTGACACTGAGGCTGCAAAGTCAGAGCACATACAGCAGACAAAATCCCTTCTCTTCTGTGAAGTAGCAATGCATCAGATCTGTAAGGGGTATGAGAACCATTTGGTTTGGTAGTTTTTAATGCAACACTTATTTCAAAATTTCAAAAGATCTCTGATTGGGGAGGCAAATGATGTGGTGGTGCCACAGAACTCATATTCAAATCCACTGCTCACCCTACTTGTACAACTTTGATAAAGGTCACAGCCCTCTTGGACCTCAATTTTCTATAAAATGAGGAGGAGGTATCAGAGAGCCCCTGAGGTTCTTCTAGCTACCGTTTTATGATGTAGTGATTTCATTGATCTGTTGCCAATCTTAGTAGACTGTCTCCCTTAATTGCTTAGACTGAGGGGGAAAAATATCATTATTGAGTGGTCAAACTTCATGTCTGTGAAACCAGATGTACTGGTGCTCTAGCAATAGGCATATAATCTGTTCCTGGGCCTGTATACCCCACTAAAAGGCTTTCTGGTCCTTTGCTGGCATGTACTCTGAGAAATGAGGATCATCAGCCCAGGGGGTAGCATGGAAAAAGGTCTGTTGAAAGATCAAATCCTTTCTGTGTGAACAGTGTGATGGTGAGCAGACTACTTCCCATTCTGAGGCCTCAGTGTCTTCCTCTATAAATTAGAGGGTCATCAAATGACCTCTAATGACACTTCTACACCAAAATTCATGATGCTGTGACCTTTTAAAATTATATAAATGTTTTGTTTTCCAATTATATACAATGGTAGTTTCTACCAATCATTTTTTTGCAAGGTTTTGAATTTTATATTTTTTTTTATCCCTCCTTCTCTTCCCTCCCCTCTTTTTATGATTTCTTCAAGATCTGGACCCAGTAGTGGTATTGATGGATCAAAGGGTATGCACAGTGTTATTGCCCTTTGGGCATCATTCCAAACTGCTCTTCAGAAAGGTTGGATGAGTTCATAGATGCTGTGACCTTTTTACCACAATGAGGCCTCAAAGGAAGACTTCATTGTCTCTCTTTTATATTACAATTCATCAGCCAAGTTCTGTCATGTGTGACCCTTGTGCTTCTGAGGTTCTTTCCAGGTTTCAATCTATGAGCCTCCAACCGCATATATAATATATACATAATATCTGTAAATGTATATATCTATTATATATGTAATATAAATATACACATATCTATGTATATATGCAAGAGAGATGAGAGAGTTAATTATATGTCAGATTCCATTTCCTAAAATATGGCAATTTCCTTCTAAATCTTCCCCCAAAGCAAAAACCTGTCAGCTGTGACCTTTGTGGGATAGTGAGGCTTGTCTGTGTTTCAAAATGAGATAATATTTATGAAGTACTTTGAAAACCTTAAAGTCTTATATAAAAGCTATATTATTTTTATTTGAGAGAAATGGATATACCACAAAATGATAGTTTCCTTCCATAATCCAGAAATTCCCTGGTAATTTCTCTTAATCCTATCCATGGACTGTTTCTTTTTCAATCAAGTAAAGATTTCTAAGCTATTGCTTGGCCCCAGGGGAGTCTTTCTCCCCTAAAAATGTACACAGCATTTTTCCCCAAGACACTTGGAGATGGTATTCATTCAGCCCTAATTTCTACTTCAGGCTTAATGCTCTGATAGAGGCCTCTCCTACTTCCTTTGTCCTTCTTCAGGAGTCAAGAGTGGCTACTTGACACCACTGAAAAGGTGTGTTTCCTTTGGTTTCTTACTTTGGGAACTAAAAGATTATTTGTCTCTGTCCCCAGAATGCCATTCTGTTTTCTTTCCAACTGTATCAGCTGAACATCCAATTGGGCCAAATCCTTAGAAACTCCCTTCCTAAATGCTATGTGCTATGTTGGGTAGAGTGCTGGACCTAGAGTCAGGAAGACCTGAATTCAAATGTTGCCCCAGGTACTTTAATAGCTATATGACCTTGGGCAAGTCACTTAACCTTCCTTGCCTCAGTTTCTTCATCTCTAAAATGATCTGGAGAAGGAAATGGTAAACCACTCTAGTACCTCTGCCAAGAAAACCCCAAAGGGGTCGTGAAGAATTGGATTCTGGAAAAATGCCTGAGCAGCAACTACAAATACCCCTGATGCCATAGATGATCATGGCTGAGTAGGTACATCACTGAACTAACCATGTTTGTTCTCTTTTCTTGGGATCTCTTATGCTCCTCCATGGCATTTGTGCACATGATCAGGATTTTTTCTGTCCCATACTCTCTATAAAACGCAGCTCCATATATTCCTCTGGTTCCGCTAGATAGGGATCTAGCCTCCACTCCCCCATTCAAACCGTTTATCCTCAAGGGCCACCCAGCTCAGATCTGCCAGGGGTCCCATTTCTGCTCTGAATCTAACCCAAGAAAAGATAGTCAGTCTTTCCCCATCAACCTTATCAACATCCTTCTATCACGAAGCTGGGATTAATCCATTATGAAAATACATGTTATGATGATTATTTTTATTCCGGTTAGGCATCTCACTTTTGCATCCCCGTTGATGTCACTATTTGCAAACTGGCTTTGTCATTTTCTTGATGGCACTGGAGAGAAGAGCTCCCTGCTAATATATGCAAACTCACAGCTCCCCACTAGCTCTCCAACTCCGTTAATGAGAGGATTAACAAGAGCACGGCCTGCGTATTTAACCTGCGGCACTAGCTCTGTTTCAATAAGGCTCCAACCGCCTATTAACTGGAGTGGGGGCTCAATTAAGCCCCACAAAGGCCACTCTCCAGAGCGTGGCAGGGAGGACCACAGTTAGCATCTGCCTCAGCAGCTTGTTGGGGCCTGGAAAGAAAGAAGGTGACATGTTCTAGCCTGGAGCTATGAGATAACTGAAATGGGGATTCTGGTTCATCTGGGCTAACTGAATAGGTGACAGCACTGAGACCTACGGCGGGCTCACCATATGACAGTTTGGGCTTTTTTTCTTAAATCAGAGCATACTCAACAGTCATTCCCCTCCCCCATTTCTTTCTGCATGAAGAAGAATTATTGTTCTTGGGTCAGCAGGAGGAGTGGATTAGGGAGCCACAAGGTGTTAGTGGGTGGATGAATGTATGGGGAGAGAGGAGGAAGGACGATGCATTCAGGGATGGGGCTGGAAAATCGGACTGTTTAAATGGCTTCCTGATGCTGTTGAATGGAGACATGTTATTGACTCCCTCTGATCTCATTGGCACACCGTGAAAACTGGTGGGATGACCTGTGGCCCTCTTAGTGGAAGTCTGCTGGGTGAAAAGAATCTAGAAGCTCAAATCACCAAGTAGAATATCCCACTGATCGTGTGGTCTGCTAGGTTGTCTGTCCATCCTTGGTGACTCAAACTTTTTCTTAAATGAAATTCTTTTTTTTTTAGATTCTTCAAGGCAATGGGGTTAAGTGACTTGCCCCAGGCCACATGGCTGGGTGTCTGAGGCCAGATTTGAATTCAGGTCCTCCTGACTCCAGGACCGGTGCTCTATCCACTGTACCACCTAGCCTCCCCTTAAATGAAATTCTTAAGGTGAAAATTACAGGTGGTGAAGTTAACTGAATTGTGTTTAAGTAACTTGACTTCCCTCTTTCACTCTTCACCTTTATGGCTCTATCCCCATTGTACTCTATTCAGCCAGCATTTTTGTATTTTTATTTTTCTTGTATTTTTTCCAAGACCGTTTACTAGGGAGGAAGTGGAGAACCTCAAGCATAGACACCATGATCCTCTAAATAGGTATTATAGGCTATCCTGGGCATTAGAAGTTGGCGTATATATAGTACTTTAAGGTGGTTCAGAGTCAGTTCCTAGGTCAAACCCTATTCCTGCAATCCATAAAGCTTCCATCTAGTAGCAATCTCTGTCTTGATATCCTCTAATCCTGTAACACCTTTCCTTATTGGACCTGAGGTTTAACTCAATACTCCCCCCCACCCAGGGGACCTGTTTGGGTTCACTATTTCTTTCATTTTCTCAAATATGAATGTTACTTGGTTTAATCACAATTATAACACATCCTTTCTCTTTCATTTCAAGGATCTCAGAAGGAATATAAATCCTGTTTTGCTTATGGATCTATCCCCAGTGTACTCTATTCAGCCAGCATCATTATATTGGACATAATTCAGGGACAACCACTGTTTCCCTTCCCTTGCTTACCTTCATCACTGAGCTCAAAATCCCAAATCAAGAAGAAATCAGTTGGAAACTTGAGGAAGTGATTCTGAAACCTAAATGTGTCATCCTCTGAATCAGAACTGAATTGATTTCACCCATTGAATGGCAAATGGGCAGCAATCTTTCAGGAGCCCCCTCACCTCCCTGGGGATGGGTCTGCTGTGAACAAGGCCTTCCTGTTGTTGGTAGCTCTGCCTAGCACACCCTTGTCAATGTGGGCACTCCCTCCAGGGATCTGGGACCCTGACCACCAGAGGCATCCAGGTGCAAGGGACTGGGAAGCCAGAAGAGTGGCCTTGGTACTTAGTGCCCAGGGACATTGGGAGGTCCTTTCCCTTCTCTGGTCTTCCATTTCCTCCTTGGGCTAATGGCCTCCAAAGTCCCTTTCTTCTCTCTATTCATAAGACAAGGATCTATTCAACCTTTTCAAACTGGGCAATGGAGAGAGAGCTGGACCTAGGGTTGGGAAGACCTGAATTCAAATTGGACTTGGGCAAGTCACTGAACCTTTGTTTATCCCACTTCTCATCTGCCAACACTTCACTGTAAACCTTAAAGTGCTATATAAATGTGATATATATATATATATATATATATGTATATATTATATATATACATATATATATATATATATTACATTCTTATATAGAGATCAGGATTGTATTCTGATTCCTGAAACCTGGATAAACTCCTTTCTCCTCTTGTTTGGGATGGTGAATTTAAGCAATAACTGATGTAGACTGCATCCAAAAACCAATCTGAAAATTCAGACCTTATCCCTGAAGGCTGTGTCCCAATCAGGTAGGAAAACTTCTGGCCCTAGAGAAGAGGGCATCAGAGTGGGAGTCAGCGGGTCATGGGTTCAAATCCCACCTCAGTTGCCTCTTATTCCACATGTGATCCTGGATAAGCTCTCGATGCCCCAGGCTTTTCATCTGTAAAATGAGGGGGTTGGAACTTTATTGCCTTTGAGGTCCCTTCTAGATAAAAATCTATGATCTCATGATTTTTCTTGAGAAAACTTGATTTGTTCTCTACAATCTGAAACTGTTCTTTGTGCCCAACCACAGTTTTGTCCAGAGTGAGTTCTTTATAATGTCTATTAAATTTGTTGAACCACATGTGGATGGAGACCAAACCCATTGGAAAATTTTTTAATAAGGTTTAGATCTAGATATAATGTGAAAAGGAGAACCATTGCCTTAATTATTGTCAAGAGCAAAATTCAGTTCAGCTAAGTGCAATTCAATACATCTCTACAAGCATTGTGAGAGGAACTGGAGGAGACTTTTAATAAAAATTAGGAAATCCAGACCCTACCCTCAGGGAGTTTAAAATGCACTGAAATTTTTATATTTGACCCTTAATTTTAATTATAGATTTTAGACTGAACCTTTGAGTTTGGTGGTATGGGAAATGCTTTCTATCAACACAGCATGTTTTACAACTTATTATTTTGAGAAAGTTGCCAGGGGTACTAAATTGTCCAGGGTCACATATCCAGTACACATCAAAAGTGGAACTTGAACCCAGGTCTTCCTGATTCTTAGGCCACTACTTCCATGAAATCTTTCAGTGAGTATGACATCTTTTTGATTGCCCTGAACTCCATCCATGTTCATGGGATTCTAACACTAGCAGGAAGCTCAAGAAGTCATTTATTCTAGCCCCTGAGCCTTAAAGGTAGTGATTGTTTAATATTGATTTTGATTGCACCTTGGGGAGTCTAATTAACCTCAAAATAATAATGATGAAAAGTTCTCAACTTGAATTCTGTATAATTTTCTTAAATTATCTGTAGAACTTAAGAAAAGACGAGGTGTAGAAAAGAGGAGGAGGTATCAGAAAATCAGACGAGTAATGATGGATGATCACCATCTCAAAGAAAAGAAGCTCTTTTATTCTCCTAAACTTCATGAGAAATGATTGCTAGGTAGTAGGGACAAAATGGCACAGACTCTCTTCTAAAAGTTTTGTTTGTGTGTGTGTGTGTGTGTGTGTGTGTGTGTGTGTGAGAGAGAGAGAGAGAGAGAGAGAGAGAGAGAGAGAGAGAGAGAGAGAGAGAGGCAGAGATGGGGAAAGAGAGGAGGGTGGAGGAGGAGAAGAAAAGAAGGAGGAGGAGGAGAAGAAGAAGAAGAAGAAGGAGAAGAAGAAGAAGAAGAAGAAGAAGAAGAAGAAGGAGAAGAAGGAGAAGAAGGAGAAGGAGAAGAAGGAGAAGGAGAAGAAGAAGAAAAGAGGAGAGAGAGTATGGGGGGTAGATAGAGATGGGAAATGGAATGGAGTCAGCTTAGCACTACTCTAACTTTGCATCCTGATTTGATTATTTCTCTTTTTCATACACTCTTATACTCCAGCCAACTCTCTTTCCCCCTGAATATTCCCCTGTACTTTACTATCTGCAGACCTTTGCTCACACTGTTTTCCAACCCTGGAAAACCTTTCCCATCCACCCTTTTGTGTATTAATCACCTCCTCTTTCATTAAAGTCCAATTTAATGCCACTTCCTCCAGGGAGACCTCTCTGATTATCCAGGTCGGTAAGAGTTAATAGCATTTATATAATACTTTAAGGCTTATGATGTACCATTTCTATATATTCTCTCATTTAAGGTTTACCCATGTCATCTCCATGGATCCTCCCAACAATCCTATGTAATACATAATGTTATTCCCCTCATTTTTATACATGAGGAAAACTGGGACTGAGAGAAGCTAAGTGGTTTGTCCAGGGTGGCATCAACAGAAATAGAGAAGTCACAGTGAGAGGCAGGCTTCAGAAAAGAGGTGAAGAGCTCAGTTTTGGATCTTGTGAGTCTGAGGGCTGATGAGACATGAACTCCTGGGGTCCTTGTGAGGGTTAGATGAGATGTAGCCTGCAGAGGACACTTTGTTCCATGTAAACATTAGCTGTCATTATGATTATAGTCATTGCTGTTTTCTAGCAGGGAGTAGATGGAAAGCTTCATAAAGGCAGGGACTGTTTTACTGACACACCATCAGTGCATGCTGAATAAATGCTTATAAGTTTGAATCAATTCTGAAATGTGGGACTGGGGGAGAGAAGGAGGTTGAGATTAAAGACAGAGATTTGCAGCAAATCTGGAGAGAGAGAAAATAATTGAAATCAACGGAGTGAATGAAATTGCCAAGGAAGGAGAGAATAAACAGAGAAGAAAGCTGAGAATGGACTCTGGAGGCCACCCAAGTTTAGGTAATGGGAGGAGAATGAGAATTCAGAAAAGGAGCAGACAGAGGTAGGAGAACACCTTCTATACAAACTGGTGTTGTGTTATCCTTGGTGGAAACTGCCTTCTTTCTCCTCAGGACCTCGGGAGAGATAGAGTACATCCCAGATGGACCAGTACTTTTCATATAATATGTATTTTTTGGAGGCTATCAGGGTCAAGTGACTTGCCCAGCATCATACAGATTCTGAGCTGCATTTGAACTCAGGTCTGACTGACTCTGGAGCTGGTGCTATACCTATTCATCACACTACCTAGTTATTCCTCCTAATATGTAAGTCTTGAGGATAATTATCATCTCATAGCCTTCACAGCTTTACAATATTTCCAGTGGAGAGGATATTTTTGTAGTGTGTGTTCAGGCCTATTCTAATCTCTGAAGTCTGGGATCAGTCAAGTAATCAATGAACATGTATTTCTGAATTAATTAATAAGTTATTTATTACATTTCTCTTCTTTATATGATATTTAACATGTAAATAAATACTTGATTGACTATTAATAGCATGGGTTAGGCCCTGAGCTAGTCTCTGAGAATATAAAGGCAAGAATGAAACAGTCCCTGCCCTTAAGGAGCTTAAATTCTAACAGCTGTTGAAATAATCACACATCCCAAACCTCTGACTAATTGAAGAAGGAAAACAGTGGAACTCAAAAGGATATGTCCTGAGAGCCTTAGAGAACATGATTTGAAAACATTTGGTTTAGATCAAAAAAACTTATTTTTCAACTCAGGTCACTGATTGAAAATTAAGGCTCAAGCCATGAGTTTTCATTCTAGTAAGGGGTAGACTAAATAGTAAAGAAAAAAAAAATTCTGAGGGTGACCTCCTGAAGATTCCTCACTTTGTAGGAAACTGGTCCATAGTATGGCTGATTGAAGAGAACCTCCACATATTCTGGGGTTGACTGATTCTTACCAAATTCCTTTTGGTTCTTGGCTTCTAATAAAATCCCAGGAAATCATAATGTCTTAGTATTTTTTATGGTGTTTTTTAACTTAGATTCATAGAGAACTGGAAATCAACTATTCTTGTGAGGTTATATTCATTCGCTGCTATAAATTTCCCCCTTTCTCCTCCCTTCTCTCAGAAAGGGTCTTTAAAAGAAATTTAGTTCAATCCCCTCATTTATAGATGAGAAAACAGAGGGGTTGTGACTGGCCCAGGGTCACAGAGTTAGTAACTGACAGAGCCTGGCTATGACCCCAGCTCCCCTGACTCCAAAGCTGCTCCTATTTCCTTTGTTCTCAGACTGCTTCTCCTCCTGTGCCCATCTGGGGGAGATTCAGTCTTTTGGACTGTGGGTCTCTTGTTAGCAGGTATTTGAACAAAAGAGCAGGTTTATGGGAAATTCAAGGCTCTTCACATCTTCAGAAAAAAAAGGAGAGGGGCAGCAATCTGGATAATGACTTTAGAATCATAAAATAAACTAAAATAATTTGTCTTAAAATATCATGGAAAATATAGGGTGGATAGGTTGGGCACCATTATGCCCACAGCCCTTGGAGCAAACACCAGTGAGCTTTAAGGAAATCATCTGGACTCTGAATCTGTAAACTAGTAGAAGCAAGTCCAACTGTCTTGAGGACAGCAAAGGAAATCACTCCCATCACTTGGAAGCCAGCAGCAAAGGTCAGTGTACACTTGGGGCCAAAAGCCTACTGTGTGGGAAGAGAGGTGTGAGATGAATGGAGGGGAGGGTGAGTTTGAAAAGAGATGAAGAATTCAGACAGGGGAAAGCATGGGCGATTTAGCAGATGGATAATTTTGCAGGCATTTGAGGAGGGCATGAGTTTATGGTCAATGGCATCCTTCCTGGTGCCCTTTTAAAGCTGGCTTCACATCTGTAAAGGTGAATGGCTGAGCTAAGGGAATTGGCTCCCTCCCCTACCTTTTGTTTTCTTCTTGGGGAATTATGGGGAATGTTGAGGCCTTTAGGTGATTGATTTCAACTTGCAGCTTTATAGGGAATTTCAATACATATTATATATAGTTCATAGGATTTAGAGCTAGAAGGGACCTTGGAAGCATCCAGTCCAACATCCTTATTCTACATATGAGGAAACAGGCACAGGGAATTAAAATAACTCATTCCAAATCAACAGACAGGAAAAGAACCAAGGTTTAAATCTTTACATCCAAAGCCAGTACTTTTTCTACAGCTATATTTGAAGTGCTGTGATGGGCACTGGGAATATAAAAATTGAAATACTTATAAAGTCTGCCCTCAAGTAGCTAACATTCCACTGGGAAATATGACATCTACACAGATAAATATTAACATACTTACTGCATAGTACTATAATAAATATATCATTTAGTTTGAGGGAGAGAATAAGAGGGTCAGAGAAGACATTAAAACCAGTACTCTAGGAAAGTTAGAAGAAGAGAGAATCCTTTCTCAACTGGAGAGGTCACGTAAGACCTGAGAATATCAGGGCAGTGGCTGAGCCTGGTAAGAGGGGAACTTTCTGTAGTCCTTCTCTCTTCCTCGCTGCCCATATACAGTCAAAGGACATGTCTTTTCTCTGTGCCTCCACCATATAGCTGCTGTCTTTCCCCTTCTCTCCTCTCCGGTAGTCCCCACCCTCCTCAGTCTCTCACCTGAACAATTATCTCCTTGGATTTCAATCCCGGTCTCTATTCTCTGATTCATTCTAAAGTGACCTTCAAGCCCACATCTGATTCCTACATTCAGGAATGATTAGTGGCTGTCTATTTTTTCTAAGATAAAATATGTCTTCTTATTGATGAAAGATTCAGAACCGAGGAATGTCTTAGAACTCATCCAGTCCAATGCCCTCATTTTACAAATCAGTAAACTGAACCTGGGGGAGATTAAATGTCCTGGGTTACTAAAGACTTGAACTTGTCTTCTTCACACTAAGCCCAGTGAGCTATCTACTGAGCCACCCATCTGCCTTCAGAGTAACTTTGCAGACTTATTTCCCATTACTCCAGCCTCATTTGTCTTAGCTTGGTCTTCTTTGACTTGAAAATGCCATCCCTCACTTCCATGTATTTGCTTGGGCTGTACCTCCAAGTCTGGTTTGTAGTCCCCCTTAACTCCTCCTTGAAGAATCTTGAGCTTCCTTCTAAAGATATCTCTAGTGCCACCTTCCTCTCAAAACCTTTCTTAATTACTCCAGTCATTAGTGCTTGTTCCCTACTCAAATGATCTTTTAAATACTCTTGGAGGGGGCAGCTAGATGGCCCAGTAGATAGAGCACTGGCCCTGGAGTCAGGAGGGCCTGAGTTCAAATCCGACCTCAGACACTTAATTGTTGCAGCTTGCTTCAACTTGGGGCCCACAGCGATGACCTCCCTCCCAGAGGGGAGCTGAGAATAAGGAGTTAAGGTACTACTACCTTATGCCTCCAGCTCAATTTTATTACTGCTTACCTTCTACATATATACTGTTAGGTCTTCTGGGGTAGAACAAAGAAAATGAGGGAATGGGGGATGTACAAGTGGTGTACGTGCAGCGCCTTGCATTACAGGATAAGGGGGTACGTTAGGGGGGAGGCAGTAAAACACAGCTGTGTCCTGTGCCCTTGGGCTGTGGGGTGGAATGACCAGCTCCCAAGGACTCCGGCGCACCTTATCTCTCAGGGCGGCATGCCAGCTCCTGAGACTGTCCAGGTGGCGGTTTACTTGGAAATGATTTGTGTCATGGCCATTAGAATAGCCTGTGTTCCCACACTTAATAATTACCTAGCTATGTGATCTTGGGCAAATCACTTAACCCCACTGCCTTGCAACCCCCACCCCCCAATGCTAGGGACTGCAGTAGATAACATGTTGGACCTGGAGTCAGGAAGACCTAAGTTTAAATCTGGCCTCAAGTCACTTCACCTTATTTCCTCAGTTTGCTCATTTGTAAAATGAACTGGAGAAGGAAATGGCCATCTACTTCGATCTCTCCACCAAGAAAACTCCAAATGGGACCATAAGGAGTCAGAAACTTCTTATGACTGAACAATGACAAATTCTGTTTAATGTTATGGATGTATGTGTGCAGGAGTGGTCTCCAGTTCGTTGGGGTCATTGACACCTCAGTGGATCAGCAAATGCTATGGAGCGGGGCTTGATTTATTGGGTCTTCATGGTCATCCATTCTTGAGAAGGTGACAGAGAAAATGTGAATGATGCAGATTAAGCTTAAAAGTGTGTTGGTGAATTTGGAACTGCTTGTTAAATGTTTGTTTACTAGTGCATGCACATCACATGCACAGATACATACTTACACACAGATACACACAGCCTGGCACAGTCCTTCTAGAATGTAATCTTCTTGAAGACACAGACTGGCTTTTGTTTTGTTTTTTCATCATCTTGGCTCAGAAGCTTGCCTGGGAATTTAATAAAGGAGCATAATACGGGCTCCTTCCTTAGTTTCACTGGGTAAGGGAAAGGCGAAGAGGAATATTAGCTATTTCCCACTTCCTGGGTGAACTGTGTGGTACTTTTGGTGAACCAAAAACAATCTGTCCTTGGATTGCAGGAGATCTTGCAATCCAGCTTTTGTTTGGGCCTGGCCAGCCCAGCCATCTCCAGATAAAACCAGAAATAGAGATGGGATGGCCTGGGATTGAAACAAATGAGTGAGAACTAGATTTTGGAAAAAGCCCGAAAACCCCAGGGCTGACATTCATCTGGAAAGTTCCTCTGCAGCCTGTTCAGCTCGGGACAGAGTTGACCATCTGCTTAAAGCTTTTTACATCCTTTCAAGTAGCCCAAAATGTTCTTTGTCTGCGCAAGGCTTTGTGTTGGGGTGTATTATTATTCCAAATTATTGGAAGCCTCTCTTGCCTTAATTTGCAGGAAGGGAAAGCCTTGCATGTCTGTTGGTGTGTGAATTTTTATCAGCCACATTTTCTGTCCTGGATGAGTTGATTACGCCAGAAATTAGGCTGAATTCCTACATTTAGGTTAAAGATGAGATTCACAGTGTGTGGTTGGCACCCCATCTGCATACTGATAAAGCTTCCTGCCCCCCATTGTATGTGCCAGGCCTTGACCAGTTGCTCATGTAATGTTATTGAGAACAAAGCAAAATCTCATCTTGTTTCTTGTGAACCTGGGAGGCTCTCACTCCAACTTTGGGAAAGACCTAACTGGAGAGATCCTTCATCTACCTGAAATTCAGGAAACCTTTGGAAAGATTATTGGGGGTCCACAAGTACATGAGTAGGGAATGCTCTAGAACCAGTCCTCAGTCTGCAGAACTCCCAGGAGGAAGAGTCCCAACTGTTGTCTGGGCTGTGTTAGCTGAGTACTGACCATCCTAAAAAATAATATGTCCAAGGGATAAGGAGAAAGGAGAAAGAAAAGTGAGAATAGGGGCCAGATAGGATGGTAGGGATGGAAAAGGTTTTTGCACAAATAAAACCAATGCAACCAAGACTAGAAGAAAGGCAGAAACCTGGGAAACAATTTTCACAGCTAGTGCTTCTGATAATTTTTCTTTTACAGCATGCCTAATATGGAAATGCAAAACACAATTGTACATGGGCAACCTATTTCTGAGAGGGGGAGGAAAATGTAGGGTGGTAGAAAACTGTATAACTCAAAAGCTTGCGGTAGAGTGAATGTTGAAAATTATTTTTGCATGTAATTGGAAGAAATTTTAAATAAAGAAGAAAAAGAACCAATATGTCCAAACGTCCCAATTTGGGGAGTTTAGTCTTGTCATATAATTCTCAACAGAGAATTCAATAATATTCTGATAATATTCCAAGTCAAACATGTACTCCAAAGTTTCCAAGGAAGAAAGGAGATAGTCTAAGGATAAGAGAGTGTATTGGTTCCATTGCATGAAGAGATGGATGGTTGATGTGGAAATTAACCTTTTTGTTTATAAGTTGTTCTGCATGGTAATATCCCATACATAAAATCATTTTTTTCCTGTAAAAATGCCACCCCCCCAAAAGACAAAGCAGTTTCAAAAAATCACTACAAAGATGGAAACTCAGAAATCCATTACCATAGGAGAGGCAGTGTGGTATAATAGAAAGGAGACTGATTGGATGTCAAAGAACCTGGGTTCAAGGTCTCAGACTCTTCTTTACTGCTTCTGTGACCTTCATTTCCTCTTTCTTGACCTCACTTTCCTCATCTATAAAATAAGGAGGTTAATGATTTCTATGTTCCTCTCTCCCTCTAAAGTACTCTGATCCACTCATTAAAGGCCTTTCTATTACAAGAGTAGGCTTACATGGTCATCTGTCATATTTGTGAAGTAGCTTTTAGAGTCATCCTGAGAGATTCATATTTTAAAAGGGGGGGGCTAACTGGGGCTTTTTTTTGTTTTCATTTCAGTTATTGCCTAATTTCTTCTTGTTCCCTCCCCACACACATTTTTTCCAACAAAGAAAAGCCATCAGGCATATCTAACAAACTAAGAAACATGTGAAAAAAATATGCAGCATTGTACACCCTAGGCCCCCACCTCCCTATTAAGAGAACATAGACATACTCATCATCTCTCCACTAGAACCAAGTATTCATTGAATTTAGATAGAGTTCAATTTAGATAGAGTTTTAGTGTTGTTTTCATTTTCCTTTTGTAGTATTTGATATGTTATTGTCTTAGTTGAGAAAATCCTACTTCCCTTTTCTTACAAAAGGTAAAAGGAGATATTTTAGAAGCAAGAGAGAAAATGAATATTTTTGACTGATATGATCCTAAAGTGTGAGTTAGCACAGACTCCATGGTTCCCTGAAACTGAAAGCCATGGGATCTTACCTCAAATAAATTTGGCATTGAGGAATAAGTAATTTAAAAACCATGCTCTGGTATATCATGACAGATAGCACAGCACTTTGGACAGAGAACTGATCTTGGAGCTTAGAAGAACCTAATTTTCAGATCCCATCTCTGACACACACTATCTGTGTGATCCTGGGCAAGTCATTTAACCTGAAATAACTTTCTAAGACTGTAGCTGCAGTCTACAGTTATATTGGTAGAAAGATGGGCAGGTAGGTGGCATAGTAATCCTAGAATCAGGAAAATTCATCTTTGTGATCCAGCCTCAGATACTTACTAGTTTTGGGTAACGCTGAATAATTCCTGTAACCTTCAGTTTTCTTCTGATTCCTCATCTACAAAGAGAAGGAAATTGTAACCATTAAAGTATCTTCCAAGAAAACCCCAAATGGGGTCAGAAAGAGTCAGACACCACCAGCAGGTTAAGGAGAATGCTACCGAGGACTACTCAGGATTGCCTCTTAAAGGAGGTAGCTTTTGGTATTAATACTGACAGAGAGCAAAGGGTTCTGAAATGCCCAGAAGAGATGGAAGAGGGTCCCAGAATTTGGGGTAATCACACACAGGCATAGGGATGAGAGATGGAATGTTGTCTTGTGGGCAGATTTGCTTGGTTCAGTTCAGCTTGACTGGGATGTATAATTATATGATAGCTAGAGATATGAAATCATTTTAGAAACCTAGCCCAGAGACAGAATTTATCTTTTGCTGAAATCTAATAGGGAAATATTGAGGCTTCTTACATAGGGTATAGATGTAAGTCAGACAGTCAAACTAAACATTATGCTAAATGGTTCAGGAGACAAAGAAAGCTCCCCACAAAAAAAAAAATATGCATTCCATGCTCTCCAGAAGCTCATGGTCTAGTGGGAGGAGACAGCATACAAACTACTATATACCAAACAAGATATATAAAGTCAGGGTAGTCTGAGACAAGTCACTATGGTTAAGAAAGACTGAGAAAGATTCCTTGTATAAAGGTAATATTTTAGGGGAGATCTGAAGGAAGACAGGAGACAGAAGCAAGGTCCCTATAAGATTAGAAAGAAAAATTGAGCCAAAGCTTGTGTTGACCATTGTGGATCAGCAGTGGGAGCGATGTTGGCTCTAACCCAGCTTTCGAAGCTCTCCATAGAATGTTCCTCAAGAATGAGACTAAAATGCAGATTCTCAGAAGCCTTCTCTGCAAGGAGGGAAGACAAAGAAGAAAGCACATTGCCAAAGTGGGTGAACCGGACCAACATGTTATGGTTTGTTTGTAAATTTCCGTATGGGAAACCTTCTGACTCTTCCATTTTCAGAAGTGTGAGACTTTGGGGGAACAGAGAAACTGCTACTTTGCAAAAGTCATTTGTAGAAAAAAACAGAAGCATCTTGGTTCCAAAACATCACCTTTTGTTTTCACAGGTAAAAAAAAAGAAGAATAGCAAAGTTGCAAATGAGATGTTTTCTTTTCCAGGCCAACCTTTTTCTCTTGCTTTGAAAACAACTTGTGTAAATGCATTTGTTCTTTTTACTAAGGTATTCTGAGCATTTCTAACAATGACTATGGATGGAACCAAATAAAATTGGCAGCTGTGGGAGAAGCAATAAATACATCAATGATGTGGAATTTAAATCACTCTATTGGTCAAGAAGGGCAAAAGTAGGTGGAAGAAGCAGATACCCCTTCTCCCCTTAGGACTGATCTAGGACCCAGCTAAAAATAGATAGGAACAGAGCAGCTACTCCCCCACACCAAAAATACCAATGAGGCTATCTCTGCCCAATTTCTCAGGACTGGAACACTCTCCCTCCTCTGCTCTGACTACTGACCTCCTCTTCCTTAAGTCCCAGCTAAAATCCCACGTTCTACAGGAAACTCAACCCCATTTAATTCCAGTTAATCATTTCCTATTTATCCTAAATATAGTTTGCTTTGTATATCTTTGTTTTCATGTTGTCTCACCCTTTCAGACTGTAAGCTCCTTGAGAGCAAGGACTATATTTTGCTTCTTTTTGTATCTTCAGTCCTTAGTATAATGCTTATCATAGTGCTTGCCTCATAATAGGCATTTGATAGATCTTTATGGATTGATTGCTCTCTAAGAATACTAGGAGCAAAATATTCTAAACAAAGTGTTCTAAATTTAGAGTCAGGGACCAGGATTCAAATCCTAGCACTTCCACTTCTTACCTGTATAATCCAAAGCAAGTCACTTTGCCACTCTGATGTCAGTTCTGCAAAATGAGGGGATTGAAGGGGATAGTTTTTGAATGTAGCATCTTATCTTCAGGAGGGCTGATGAAAGTATATATCATTTTGTTTATCTGGAAAGAAGGACTAAGAATCATAGGAGACTGAAATCAGTTGGGAAGGGATGAGACCAGGTCTGGAGAGAAAGAGGCCTGAAGGTGAGGATAAGGACCAGTCATGAACTAATTATAAGTGAAGGATGCTGCTAGCCCAAACTGGATATATTCAAGAGATGCTGGAGCCTTGCATGGCCCACTCACTAGGTTAAGGAGTGATCTGCCTTGACAGAATTATGTTTTCTGTGTTTTCTTCACTGCTTCTTGGACCTTTGCAGTTCATCCACTTTCCATTTTTCCTTCTTTCCCTTCCTTGTTGCTTGCTTGGAAAACTGGCCTTGGGAGTTTATTGCACTTTTTATTATTTATTTGCTGATATATTTGTAACAGATTTTTCTCCCCCAAAAGGTAAGCTAATTGTTAACACATTTTGAGCAACATAAAAGAGTCAACCCTATCCAAATGGAAAAGGAAAATAGTAAACCAACAAAAAGGCAATTTCCCTAAGTCTTAAAGCAAGTCCATATTAAGCCCCCCCCACAATGACAGAGACTCTTCCAGAGTTTTCCCCAAGTTCCAGAACTCTGATACTGTCCCATGCTATGTAAAATGAAGAGCTTGCTTTGGATGAACTATGAGTACTTTTCCAACTCTCAATCTACAATCTCATAAAAATTGGGAAGGGTATTCCTTCAATGAAGAGGAAGAGTAGTACAAACCCATTTCAATGATTAGAAAGACACCGTGGTACAATCAAAGAGACCAAATAATGAAGTCAGTGACCAACAAGCAAATTGAATGTGTCCCAGGAGTTCCCAGAGCCTTAATTTTCTCATCTACAAAATGGAGATAAATAATACTAGTCCTCACTGCCTCATATTATTGTTGGGAAGGGTCAAATCTCTCTGAAAAATCTAAAGTTCATATAAACACAAACTCTTCTAATAAGGAATCATGTGAAAATGGAATTTATTGCTATCTTCTAAAGATGAAAAGAACAAATAACTTGAAGAAAAGAAATGACATATTTCATTGAATCTATTTTCCACTAGCAAAGTGAGAAGCTGGAGGATTGAGCCAAGCCACATTTTTGATTGCCCCCCTCCCACCCCGATACACCTATACATACACATCCTATAGCTGTGAAAACATCCAAAAAACAACCAACAAAGCTGGCTTACTAGGGAAACTCAAGGCCCCTCTCATTAATCCACTGAAGGATTAGCTTCTGTTGGCAGGGTAAACACATTTAATCATTTAACAAAACAAAAGCTTCTCATTATGAACATTCATTTATAGGACCACATAAAATTAGAAGCACAATGGTAAACTGGATAGTGTTGGATTTCATATCCAGTGACCTGGGTTTGAATCCCACATCTAACTCTAGCTTCATGTCACTCAATTGCTCTGAACCTTAGTTTCCTCATCTGTAAAAATAGAAGATAAAAATAAAAGACTCTTGTATCTACCTAAAAAAGCTGTTGAGAGGGTAAACTTGAAAGAAATGTCAGTTATTGTATCACAGGTATATAATACTGACATAAACCTGTTTTGTTTTCAAGAACTTTCTAGTCACAGAGCATGGCCTGCATTGTGAGTCAGAAGGACTAGTTAAAATATCACCAGTAATATGATGATAATGGCTCAGAAATGTTTGCACTTTCATGTTTACAAAGTACCTTACTTGATCCTCATAACCACCTGGGAGATAGATGTTATTATTCTCATTTTACCAATGAGGAACAGGCTGGGAGAAGTTAAGGGACTTGTCTAGGCTCACTCAGCTAGTAAATGAGTGAGGTAGGATTTGAACTCAGAGCTTCCTCAGGTCCAGCACTCTCTATGTTACTTGCCTTACCTTTGCCCCAATCTATGACCTGAAACAAATCCTTCTACCTTGTTGGGCTTCACTTCTTCAGTAAAGTAGAGTTTTCACTAGTTAATCTACAATATCCCTTCTAGCTCCTTCCAGGATTCTGGGTCAGGTCTTGAATATCAAGTAAATAGGTTAAAAGGGTAATGAATAAAACAGTAAAAGAATAATCTGAAACACCAGACTGAGATTCAGAAAGATCTGAATTCATACCCTGTGTCAGGTACTAACAGCTGTGTGTCTCTAGCAAGTTGTCCAGTTTCTCTGTGCCTCAGTTTCTTCATCTATAAAATGGGCATTAAAAAATAGCACCTACCTCACAATGTTGCTGTGAAGCCCAAAATACAGACATTGTAAGACAAGTGCTTTGCAAATCTTAAAGCACTTTGCAGATTATTATCACTACTACATTTATTATTATTACTCAAATGGGTATCCCTCACCCACCTGGTTAATAATAAATAATAACGGTATGCATCCCTCATCTATATTATTATTATCAATGATTATCACTAAAAATAATGATTAATAATGTTAATTATTATTAATAATGATGATGTTTCTCATACCCTACCCAACTAATGTTGGGTGTCTATTATATGCATTTAAAATAATTATTATTTTATTATATTGAATTATTATTATAAATATGTTGACTGTTCCATATTCACATTTTTAATGACTGAAAAAAATTGAGATATATGAATATAATGAAATATTATGCTGTCAGACATGATAGATACAAGGAATTTGGAATCTGAAGCAAACATGGGAAGACTTTAACTGATGCTGAGGAGGAAAAAAAGGAAAATAACATACAAGAGAGAACTATAATAATAAAAACAAAGAGGGTACCCAAAGGCAACAGAACTCAACTTTTGATGCCATGACCATGCTGAGCCCAGAGGATAGAAGATACATGATTCCAAGAGGGGATAAGGGGGATGATGGGTGTTCTGGTACCTCAGTATTTGTCTGTACTGCCTATCAGGTGGCTGTTGTAGTCTAATCTGACTGACCTTATTACAAAGGAAGATTTTTTTGGTGGTTAGGGTTGGGGAAAAACTGTGATGAAAAAATATGAGGCATCAACAAAACTTAAATGACAAATAGTGATAGACTTCTTCCATTTGAGGAGAGACTGGAAGGTGAAGAGAGCTGGAGCTGCTCCAGGGCATACCCTTTACCATCGGTACAGGCAGGGAAGGCTTCAGAGAATAATTAAATGTAGAACCAGACCTTAGGATGAATAAATATTCTATGGTTAAGAATATTTTTATTTAAAAAGTAAGTTATTGGAGATAGGAGCACCAACAAAAAGTCACAGTAAATTGAAAATAATTAAGGGAGAAGCTTCTGGTTTCTCTTAGTTTGATAATTTATACAGTAAGAGATCACATCTGATTTGGGAGAAGACCAGAATTTTGCTTCCTTACACCTATCTATGTGGAAAGACTGAATTCAAATCCTGTCTCAAATATCTGTTCTAAGACCCCCAACAGATCCCATGATTTCTATCTGCTTTGGGTTCCAAATCGAACTCATAGAATTGTTGTGAGAGATAATTTACAGCACCATGGTCACATAATCAGATAAAAAGCTTTCTGCTTTAAAGGAAAGATAAGGAAGCACCATCCCCATTTTTCTTGGAAATTATATTGACATTTCAGCCTTTCCTATAGATAAGTTCAAAAATACCAAAGAAATTTGACTTGGATCATACTCAGTTCTGGATTCCATGTTTGACCCATGGTGATAAATATGTCTTCATGTCTTAGGGGAAAAAAATCATCACCAACAATTATCACTTTCAAGTGGGCAAAATGTTAGACACAACATTCTTTCAGTTGATGTGGGTAACAACCTTGTGAGGTAGGTAATGTGTTTATCATAATTTTCCCCATTATTCAGATAAGCAAAATAAGACTCAGAGATGAAGTCTGTGGTTAAACAGTTGGCAAACACTCGGGACTCTCTTGCTCTAAAGCCAGTGCAGAGTTTCCTATGTCACTCTGACTCTTTGTACTTTTTGATTTTTAGTGATTTTTAGGAAACCTTCTTGGACTTGTAGTTATTCCTCCATAAAATGAGATTAGGCCAAAAATAAAACAAATATTCTTCTCTATCTCACTCATCCTTTTCTTTTTCATTCTCTCCATTGAGGGAAATTTGTAGGTCCTATGAGTTTAATGGTCTTTATTATGATGAGACCAATCCAATTTAATTCCACAAACATTTATCAAGTTCCCTAGCCCAGGTATCAGGTCAGGCTGATGACATAAAAAATGTACTGATTCTCATGGAGATTAATTCTATTGCAGAGATGTTGTTGTTGCTGTTTGGTTGTTCCAGTTGGGTACAATTTTTAACCTCATTTGAGATTTTCTTGGCAAAGAGACCGGAGTAACTTGCCATTTCCTTCTCCAGCTCATTTTACAGATGAGAAAGCTGAAGTAAACAGAGTTAAATGACTTACCCAGGGTCATACAGCTTGTGTGAGGCCAGATTTGAAAGTCTGGTCTTTCTAACTCTGGGCCTGATCCTCTACGCACTATGCCACCTGGTTTCCTGGTATGACAGAGATACTAGATGTATTAATAGATAGATATTTGATAAATGGATGGACAGATAGACAATAAAAAATTCAAGCATGAAAGAGATAATTGATAGATGACTAGAATAATAGGTGGATAGATAATCTATAGATGGATTGATAGAGTAGATAGATTATTTTGATGGATAAAAAGTCAGACAGAAAATAGATAATTGATAGATGACAGAGATAATTAAATAATTGATGGATGAGCAAATTGTTTTTGAGGTATGGAGTATTTAAGGAGGACTAGCACATCCAGGGTAAGGACTTGCTGAGATATATAAATGATGGATCAATAGACAGGTTGATGAATAAATAATTGATGTTTGAATGCATAGACAGATAATGATAGATGGAGAGATGTATAGATAGTAAATAATTGATGGGTTGATAGATAATGGATTAAATAATTGCTAGATGGATAGATGAATGGGTAGACAGGGATGATAGATAGACAGATAGTAGTTTCAAGAGGGAGAGAGCATTAGCTAGGTATAGGAAGATGGGTCAGGAGTGGCCATGTGTGTGAGGTGTCACCTGAATGATGCTTGGAAGGAAGCCAAGAGTTTTATGACCTAGAGGTGAGAAGAAAATGTATTTCAGATTTAGGGGACCACATGTGAAAAGACACTGTCTTTCTGGAGGATACATCAAGGGTAAGGAAGAGTTTATGTTGATCATTATGACAACAGCAGGGGAAGTGTGGGGATAATATTTATGACAAGTAGCTTTCCCACCACCCTGAAATGGTGCGGTAATATGAACCCATTATAAATTCATAGAAAGAGGAGTTAAGAAAGCTGAGCTCACACATCAGGCTAACTGTTGAAGGGAGACCAGGAGCTACATCCAACTGAAAACCCTAGTCAAAGTGCCCCTCAGTGGAGAACCTGGGCCTGATTCCTTCCCAAACATGGAGAGAATTGAACTGAGAGAAGGGGCCCCCAGCATTCTGAGCCTTGTCATGGGCTGTTGACTTCTCATGGTCACGATCTCTCAGCTGACAAGAAGGTACTCTCCAAGGCTGGCAAAAGTTTCTGCAGGGAGGATCAGAACATCCTTCAAGGGCTTTTGACTTCTTGCCATATCATACATTAGGCTCCATTTTCCAAATCCATTCTTCTTTTACTTTAAAAAAAAATGAAAACAGGTCTTTGCTTTCTGTCTGAAGATCTCCTTGTCCCTGAGAAAGAGCCAGGACTTCTCTCTCTCTCAATCTCTCTCTCTCTCTCTCTCTCCTCTCTCTCTCTCTCTCTCTCTCTCTCTCTCTCTCTCTTCTCTCTCTCTCTCTCCTCTCTCCTCTCTCTCTCTCACTCTCTCTCCTCTTGCTCACTCTCTCTCTCTCTCTCCTCTCTCTCTCTCCTCTCTCTCCTCTCTCCTCCTCTCTCTCTCTCTCCTCTCAAGGTTTTTTCTAGGCAATGGGTTTAAGTAGCTTGCCCAAGGCCACACAGCTAGGTAATTATTAAGTGTCTGGGGTCTTTTTTGAACTCAGGTCCTCCTGAATCCATCCAGTGCCCCTCCTAGTTGCCCCAGACTTCTCTTTTTTTTAAATTAATTAATTAATTAATTTTGAATCACAATTTTTCCCCCTCGCTTCCCTCCCGCCACCCCCCACGGAAGGCACTCTGTCAGTCTTTACATTGTTTCCATGGTATACATTGATCTAAGTTGAATGTGACAAGAGAGAAATCAGATCCTTAAGGAAGAAAAATAAGTATAAGAGATAGCAAAATTACATAATAAGATAACATTTTTTTCTAAATTAAAGGTAATAGTCTTTGGTCTTTGTTCAAACTCCACAATTCTTTTTCTGGATACAGATGGTATTCTCCATCACAGATACCCCCAAATTGTGCCTGATTGTTGCACTGATGGAATGAGTAAGGCCATTAAGGTTGAGCATCACCCCCATGTTGCTATGGTGTACAGTGTTCTTCTGGTCCTGCTCATCTTGCTCAGCATCAGGATTCCATGCAAATCCTTCCAGAGCCAGGACTTCTCTTAACCAGAGAGATTACTAAATATTTTAAAGGGTTTAGGCTTTGTTTGTTTGTCTGTTTTTTTGGGAGGAGGTAGAGAAGTCAGAGAAGGAAGAGACAGAAGAGATAAAACCCACCCTTTACTCTTTTCTGGCAAAATGTCCTCCTTTCTGAGGCACACATTAAATGATCTTACTTTCGGTCAAGAAATCTCAATTCGACATCGTTATTCACTTGACATAGAAAAGAAGAGGCAAGCATAGACAGAGATCTGAGGTCTCGTTGAGACAGGAGCTTCATTTGCCTAATGATGATCACCATGCTAGAGGTATAATTGATCTTCAAGGTCATTTAGTGAACCCTGTTTTTTCACACATAAGGAAACTAAGGTCAGAGAAGTTGTCACATGGGTAGTAAGCGACAGAGATGAACTTTGAACCTTGGTCCTCTTACCTGATCCAGTGCTCCTCCCATGCCACACTGCCATTACAGAACTAGACCAAATTTCTGATGAGACACCAGTTGATGAAGTGATTTATCCAATGTCACACTGATAGTAAGTGGAAGATTGAGGATCCAATGTCAGGTCCTCAGACTACAACCATCTCTATTACATCTTTATTGAGGAACACCTGGCTTAGCAGTAGTATACAGTCACCAAAGAGCTGCCATCTATTTCAACCATCAAATGATTCTAATAAAAGTCTTGATAGCACTTTTAAATGTTTTAGAAATGGGGGTCTTGGGCCAGAGAAGCTAGTAAACCACTTAGGGAAGCATTTGGTGGCCATTCATTTCCTCTCCATTTAGTCTCTATACAAGCCATTTTTCTCAACTTCTTCCCACAGGTAAACTGAAATCTGTCCCCTCCTTCCCCTCCCTCCCTCCACTCCTTCTCCTCTCTCACTTCCCCCACCAATCTCTGACAGTCCTGCTTTGGCCTAATATTGCCCTGATCCTTAGCACTATCTCCACACCATGCTGTCTTGTTCACTCCTTTTTCAGTTCCCCTTTATGTACTGTCTTTTTCAAGTAGAATGTAAGCTTCTTGAGGGCAGGTCTTGTATATATTTGGTATGGTTTGGTAAATTCTTCATAAATGCTTGAGCATTTATTGAGCAGGTAAAATTTGGAGCAAGCCTTGAAGGCTAACTAGGACTTGGCTACATGGTCTAATTGTCTTCTCCCTGGCTTCCAACAGCCTTCCAGCCAATGGATTGGTACCTAGCACCTGTTCCCCTGCCTCTTCCTTTCTTTCTGAATCACTAGCTCTTCCCTTCCCAAGGTTCCAGTAGATTGTAAGCTCTGTAGCACCTCCATAACCATTTTTTAGCCCCTCTCACTGACCCAGAGGTTCTAAGATGGCTAGGTCTCCCTTCCAATCTATTGTACTCCTAGCAAAAGCCACAGTCTGCCCTCCACCCTTGTCTACTCTCCATGAATACCCCACATATGCATATTCAGAAAGAGTAATGCAAAGATACCCTGATATTTAGTGAAGGGGTGGCAAATGGGGAGTGGGGTTTATGAGTAGCAAAACACCAAGGGAGTAACAAAGTGGCTTGAATTAATATAGAAAGAAGACAGTGTATGGGGGGGGGATATCAAGAAAAAAGAAGAGTAAATCTAGAAGAGTGTGGAAAAATGAGAAGAGAAAGAATGTGTAGAATTTTGGATAACAAAGAGACTAGAAGGAAATCAGGTGAGTGATGAAATTAGAAGGAAGTCAAACACTAGACACTTTGCTGATGCAAAGATGAATGTGACACAACCCCTATCTGCATGGGGCTTAAAATCATAGAGAGAGAAGTAAGAGGCCAAAGGAAAAAAACAAAACAAAAGCAGAGGAAAGTGAAAGAGTGTACAGCATAGAATAAATGGAAGATGGAAGAGAAAGAGAAGGAAGAAGGAAAGAAGGAAAAAAGGAAAGAGGAGAAAAGGAGGGGGAGAGAGACAGAGAGAGGGAAGGAGAAAGCTGGGGGTGAAAAGGAGAGAGGAAGAGAAGGAGGGAAGAAAGGGGAAGAAAGGAGACAGGAAGAGAAGGAGGGAGGAAAAAGGGAGGAAGGAAGGAAAAGAGAAAAGAAGGGAGTAAGGAAGGAAGGAGGAAGGAGGAAAAGAAATATGGAGAGGAAGGGAGAGAAAGAAGGAAAGAAATTTTGTATCCATAAATCTCCAAGAAATTCATTCTATTTTGGAGTATACAGATTTGCACAGAAAAGGAAGTTTGACCTATATTCTTTCCTACTTCCATATTATGAAGTCATGAATCTTTTAAATCATCGAGCTTATTGAGAGAGAGAATTATCCATAACTCCTTTATATTTCAAACTACTGACTTCTCCAAAAGTGGCTTTTTAATATCTAGCAAGAGCTGTATGATAGTGAACCTCATCTCAAGCTGCATGGTGGCTCTTTCTGGCCCAGTCAGTCCCTTTTGGCAGGTCCTATTGACAGCTGAGAGGCAGTTGTTAGATGGCTTGTTATCTCTACCAATTAAGTAGCCATCATTTATAAGGACACATTCTAGTATATGGACCAGTTGGAAGAATAGCATTGCCACTGACATCCTTGTTGGGTATAAAGTTCCCCTGGATTTGCTGTGACTAGTGTTGATAAGGTAGCAGATGGTCTAATAGACTCTATCCAGGAGGAGCTAAATTGATAGGGCTCTGGTTTAATAATCTTGTGCTCTAATGATTTAGGGGAGTGATGAAAGGCAGGGCAATTACTTACTTGTAATGATGCCCATTTGGACTGGATGGAAAGGACAACCACCCATCCATGGGGTGATGTAATTAATTGGCATATGCAGGGACAACACAGGTGCCTTTGGGAAGGCTACCTAGATAATATAAACTTATCTTTCAGTTAAAGGTATTTATTGAAAGAGAAATGATCTTGATTAGCCAGTCATGCTACTAAAAGAAGAATAACAAATTAGCAAATCACAAAAATGCCTTTTATTTGTGTAACACTTTAGGTGTTTTAGGGTGATTTTACATATATTCTCTCATTATGTTCTCACAATAATCCTCAGAACTACATATAATAAATATTATCAACCCTGTTTTACAAATGAGACACTGAGTTTCAGGATGGGGAAATGGGAGACAGTGTTTTACAATGGAAAGAGCATTGACTCTGGAATCAAAGGGTATGAATTCAAATCCCTCCACTGGTATTTACTCTCTTTCTGTGAGAAGGCTTAATTTCCTCAACTTTAAGAGGGAATGAGGGAAGAGATTTCAGAAAAGCCTAGAAAGACTTATATGAACTGATGCTGAGTGAAATGAGTAGAACCAGAAGAATATTTTATATACTAACAACAATGCTGGGTAATGATAAACTATGATGGACTTAATGATTTCAGCAATACAATAAACAAAGAAAATTCTAAATGTCTTGTGATGAAAAATGCCATCCATACCCGGAGAGGGAACTGTGGAGTTTAAATGCAGACCAAAGCTTACTATTTTCAATTTTTAAAAGTTGTCCTATGTATTATGTTGTTTCTTCTCTCTAATGTTTTTTTTCTCTGCCATTTAGATTTGATTCTTCTGCTTTAGGTCAGGGGGAGGGGGGAGAAAAGGAAGAGAGGAGGAAAAATTTAAAACTCAAAACCTTACAAAAAATGATTGGTGAATACTACTTTTGCATTTTGTCTGGAAAGCAGATAAATAAAAATATTTAATTTTTTTAAAAGAGATAAGGGATTAAATTAAGTGAACTCTAGTGTCTCTTCCTGTGATTCTGTGATAGAAAGAAAGGCTGCATTTTCTCAGGATTTCTCAAATTTTACATCAAAGCTATGTAGGATAGGTATTATTAACCCCATTTTTTATTTTTAACCCCATTTTAAAGATGGGAATACTCATCTATAAGGGTCAGAATGGGAAAATAAAGGGAGACAGTGAAAAGAACATAGACTTAGGAGTCAGAATTCTGCCTCTAATGCTTAATATCTGTGTGATTTTCATCAAATCACTGAACCTCCAAAGACCTCAACTTCATTACCTGTAAAAAAAAGTGTTTTGACTAGATAACCTCCTAAGGTCCCTTTTAGTCCTAAACCTATGGTACTCTTTGACTTATTCCAAATTGTCAGCTGTTCCTAAAACTGAACATCCTGACCCTCACTGAGCTGTATTCTAACAAGTTCCTTCCCCATTCACTGCCCCACCCCACACATACTTATTGGTTCTAGGAATATGTTCCATCCTCCCTCATCTCATATGCTCTGATGCCTTCTCTTTGTTCTAGGCTCATCTCAGATACCACCTTATCAAGTGCCCTCAACTGTCAGTAATGCTGACTCCATTGTCAAACTAGTTTGGATTTCCTTGTCTAGGTTCACATCCTATTTCTAATACCATGTGTCACTTTCTTGAGGTCAAGAATTGTTTGGTATTTGTGTTTATCTTCCTATGGTCAATACAATGCTTTGAAAACAGTAGGTACTTAATGCATGTTAGTATTTGTATTTAATCGAAGATTTAGTGATGGAGACAAAATTATGTAAAGATATTAGTTTGTGACAAGCTGCTTATCTATAAAGAAAGGGTGGCATAGGGGCAGCTAGGTGGCGCAGTGGATAAAGCACCGGCCCTGGAGTCAGGAGTACCTGGGTTCAAATCCGGTCTCAGACACTTAATAATTACCTAGCTGTGTGGCCTTGGGCAAGAAGTCACTTAACCCCATTGCCTTGCAAAAACCTAAAAAAAAAAAGGGTGGCATAGAAAAAAATAGTCACTACTTTGAAGCCTTCTCTATGCAACTCATTCATAGATTTTTTTTTTAACATAGGACAGAGGAGTCCAAAGACAGGGAAATTAATATTATCAATATCACTCTGGTGCTCTTCTGTTTAAGGAAGCAAAATCCTGATGATATTAATGTAGAAAGAAGAATTTAAGACTTAAGAATTAAAATTCATTTCTGACCCAAAACATTAGATTATCCTTGAGATGAAAGACTTGGGAGAAGATATTCAAAGTAGACAGAAGAAGTATCAGAAGAAATACAGAGTTCAGTACAGAAAAGGGTTGTTGTTGTGAAGACCAAATGAGATCATACTTGTCATATTCTTAGGAATTCTCCTGGCATATTAGTAAGTATTTAAGAAAGGTTTGTTTCTTTTGTTTTCTCCTAATAAAAATTTAAAAAGTAGATGTGATCTTATCCTCAGTCTCTCTTTTTCTAGTAGTATAGCTACATGGCTCAGTGGGTAGAGCGCTGACCCTGAAGTCAAGAGGACCTGAGTTCAAATGTAACCTCAGAGTCTTACTAGCTGTGTGACCTTGGACAAAGTCACTGAATCCAGATCACCTCACATTTAGAGCCACCTCTAGTCATCCTGATTCGTATCTGACCCCTGGACCTAGATGCCTCTGGAGGAGAAAGTGAGATTGGTGACTTTGCATAGCACTCAAATCCAATTCAATTATTTGTCATGACTTCACCTCCCTGATGTCATGGTATTCTTTGAGAAAGAAAGACAAAAACATCATCATACCTTATGGTAGAGTCAGTCTGAGAGAAATTTCTTAGCCATTGGTTGAGAAGGCTGAGTGAACAGAGAAGACAGCATTATTGACTGAATGTGCCCATTAAAGATAGCTAGTTACCTTGGTTGGAGATTAGAGCTGTGACACAATGGAAGAACTATTGCCCTCTTCATAGAAGAGGTTTATTAACCACAGATGATAGCAGATGATAGAGAGGATATTTGATGACCCTAAAAGAAGCCTGAATATCTGAAGACCAGCTGGAGAAGCAGGTACAACCAGTAAGGAAAGACTGATTTGAGTTGGTAGTATGACCAAAGGCATATCACTTAACTAAGCCTCAATTTTTTAATCTAAAAAAATAGAATACCACCTGTGGCAACTCTCATATAAGTTCTTTGTAAAGATCCAATGAAATAATGTATGAAAAAAGTTTTGTAAACCTTTTTAGACTTGCTATAAAATGGAAAGGATCCCAGTTTGAGTTGGAGGATTTGAACCGGTTTCCTAAATTTTTTAACTAGTTGTATAACTTTGAATAGGTCATTTTACTTTTGTATGCCTCAGTTTTCTCATTTATAAGATGAAGGTCCCCAGACGACCTTTTAGTTCTAGATCTGTGATTGTTGTATGTAGACAATTAAGTCAGCTCTTATTATTCCTACCAATATTTTTGACATATTCTTCCCTACTTAATAGGCTCAGTCTTCAAAAATGTTGGAAAGTTGGAGTTCTAGGTTTATACAAAGTAGAATTCTAGGCTAAAGATTAGATTGAGTAAAGTTAAGTGGGGGGTTCTATATAAAAATTTACCAAGATGGCCCCATTCAATTCACTCTTCCCTATTGGCCACCTCACTGTCAAGGGCATAGAGAAGGGGGCTCATCTGCTCATGGACCTCCAGGGTTATCTCTTCAATAACAACTATACTTCTATCAGGGACACATGAGAACTCCAGGAGAGAATATTCATTGAAACTTAACCTATATTTGTCCCCACCAGGTATTTGTCTCCCAAGAGTATTAATTTCCACCACCTATTTCCATATCCCAGTGTTCCTAGAGACTGTGATCTACATTTACAGAAATGTTAGTGAATACCAGGCCTTTTTTCCTTCTCTCCTGCTTGACAATCAGTAACTTCATATGAGGATAAGACAATCTCCTCACAAGAACCCAACTCACACTTAAGCTTTACTCTTTTTTTCAAAAAATTAAGGACTTGGTGAAGTCATTTTCTCTTTGTATTCTAGTAACTCCACACATTCAGTGGAATCACTTTTTCCTTCCTGCCTGTGGAACTTGGGCAAGTCCCTTAGACACTGTAAGCCTCAGTTTCCTCATCTGTAAAATGACTTCTAAGATTCCTTCTAAATCCAAGTCTTCAAATATAATTTTAGAGTTTAGACAAAAACCAAGAAACTGGAGGTTCATTTGCTTTTTTCTTAGAATCAATGTGTACCTTAGCAGATGTGGAGTTTTGGTTTTTTTTTTAGTCTTTTGGCTCCCAGTCCTGATAATTTGCTTCTTTATTCTGAGACCTGCTGCATTATTTCTCAAGCTGGGAAAAACCCTCCGAGCAAAAAAGCAAACTGACAAAAATGGTTTGTAAAATGCATAAACATTTGCAACTCTAACCTCTACTTAAGCCAATAAAAGAAAAAAGAAAGGAAGGGAGCATCTGATTTCAAGAGGAAAATAATTATATCAATGAGTATGTCCTTGTTTGTCCAGGCCCTACTTCACTCTAATGCCAGAGAAACAAAGATCAGGAAAGTAGTTAATTGTTGGGGGTGGGGTAAGGGATGGATCTAGAAAATTACAGTTTACAACTAAGTCTGATATGGAGACCAGAATATATCATACCTATTGAGGGTCATTATTATCACCTAGTGGTCAATGAGGCAGTATAGAGGTCTGTACACCTGAAAAGTATAGGAAGAATTTGATGAAAGAATGTTATCAAAAAGTATAAGAAGTTGGACGGGTCATGTGAGAAGAGCAAAGGAAAATAGCCAGTGGACAGTACATGTGCACCATGATGTATCCTTGAAATAGTCAAAGAAACTGAGGTAGGTTAGGGGTGGCTAGATGGCATAGTGGATAAAGCACCAGCCCTGGAGTCAGGAGTACCTGGGTTCAAATCTGGTCTCAAACACTGAATAATTACCTAACCGTGTGGCCTTGGGCAAGTCACTTAACCCCATTTTCCTTGCAAAAACCTAAAAAAAAAGAGAAATTGAAGTAGGCGTCCAACACATGGGCAAACTGATAGAATTGTGAACTACTCAAGGGCAGGGACCATCCTTTACCATTCTTTGCATCCCCAATCCAAGTCCAATACATAGGTGATACTTAAATGCCTATTCATTGTCAAAATAAGAGTCACATAAGATGGGCAAGCATAAATGAGATGAGATCTGCCTTGTTGCAGGGAACACCCAAATGAGTAAGATGACAAATCCATTGGAGGATCTGTCTATTCAATTGGTCCAGTGTCTCTAATTCAGCCCAATGGGTAAAAATATGAGTGAGAGAAATTTGACTATCTGCTGCTAACTATTTCACAGCCTAATTCAATAACTCCTTTGTCATTCAATATCAAGGGTATATAGGAGCTGGATACTGCAGAGGATAGAGCACTGGAACCAGAATCAGAAAGGTATGAGTTCAAATTTGGCCTCACTCACAGACTAGATGTGAGACCTTGGGCAAGTCATTTAAGCTCTATCTGTCTTATTTCCTCAATTGTAAAAATGAGAATAGTAATAGCACCTATCACCCAGGATTGTTATAAAGATCAAATGAAATAAATAAAACACTAGCACAATGACTGGTACATACTAGACACATAATAAAAATTTGTTTCTTCTTTCCCTCCTTCCTAGTTTTCTTTTTTCCTTTTCTCCTTTTCTCCTTTCCTACTTTCCTTCCTTCCCTCCCTCCTTCCTTCCCTTCTTCCTTCCCTCCTTCCTTCCCTCCCTCCCTCCTTCCTTTCTTCCTTCCTTCCCTCCTTCCTTCCCTCCCTCCCTCCTTCCCTCCCTCCCTCCCTCCCTCCCTTCCTTCCTTCCTTCCTTCCTTCCTTCCTTCCTTCCTTCCTTCCTTCCTCCCTCCCTCCCTTTCTTCTCTATGATCTTATAATCTCTTAGCACAGTGGTTTGTGCATAGTAAGTACTCATTGAAATGCTTATTGATTGATTTTTTAAATCTACTCTAGATCCTATACTGTTTCTACTCAGATAATTCCCCACAGTGTCATTGGGTTCTGTGATTGGTCTTCACTAAAGGAGAGATGAAACAGTGTGATGTTGAGAGCTTGGAAACCTAGAATTTCAGTCCAAGCTCCCGCATTATTGCTAGGTGACCTTGGGTAAGTCACTGATGTTCATCTGTCTCAATTTGCTCCTAAAGACTTGGCATTAATTTTTCACTTATTCATCTATAAAATGAGGATTCTTTTTAATAGTTATTTGCTATTAATATTCATCTTAGAGAAGGTGGTAAGTTCCACTCATTAGGAAGTTCTCTCTACCAATAAAATCAGAAGTTTAGCCCAAAAATAATGAATGAGTGGATGAATTGAAGATAGATGAATAATTGAATGGATAAATGAATGAATGAACACTTAAGTAAATAAATACATAAATGAATGAATAAATAGGTGAATATCTAGATAAATGAGAAAGATCATCTGGGCTAATTTGCAATGTAAAAAAACAATATAAATGAATTTAGTGTATCCTCATTATTATATAAAGCAGGGGCTTTGTAAACCTTATTGCTCTAGATAAATTGTATTGTTATCTTTTCTTAAAATCATTGGCTGCCTAGATACCATTTTATAAGAAACAATATGTAGAGCAGTAGCCAGTGACTGTGAGTTAGAAGATGGCCATCTAGTAAAATGGCATGGGGAAGTGGTTGATTGTTCTGCTATGTCAAGCCATGGGAGAGGAAGGTAACCACCCTATGCCCAAACCAGAAATAAACCCTTTCATAGAAAGTTAACCTGAATTCTTGTAAAGTTCCCACCCTTTGAAGCTAGATCTGGGTCTTCAGGCAGCTACAGGAAAGGGTGTGAGCCTGTTAGGACCTAAATAACAAGTGTAGGGCAAGTGGGGAGAACAGAAGAGAATAATGAGGAGGTACTTAGGAAAGACTGCGAAAAGGAGAAAGAGTTGGACAAGCTTTATTCTTGTTAAGGTCTGGCAGGTGAGGTAAAGAGACTCAGCCACAAGCCCAGAGGGTACGAGAACATGTGGGTTAGAATTGTAGTGGCATATCATACTGGAGCTAAATATAGGTCAACCCCAATAGAAACCACACTCTTCAAATGAAATGTCTTTAGATGGACATATTTTACATATATATGTGGATATGCATGCATTTATCTGTGGACATATATACATATGTGTGTATATAGTAAAAAAAAGAATTGCCCTAAATTTTTATACCTTTAAAAACCAAAACATAATGTGATATAGAGATGTATTTTAAGTATATATAAATAATATATTATATTGAATTATATACAATGTGTAATATATGCTATATATATGTAGAGGTATACAATAAAAAATAACTCCCTCCTTTAAAAAATGTAGACATGTAATTCTATCTGGAACATAATTTTCAAAGTTAGAAAATCTCCTTTATTCAGTAGAGACTGATAATCATTCTACCACTTATAGTCTTAGAGAGTTTCCTGGAACACTAAGAAATCAAGGAACTTGACCATGGTCAGAACAATAATAATGTTGGAAGTTAAATCTGAAGCCATATTCCTCTGACTCTGAGGTTCACTTTTTAAAAAAAAAATCTATGTTTTTTGGGTCCTTCCCACAGACGGTGATGGAATAATGGGGAGCTAGTGGGTTCAGTGTTACATTTTCTCCCTAATATTCCTCCCAAGTTCCAATGACCTCAGACAAACTACAAGGTGCATTGGCTTTGAAAGAGGTTATGGGGAGAAGGAGGGAGCTCCAGGCAGGAGGAAGTCCTCAAGAGTGGCTATTGGGAGGAGGTAACATGAGCAGAGCAAGTTACCAGAACCAGAGCCACTGGAGTGAGTGACCATGGATGGCACTGCTGCTCAGGACAGTGGGTTATTGAGGAGAGACAGCAACTCTTTCATCTCTCCTCTCTCTTCTCCTGTTCAGAGGAAAAGGAATTTCCCTAGTCACACTTTTTACTTTTTGCTTTATTTTCTTTCTTTTTCTGAATATTTGAAAAGGAAGCTGGGGATCTAAGAATATGATTCTTTTCCTAAATGCTTGTGTTCGCTCAGAAGTTTTTAATATTCTGATAAAACCCATAGGTCAATAAAAGCCTAAAACATTTTACTGTAGTCTATTTAATAAATGAATACAACTTAGAGATTTATTGCTTATTATCCACCCTAATCAAGTCTTAGATGTATATGAGAGAAGAGGACAATCCCTCTTTTATGGACCAGAGACATTTGTTCCAGCAGAGCTGAACTAGAGGCAAAAACTGAGAAAAGAAAAATAGAGACATTGATATAGATGACTTCCTTTTTGGCCCTTTTGTGGGTCATAGGTTTTGGAGTTTTTTGGAGTCTTCTCATGTTATCTCCAAGGGAAATAACCTCTGTATGAGAGGACTGGGTCAGAGAGAAATATTATCCCCAAAGGAAGTAGCAAGGCAGATAGGGCTTCAACTGAAACTGTGCAGGCTGCAAAGCAACTCTCACTCTCAGCCAAGGGCTCACTTGCATCCTACAAGAGACCTTCCCAATTCTCCCAGTCATTAGCCAGTACCTCCACTAACCCCAGAAATTATTTTGAATTTATTTTGCCAATATTTGGCATTCACTTGATTGTATTTTTCCACCTAATATAGTATGTAAGCTCTTTGAGGGCAGGAATTATTTGTTTTTGTTTAAATCCCAAATACTAGCTAGCATTAGATAGCCCTTCAAGGTGTGCATAGCACTTACAAATGTGATCTCAAATGGTCTTCTTCACAACTCTAGGAAGTAGATGGTATTATCCTGATTTTAGGGATAGAGACACTGAGGTTGATGAGAATTATAAGATTTTGCCAGGGTCACACAATGAAGTAAATTGAGGTGGGACATAAAGTTAAAAATGTCAATCTATCATGATTTTTTATTGCATAATTATTCCTTTTTACTTAAAGAAATAGGACATTCAGTATTTCCAAATCTAGATTAGAGGGACAGCATTAGCTTTGAAAATACCTCAGATTAAGTGGGAAGATGAGTAAACAAACTGTGGTAATGAATAATAAGAATATTTACATAGTGTTTTGCAGTCACAAATATTACCTCATTCATTCCTAAAAACAACCCTATTATGATCACCATTCTATAGATGAAGAAACTGAGACTTAAGTTAAGTGACATGCCCAGGGTCACACAGCCAGTAAATATTTGAGACTGTATAGAGCTCAGGTCTTTCTGATGCAAGTCTAACATTCTATCTACTGTAGACCCAAGCTGCCTAGCACAGTGTCTGGCACATAGTAAGTATTTAGTAAATGGTTGCTTAATTAAATATTCATTTGGAATTATATTTTTTAAATCAACCCCTCTGTAATCACATTAAAATATGTTATCTATGAAAGTTCTTTTTTTGACATTTCCATTTATATATTTATTTATCATCTTATGCTGTTTCCTTTCCTATCTTGTATATAACCTGCTCCTATTCATCTTATCCATTTTTGTTTTTCTCTCCTTGAACTTCCCATAAAATAGACAATCATAAACCACACTGGATTTTAATACACGTAAAATTGGAGGGGGGACTGGAGCTCTGTTCTGAGCCATTCATAGATGACATGCCCAATGTGACCTAGTGAGCAAACCCTATAGAAGTAAATTCTGATGGCTTTGGAATACTCATAATTTCTAGGAGCATCTTTTATTTCTAAAAATGACTTGAAAATATGAGGTAGAAGGGGCAGCTAGGTGGTGTAGTGGATAAAGCACCAGCCCTGGAGTCAGGAGTACCTGGGTTCAAATCCGGTTTCAGACACTTAATCATTACCTAGCTGTGTGGCCTTGGGCAAGCCACTTAACCCCGTTTGCCTTGCAAAAACCTAAAAAAAAAAAAAGACCAAAAAAAAAAAGAAAATATGAGGTAGAAGAAAGAGAGCAGGGTCTGAAGGCAAAGGTTTGTCTTTAGCAGCCATGTGGACAAATCTCTTACCCTCTGGAGGCCTCATTTTTCTCATAGTAATTTGAGACTCTGGGACTTGGTGAACATGAATGCTCTTTGAGGCTTAGACTCTGGACAATTTGAAAGGAAGAAAGAAAAGAAAGAGAGAGAGAGAGAGAGAGAGAGAGAGAGAGAGAGAGAGAGAGAGAGAGAGAGAGAGGAAGGAAGGAAGGAAGGAAGGAAGGAAGGAAGGAAGGAAGGAAGGAAGGAAGGAAGGAAGGAAGGAAGGAAGGAAGGAAGGAAATGGAAAGGAAAGCAAGCAAGCAGAGACATACACTGTCTATCCATACCAGTCATACCTCCCTGGCCCCAGAATGGAGAGATTTCTCAGTTCCTCCACTCCTAGCTGAGTCTCCCTGGTCCCTTTGGCTAAGGAGACTCAGCTTCCTCATCTGTAAAATGGGTATGGTTATAACTCTTGCACTACCTACCCCACAAGGTGGCTTGAAGGAATCTACTGTATCAACCTTGGAGGTTTCCATGGATGAACACTACTATTATTCGCTCA